>NW_028289163.1:345625-691250 GCF_059628265.1 Tinamus guttatus | reverse complement strand
CACACACCATGCATCGCGCACCATGAACTTGTGCAATGTGCACCATGCACCACGTACATACGTACTGGGCACCATGCACCCATGCACTGTGCACCATGCACCTATGCAACGTGCACCATGCACCTATGCAACGTGCACCATGCACCCGTGCAACGTGCACCATGCATGGTGTACCATGCACTGTGCATCATGCACCACGCACTGTGCATCGTGCACCATGCACTGTGCACCATGCATCCATTCAACGTGCGCCATGCATGGCGTACCATGCACTGTGCATCATGTACCCGTGCAACGTGCACCATGCACCCATGCAACGTGCACCATGCAGCCCCGTGCACCTGCCAGTGCAGTGCCCACCAACGGGCGCCCGCTCCCCACTGCACGGGCCGCTCTTCCCACCCCGGACGCCCACGGCGGGACGTGGCGCGGGGCGCAGCCCGAGTCACGCTGCAGCCCTGCCCGGCGCAGCAGGATTCCTGCGGCCTGACTCAACCTCAGCGGGGCCTGGCGAGGAGGAGGAAGAGGAGGAGGAAGGCCCGGCCCCTCCCCGGGAGCCTCCTCCCGATGGAAAATCCCCGGGCGTCATCGGGATGGGGACGGGGCTCCAGGACACCCCATGGGGCTGGGGGACCCCGGGCACCCCCAGCTCCCCGCTTGGCCCCCCCGGGGTGTCCCCTCCTCCGTTCCCCCCCTCCCCGCCGTTCCAAGCTCATCCCGCGGGAAGCCCCGTCCCGCCGGGGGGGGCGGGATGAATCCACCCCCCCCCGGTCCCCCCCCACCCCCGGCGGTGTCTGCCGCCCCCTGGCGGCCCCTGGCGGCCTCGCAACCCCCCCGTCCCCCCCCGGGAAGGCAGAGCCGGCCGGACCCGCTGCTCCTCCGCGTTTTATTGCAGCAATAAATAACAGGCAGGGCCGGGGGGGGTCCGGGGGGGGCGGGGGGGGCGGGTGTTTTTGGTTTTTGGCGGGGGAAAAAGGGGCGAAGCTTCTGCGGGCGGGGCCGAGGCGGAGGGCTGAGAACGGGCGGCGCTCGTGTCGCTACTTGGTGTACTTGACGCTCTGCTCCTGCTGGCGGATGATGTGGGCGATGGGGCTGGCGATGCCGCCGATGAGGGTCCAGTACTCATCGAAGCTGATGCGCCCGTCCTTGTTCTCGTCCAGGTCGCAGATGAGCTTGTCGGCCGCCCGCTTGTTCCCGGTGTCCTGCGGCGCGCGGGGAGGGAAGCGAGCGGAGAGGATCAGCCGGCTGCCGGCACGGCCCCGTGCTCGCTCACGCACCCACCCTGCGCGCGGGCACCCCGTGCATCCCATGGGAAGGCGCCCCGCACATCCCGTGGGAAGGGGCTCCATGGGAAGGCGCCCCGCGCATCCCGTGGGAAGGGGCTCCGTGGGAAGGCACCCCACACATCCTGTGGGAAGGGGCTCCAAGGGAAGGCGCCCCGCACATCCCGTAGGAAGGAGCTCCATGGGAAGGCGCCCCGCGCATCCCGTGGGAAGGGGCTCCATGGGAAGGCGCCCCGCGCATCCCGTGGGAAGGGGCTCCGTGGGAAGGCACCCCACACATCCCATGGGAAGGGGCTCCATGGGCAGGCGCCCCGCGCATCCCGTGGGAAGGGGCTCCATGGGCAGGCGCCCCGCGCATCCCGTGGGAAGGGGCTCCATGGGAAGGCGCCCCGCGCATCCCGTGGGAAGGGGCTCCGTGCATCCCGCGCGCTCCGCGTGCCCCGCGCCCACCTCACCGTCAGCATGTGGTTGAGCTCGCGGCTCAGCATCTTGCGGAAATCCTTCTTGCTGATGCGCCGGGGCTGGCGGCAGCAGCAGCAGCTCGAGTACTTGTCAAAGTTGTTCACCAGCACCTGCACGGCCCATTCCAGCTCCGTGCCATCGGCCATCGCCGCCGCCTGCCGGGAGGCTCAGCCTTATCCCCCGCGCTGCATTCGGGGGGTCCTGCCCCCCGGGCACAGCCGGGACCCCCCATCACTGCCCCACACGTCCCGCCTGTGCTGCGGGTGCCCACGCGCTGGTGCTGGGATCCCAATTATGGCCCCATAGCGCCCGCTCCCGCTGGCCCCAGGCCGGCGCTCATTAGCCAGGAATGGGGCTGGGAATGGCGGCAGGTCAGGAATTACCGGCCGGTTCCCCCCGCTGGCTCCGGCCTCATCCGCAGGGATTTTTACCTGCTCCTGCTGGCCGCACCAGGAAGCCCTTTCCTAAGGATAGACCTGGCAGGATGGAGCCGACCCAGGAGCCGGCACTGGATCCCGGCAGGATGTGTGCTGACGGGAAGGGGAATTGCGTGGCCTGACCCGGCCTTGGCGCTTTCCTGCGCCGGGTGAGCTCCGGAACTCGGGAACACCGTCCCGGCCCCCCCGGCATCTGGGCACAATCCGACAGTTGCAGGGTGGGATCCTCATCCCGTCTGGATCGCCCTGCTCCCAGCGCGCCCAGCCCATCCCCACGGCGTCCCGGCTCCGCTGCGGCGGGGGCGAAGCCGAGCGACCGGGCAAGTCGGGGCTCGCCGGCATCTCCGCGTCGTCGCCCTTTTTCCATCCGTCTGTCCTCCCATGCAAAGCCCAGCGGCTGGAGCGGGACAGAGTTGGGGAAATGGCCCCTTTGCTGGAGCACGGTAGTGGTGGCTGATCCTGGTGGGAGCGCCGCCGTATTCCCACCCATCCAGCTCCGACATTTTCCCGTCCTGTTCCAACACGTCCCGCCACGCCGGAGGCTGCCGCAGCACCCGCTGCCCGATGCTCCCCCAAGGGCCGTTCCCGTGGCCATCCCAGGCCTTACCTGGGGGTCCCGCTCCGCGCGTCCGTGCGCTGCCGGCTGCCTCCGGATGGGCACCACGGGCACCGCGCTCACCTCACCTCGCACCCATACCGCGGGGCCCGGCCGCCTTTAAAGAGGCTCCCGCCCTTCCGGGGCCCTGACGCTGCCGGGGCGTTCCCGGCGCCGCTCACCTGCCCCGATTGCAACACGCGGCCGGGCCCGGCGAGCGGCACCGCGGGGCAGAGCCCCCCTTGCAGCCCCCGGCCCCTTTGCAACCCCCTGGGAGCTTTGCAGCCCCTCACACCATTTGCAGCCCCCTGGGCCGTTTGCAGCCCCTCAGCCCGTTTGCAGCCCCCCAGCTCATTTGCAGCCCCTCAGCCCATTTGCAGCCCCTCAACCCATTTGCAGCCCCCCACTCCATTTGCAGCCCCCCGGCCCGTTTACAGCCCCCTGGGCCGTTTGCAGCCCCCTGGGCCATTTGCAGCCCCCCGAGCTGGCGCATGTGCCAGGCTGGTCCCGTGGGCATCGTTTTGGGCTCAGCGGAGCGGTTCGGAGGGCAGTTTGGCAGGAAGACGGGGGACACCCCATGCTGCCACAGGGAGGGCCCCTGCAGCCAGCGGCGCGGGGGCAGCTCCGCGGCCGGCAGCTCCGGCTCGGGAACTTGCAGCCTTAATTAATTGTCCCTGCAAATTGCAGCCCTGCGCGTCGGCCGGGGCCCGAGCCGCGATGCCGAGATTAGACGCGGCGCCGCGGGGAGCCGCGTGTTTACGGGGCGGGACGGGAGGCTCCGCAGGGAAGGGGCCGCGCCGGAGCCGGAGCGCGGCTCGGCACCGCGGGACACCCCCGCTGCAGCCGCCGATCCCGGCAGCAGCGAGCGCGGCCCCGTTCCAGCGCTCCGGTGCCGCCGTTGATGCAAGATCGCGGGAGGGTGGGAATCCCTCCCGGCCCCCGCGGGGGACAGCTCAGCGTGACTCACGCTGTCATTACCATCCCGGGGCTGGCAGTGGCACAACCCAGCCAGGCCCTTATTTTTACAGGGCACCCAGGGCGGGTACGAGCACCCGACATGGCCGCGGCTGCTGCCATCGGGGCTCCCCAGGACCTCGGGGGCACCCGGGGGCTGCGAGCACCACGGTGGGATCCGGATGCACCGTGGTGGGAGCTGGATGCACCGTGGTGGGATAAAGACGTGCCATGATGGGAGCTGGATGTGCCATGGTGGGATCCGAATACATCATGGTGGGATCTGGACCGCCATGGTGGGAACTGGATGCACCATAGTGGGATCTGGATGCACCATGGTGGGATACAGATGTTTCCATGATGGGAGCTGGATGTGCCATGGTGGGATCCAGATGCACTGTGGTGGGATCTGGATGCACCATGGTGGGATCCGGATGCATCATGGTGGGATCTGCACCGCCATGGTGGGATCTGGATGCACCATGGTGGGATCTGGATGTGCCATGCCAGAGGTTCCTGTACCCAATCCCTGCATGCAAGGGCTTTTCCGTGGGATGCGGCACCTTTCCCACTTCCTCCACCTTTCCCAGCACACCGAGGGGTCAGCCGGCTGTGCCACCCTGGTGTCTCCAAGGACTTCCCGTCTGCAACAGGTCGTTATCGCGGATGTCTCATGCCACAGGAATTGCCCTGGTCTCCGCGTCACTGTCACCCCGGGAGCGGCCGGAACCAAGGCCCAGGAGTCCCCCACTCCCACGGGCCAATTGCCGCGTGGGCAGCCTGCCCGGAGCGGCGGCGGGGGCCCAGGCGTCCGGGCGGCCTCTCCCGCTCCCGCCGCTCGGCCCCCCTGACACATTTCCTGCCTCCCATTAAGCCCACGCCACACCTTCCCGCCTAATTTCCATGCATTAATTCCCGAGGCCGGCACGACAAATACTCATCCTCCTTGTGCAACCGGCCCCGGGGCGCGGGGCCGGAGGCGGCTGCGGCTCCCGACGGAGCTGCCACCGCCAGGGCGCCGGCCGCCCATGGGGGCATCGTCCCCGTCCCCTCCTTCCAATGCTGCCGTCCTGGCCCGGCGCTGCTCCCTGCACACGTTCCCTAACCTCGCTGATGGGGCGCGGGAATGAATCCCCGCTAACGAGGCTCCATGGCTGTCACTGCTTTCCAGTTTGCTGCAGTTAGCAGGAATCCTGCGCTTTCCTGCTTGGTGGGATTTCCCTGTCGGCATCCCATGTCCCTCCGGCACTGTTGGGGTCTGACACGGCCTATGCACCCCGGCTGCACCCAGTGACCACCCAGAGCACCCAGTGACCACCTAGAGCACCCAGTGACCACCTAGAGCATCCAGTGCACAGCCCTAACCCCCTGTGAACACCCAGAGCATCCAGTGACCACCCACAGCACCCAGCGACCACCCGCAGGACCCAGTGCACAGCCCTAACCCCCTGTGAACACCCGCAGCACCCCGTGCACACTCAGAGCACCCAGTGACCACTGCAGCACCCAGCGACCACCCAGAGCACCCAGTGCACAGCCCTAAGCCCCTGTGAACACCCAGAGCACCCAGTGACCACTGCAGCACCCAGTGCACAGCCCTAACCCCCTGTGAACACCGCCAGCACCCCGTGCACACCCAGAGCACCCCGCGCACACCCAGAGCACCCAGTGCACAGCTCTAACCCCCTGTGAACACCCAGAGCACCCAGTGACCACCGCAGCACCCAGTGACCACCCAGAGCACCCAGTGCACAGCCCTAAGCCCCTGTGAACACCCGCAGCACCCCGTGCACACCCAGAGCACTCCATGCACACCCGCAGCACCCCCGCAGCACCCCATGCACCCCCGTGGCACCCAGTGAGCACCCACACAGTCCCACGCACCCCGAGCCCTCCCGCCGGGGCCGCGAGCGGTGCCCAGCGCCCGCCCCGCGCAGCGCGTTGGACACACGAGGCGCTGCCCTCTTGTCGCCAGGCTTTTCCTTTATTAATTTATACAAAAACGGCAGCGAGCGAAGCCCGCCGGCCACAACCGACGCGCCTGGCTCCAGCGGCGGCGAGGCCGGAGCGGGGCGGGAGGCTCCAGGGCCGCTCCGGGACTGGGAAGCTGCATCCGGAGGCTGGATCGGGGAGCGGAGCCGGGAGCCCCCCGGGACGGAGCCGGGCGGCTCCGGGTGCCCATCCCGCTCCGTGCGCGGCCGCGGGCCGGAGCGGGCAGCGGCGGGGCCGGAGCAGGGCACGGGGACGGGGAGCCGGAGCGCCGCGGGGCCGGCGGCGTCTGGGAGCGGAGCGGGAGCCGCTACTTCCTGTGGCAGCCCTTGGCCGCGTCGCCCATCATGTCCCAGTACTCGCCGAACTCCAGCTTGGCCTCGTCGGGGTCGCCCATGCACTCGATCTTCTCCTCGAGCGGCCCCACGGACTGCGGGCGCGGGGCGGTCAGCGGCGCCGGGTCCCCCCGCCGCGTCCCCTCCGCCCCGCGCCCCCCGCTTTACCTTGCCCAGGTGGGGCAGCTTCTGCACCACCAGCTCGCGCATCTCGTTGGGGGTCAGGTACTCCTTCTGGCCCTTCACCGCGTAGCAGTGGAACTGGTTGATGACGGTCTCGATGGCCCGCTCCACGTCCGTGAGCTCCTGGCCGTCCTGCGTGGAGCGTGCGCGTGAGCGCCGGGCTGGGATGCAGAGGAGCCGTCCGTCCCATCCCGCCCTCCAGTGGGACATCCCACCGCACGGAGGGGACATCCCACCGCACTGGTGTGATATCCCACCATACAGATGTGATATCCCACCATACGGATGTGATATCCCACCACACGGGTGTGATATCCCACCACATGGATGTGACATCCCACCATATGGATGTGACATCCCACCATATGGATGTGACATCCCACCATACGGATGTGATATCCCACCATACAGATGTGATATCCCGCTACACAGATGTGACATTCCACCATATGGATGTGACATCCCACCATACAAGTGATAGTCCAGATGTGCCAGCTGGCCATATAGGTGCCACCCCTCTATGTGGGCTCCATCAGCTGCACTTCGCCCCATATGGATATGATACCACCCTAGAGAGGTGATGCTCCTCCACAGGGACATGATGTCCCTCCATTTGGACACGCTGTCCCTCCACAGGGACATGGTGCCCCTCCATCCAGACGTGATGTCCCTCCATGCGGACATGGTGTCCTCCACGGGGACATGACGGCCCCCTGTGCAGACACGATGTCCCTCCATCCAGACGCGATGTCCCTCCATCCAGACAAGACGTCCCTCCATCCCGACGTGTTGTCCCTCCCTCGGGCCAGGACGTCCCTCCCCATGGACGTGCTGCAGCCCGTGCGGCCGCGCTCCACCCTGCAGGAGCCGCGTCCCTCCGCGCGCCCGGGACACCCCACACGGACCCGGTGGCCCCGCAGTGACGCCGCAGTGTCCCCCCTTGTCCCCGCTGCCCCGCGAGGCCACCGGCCCCACGAGGAGCGGCCGCGCCGGCGTCCCCGGGGCGCTACACCCACGGCGCGCGGAGCGCCGCCGTCCCGACTGGTTCTTCCTCTCCTTTGCACAAGCGGCGACGTGAGTCAGTGCCGGGCGCCCGGCGGCCCCGGGCCGCATCCCGCTCCCCTCGGAGCCTCCCGCGGCCGTGAGTCACCGCGGCCCCGGCCCTCCGGCCGCAGCAGCAGGTGCCGTTCGGGAGAAGCCGGCCATCCTGGATCCCGGCGCAGGGAATGCCGTGCCGGCGGCTCCGGCTCCGCGCGGCCCACAGGGAGCTGCTCCCCATAGAGTAGGATGGGCAGGATGGCGAGAATCGTGGGGTGCTCCCCATCCGCCCCATCCCGCGCCCCCCGTCCCCGCGCGCCGGCGGCTCCCGGGGACCTTGCGCTTCTTGTGGCAGTTGCACTGGCCCATGCTGCTCCTCGGCGGCTCCGGCGCGCTTAATCCGACAGGTCCGTGCAGGCTCCTGCGGGTCCGGCGAGGGGGGAAAGCAGAATGGGCGCCCCGGGAAGCGCGGGGAGGCCGGGCCCCGGCGGCCGCGGGAGCGGCCGGGACGCGGCGACGCGGGGCGCTTACCTGCTCGGCGGGGTGTGCGCGGGCTGCGCGGCGCGGGCGCGTTTTATGCGCCGGGGCGGCGCGCGTGGGGCGCCCGGCGGCCTGGCCGCGCGCCAGCGTGGGGCCGGGAGACGCCTCCCGCCCGGCCGCCCCCGCGGGCCGGGAGCCCCGAGGAGCCGCGCGGGGCCGGAGCCGGGAACGGGGCGGTCATTGGCGGGGGGTCGCCCCGCGGCCCGCGCGCGCCGCGCGGAGATCCCGCGCCAGCTCCCCCAGCAGCCGCCAGTACTGCGCGAACGGCACCTCCGCCGCCCCGCTCCGCTCCAGCTCCCGAATCCCGGCCTGCAGCGATGGAGCATCCTGCGGGAAGAGCCGGGCGGGCGTCAGCGCGGACCCCCGGCCCGCCCCATGCCGAGCACAGCTCGGATCCACGGACGGCGCCTCCGTTTTGCCCCTTTTCCCCACTCTTTCCCCCTTCCATGCCTTCGCGCTTGCAGCCCCCACCTGGGCCAGGCCGGGCAGCTCCCGCCGCAGCATCCCGGCGAGCTCCGAGGCCGGCGCCGCCGGGAAGGCGCGGGCCAGCGCCTCGATGGCCGCCTCCACCTCGGTGAGCGCCGGCGCCGCCACGGCCGCTCCGTCGAGGGACGCGAGAGCGCCCGGCGTCACCACAGCTCCGGTTGCGCCCCCAGCAGCACCGGGGAGCCGAGCGGCACCCGGGAATGCGCCGAGCCCCTGCCGCGACGCAGGCCGGACGCCCCGGTGAGGGGCTCCGCTGGCTCCAAGGGGTGCTCAGAGCCACCCGGGGCACAGGGGGCAGCAGGAAGGGGACAAGGGGACGTCCCGACTTACCCGCCTTGTCAGCAGGCAGGGATTTACGCCGGGCTTCCCGTGGCGTCCGCACGGACACACGGATGCCGGACGCGCAGACGCCGCCCAGCGCGGAGCCATCCCCCCCCTTCCCATCATTTCCTCCTTCCCGGCGCAGGCAGCGGCCCAAGGCCCCCGGCCAGCGCACGCTGTCCCCAACACACATGCACTGAGTGCGGCCCGGCCTCAGCTCGGCGCCACCGCAGACCCGGGCGAGCTCGACCCGCACCGAGTGAGAGTGGTGACTCAGGCACCCGCTGACATCATCGCTATTAATAGTGGGCTTTGTAAAAAATTAATTAATCCAAATTAATTAGGGGGTGGGAATTACCCCGGCGTTTCCCTTTAATCACACGGTATTTTTACCGCGGTTGCCCAGGCTGCTTCCCGGGAGCTGGAGCAGGTCCCCTCCATTCCCACGGGGACCGCGGGACACGGATGCCGCAACGGGCATCCCAGGAGATGCTTTTCCAAACCGCATTCCCATCCGGAGGCGCTGGGGGGACCCCGGCCCCGGGGAGGCGCCGGCGCGGCCGGCCCGGTTTCGCTGAGGCCGGACGCACTCATTGCGCCCGGGCACAGGGCTGGGAGTATCGCGGCTCCCGCCCCGGCTCCAGCTCAGGGGGCAGGAATGGGTTTCCTGCGGTCCCATCCGGCCCGGCCCTGCGCCCGGGGTGACGGAGGGGACGGGGCCGGCACTTCCGCAGAGTCCCGCGTCCGGACACGGCGACAGCTCTGGGGAACCGCCGGGATGAGTCACCAGCCCCGGGGTGCCAGGCAGGTCCGTGACTCCCCGGCCCTGGAATTCGGGGTGCCAGGATGGGGCCAGGCAGGAGCAGCCGGCACGGGAGGAGCAGCCGCTCCGGAACCCCCCGCAGTTCCCTGCAGCCACAGCCTCCCCAGGCCTCCCGGATCCCAGCCCCTTCCCGCATCCCATGGCCCGTCGGAGCCTTCGGGAAGGCAGGATGGGCCCAGCCCCAGCACCAGCAACTGGAGCAACTGGTTTATCTGGGAGCAGGGGAGCCGCGGAGGCTGGGAGCTGTCCCAGGGTGTGTGCCACCCGCTTGGGCAAGAGCCCGGCCGCAATCCCGGGAAGGGGCCGCGGAGCCGCAGGGATGCGGGGAAGGGGATGCGCCGCTCCCCGCTCCGTCCGCGCGGCCCCGGCTGCGCCGGCGCCTTCCCGCGGGACGAGCGCAGGCAGCCGGGGCCGCGCCGGGAACGGGAAGCGGGCTGGAGGGCAGCGGGATGCAATTAGCGCCCAGCCGCCGGGAGGACGGGAATGTGGGAGAGAGGGAGCCCGGCACCACCCGGCTCTTGCGGCAAGGCCGGGATCCCCATGCCAGCCCCGCTCCCGCCCGGATGCCGGCCCCAAGGACAGTTGGGATGATGGGTCCGGATGAGGGCTCCGGTTTCCCGGTGCCAGCTGTTGCTGCAGCAACCTCTCCCGCTGGGAAAGGCATCGGATCGTCACACAACAAGAGGCCTCTCTGCACTGGGGCCCGTGGAGCCAGGCTGTGACATCCGATCGGCTCCGAGGACACCGGATACCCCCAGGGCCAGAGGGGGAGGCGACGGACAGGCGGCCTGCCGCGGAGCCGGGGTTCCCGAAGGATCCGCGCTGGCCCCATTATCCCAATCCATGCAGGACACGGGGTGATTAGGGAGGGAGCGTCAGCAGAGCCGGGGGGACACGCGGAGCTCCCGGTCCCCTCCGCGCTGCAGCGCTGCCCGGCACATCCTCCATCCGAAGCGGGACCCAGCGCGCGCCGCCGGCAGCCGCCCCATGGCCTCGCGGCTGGAGGCCGCCATGGAGACCCTCATCCACGTCTTCCACCGCTACTCGGGCCGCGAGGGCGACCGGCGCCGGCTGAGCCGGGCCGAGCTCCGGGAGCTGCTGCGGCGCGAGCTGGGCGGCTTCCTGCAGGTAGGGCCGGCGCGCGGGTCCACACAACGGGGGACAAACGGGCCTCGCTGTCCCCCTGCACCGGCGCTTGCTGTCCCCGCAGAGCCAGTGGGACGCGGGCAGCGTGGAGAGGATCCTGCGGGAGCTGGATGAGGATGGCGACGGCGAGCTGGACTTCCAGGAGTACGTGGCGCTGGTGGCCGCGCTCACCGTGGCCTGCAACGCCTTCTTCTGGGAGCGCGCCGGAGGGACCGATCCGGAGCACCCTCCGCGGATCCCCCCCGGAGCGTCCCGCTGGCATCCGCAATAAAGGCAGCGACCCGCCCTGCGGCCATCTCCTTGGATGGGGACACCGGGAGGGCGCGGGGAGGGCGGGCAGGGGCCGGGATCCGTCCGTCGCCCCCTGCCGCGCAGCCCCCGACGCGGGGGTGCTCGGGGCGCTGGCGCTTCCCGCCGGAGCGATGCCCCGGTGGGTGCAGGGAGCGGCGGGAGCACCGCGACGCCCCGCGGGACCCGCTGGGGGAACCCGCGGATCCGGGCGCCGAGGGGGCAAAAACGGGGCCCGCGTCGAGGCCGCCCCGTCGGGGCGACCCCCGGGCCCGCCGCGGCCCCGCCCACTCCCCAAACCCCGCCCACTCCCCAAACCCCGCCCTCTTTCCCGCAAACCCCGCCTAGTCCTTAGACCCCGCCCCTTTTCCGCAGTCCGCCAATGGCCGAGGACGCGGCCCCGCGCGCGTCACAGCCCGGCCCCGCCCCCGCCGGCGAGGGGGGCGTGGTCGCGGCCACCGCCCCGCGCGCCTGCGCCCTGCGCGCCGCCGCCATTTTGCCGGGCTCGCCGCGGGGGGAAGGGGGAGGGTTTCGCGGCCGCTGGCGCCGCCATTTTGTCGCGGGTGCTCGAGCGCGGCGGCGAGAGGGCCAAGGGCACCGGAGCGCGCCCCGCGCCCGCCCCCGCGCCCCTCCGCTACCCCGGGCAGCCCCACCGGAGACCTGGCGACCGTCTGCTTCGGTAAGGCCGGCCCCGGGGCCCCTGCGGCGCGGCGCCGGCGCCTCCCTGCGGGAAGGCCTCGGGCCGGGGCCCGCCGCGCGGCCGCGGGATGAGGTGATCCGCGCGGAGTTCGCCCTTCGCCGGGGCCTCGTGCTGCTCGCGGGGCTCGGGGGACCCTTGAGCGGGGTTTCCCGCTGGGCCGTTAGCGAGGGTCGGGGAAAAGGGGGGTTGAAAGCGCTTTTTGCCTCCTTTTGGGTGGGGGGGGAATATTGCAACAGATTTGCTCAATTCCTAGCTGAAAGGACTGTGAAACGTGGAAAAAAAACGTTATTTGTCACCAGTAGCTCGAGGATAAATGATTCCGTGAGTCACCTAGATGGTCCACACAGTGTAAGAACGAGGCGCTGTGCTTTAGGGGTCGGTCACCCCTGCCAGAACCTGCCCCGAGGGTAACAACGGCCGTGTCTGGAACCGATCGCCCCCCTCGTGGGTGATGCCGTGGCCCAGAGCTGCCCCTTAAGGGTGTCGGGACAAACACGGGTCCCCGTGTCCGGTTATGGCACCTCTGAGGCAGCAAGAGGGGATGTGGCTGTGGTGCTTCACTGCCGTACAGGGCCTCTGCGGGGAAAAGAATGGCTTGGTAATGAAGTTCAAAGCATATTCCAAGTGGAATCCCCTTTTTTTTTTTCACTTTATAGCTGTTAACTGCTTGGAAGTGACACCAGGCGCAGCGCTAGGTGAGGTGTTTGGGTGCTGGCAGGCTGTGTTCCTGCACGTTATCCCTGCCAGCAGCAAACCTTCTCTTTCAGAAAAGAAACCTTTCATAAGGGGAGATAATAACCCGAGAAAGTTGTGCTATAATGCGGTGGTGATCGAGGAAACTTGAGAAAGGCACTAATAGGGTCTTATTTGCCGAATGCTTGGCTCCCTCCGCAAAAGGAGCAGGTGTGGAATGCAGGTTTTTGGGTGTTTAAATGCAAATTCTCCTGCTCTTTTGTTAAATCTAGCTCTTGTGTCTTGCAGATTCTCTCGATCTGAAGATGGCTGCACAGTCAGCACCGAAGGTTGTGCTAAAGAGCACCACCAAGATGTCTCTGAACGAGCGGTGAGGAAGCCAACAGCAGCTTCAGCTCATAAGAAATTTTTTACTTATTTATCACTATCTGGTTTCCAAAAACCAACGTGGTTTCTGCCCTACTTTAACCACACTATAACAAGCAGATGGCTATGCACCTCTGTCTTAAGCTGCAACAAATGTGGTACACAAGGTTAAAAGGGCAATTGTTTTGGAGAGATTTATCCATAGCAGTTAACATTAAGCTATTCGACACGTAAATATGGTGGGATGTGTTATAACAAAAAAGAGAGACCTCGCACCCTCCCTTTTTTCTTCCACATGTTTTTTACATTTATATAGTTGGCGCTGCAGTACGGTAGCATGTTACCCAAGCTGCAGGAGGCTTGCTGCTTTGTCCGAGGCAGACACACGTGCATGTGGTCCAGCCTGTAAGAGGCATTCGGCAGGCCACTGAACAAGCCCAAAGGCCCTTTAACAATGTTTTGGGCCTTGTAAGAGGCAAATGCTTTGCTCCATCTCCATCTCTCTCTCTTCTTGGTGCTGATTTCTTTGTTTCTTCTGTTGAATATCCTTCTGCTCTTCCATGCCCTTGAGCTTTTGTGGTCCTACAGTGGCAACTAACTGCGCTGCTTCAGTTTTGTTTCCCTTTCTCACTAATTGCTCTTGGATTAACTACATTAATATTAAGTTAGGGAAAAAGGAACAGTTTGGATGGAGTTCCTGCTCCAGCCAGTGCTCGGGTGAGGTTTAGTCTGAACCAGCACTTGGCTTTTTTCCTGGAGAAGAGGAATAGTGAGGAGCAGTGCAGCCTGTTGTGGTTTGATCAGTCCATATCGTTCATTCTTCAGTGCTTTATTTTGCCATCCTGGGTAGCTCCCAGGACACAGCAGAAAGCTGATGGTTTGCTGCTAAGGAAGCTTACCATCTTATCATATGTTCTAGTCCCTATAGCTTTTAAAGGCAGAAAATCCTTCATGCACCAAAGAAATTGCCAAAAAAACTACTTTTTGTTGTTAAAAAGTCCACTCATGGCACCAGTCTGTCTTCAGGGCAGTGACCTTTATAGAGCCACCTCCTGGCACTGAGTCTTTAAACCATTTTCTAAACTCCTTGAGGTTATTTTGGATTTTGCAGTCAGGTTTCAGTTTGCTTTTCTCCTTCGCAGTGTTGTCTCTCATCTATCATGGTCATCTCTGCTTATTGCTTGTTTTCATTCCTTCTTCCATTTCGAAAATCAGTAACCTGAAACTTTTATCACTTCTGAATTAATGCACATCATTTCTGAGTTTCCAGTTCTTGCACACTTGTGGAAAACAAGGAATACATAACTCACATATGACGTGACCTAAGTACCACTCTTTACATAAGGTTCATGGGATCTGGAGATCCAATCTTGAGAACCATGAAATGCCAGTAAATGTGTGTAATAAAGCTTTATTTAAACACCCATTTTATTCGACCTTGAAGCTTTACTAACATGCTGAAGAACAAACAGCCGATGCCGGTGAATATTCGGGCTACCATGCAGCAGCAGCAGCAGCTAGCCAGTGCCAGAAACAGAAGACTGGCCCAGCAGATGGAGAATAGACCTTCTGTCCAGGCTGCTTTGAAGCTTAAACAGGTGAGAGAAAATAACCACATTTTCCTGCAGCCAGCTGATGATGCCTGTTGCCAGCCAATGAAGTTTTGGGATAAGGTGGATTTTTAAAAATGTCCCTGAAATTTAAGGATGAGAGGCGTAGAAGGGGCTGACAGAAGATGATTTTTTTCTTCCACTTAAGTAATGCTTTGTAACTTACTGGTTAATAGTACTGAATTAATCGTTTTTGTGCTGGTTGTTCATATCTCCTCTCTATTTTTCCAGAGAAACGTTCTCATTCTGAGTTTCTGGATCTGCCGAGTGCTTCATCCCTCAATGTAGCTGCAGTTACAGTTGCTGCAGGTTGTTCCCAGGACGTACTGTCCGCTCGAGGTGGTTGCTCCCACCTGCAACACCAGCCTCTCTTGGTGCCCTCCCTTGGTAGCAGCTGGCTGCAAGGACCAGATGAACAAACTGATTTTGGTTGCTCGCACAAACTAGCATTCGGGGCCCGCTTAAATTAAGGGCTAGTGTAACATTCTCCTTAAAAAGTAGGTCATCATCCCATGTTCTGGTGGTTAGAGTTGCAGGGTACTGTGTGGTCCTCATGTTGGCTTTCGCTTCTGGAACAGAAATCAAATGCTTCTGATGTCCTTATCCATAGCTCTGGGCTTGGAGAGGTAGGAGAGGGTGTCGAGGTGGGCAAAACTGCTGTAGCAATAACTAAAAAAACGGTATGGAAGAGACAGGCTGCTTTAATGGAGCTCCTTCACGGTGAGACTGGGAGGGCTGTGGTTTAGAGGTGTGTTTGGTAGCTGGAGCAGAGCAGGATGCTCCCACTTCAGCTAGGCAGAAGGACGCTGGCTCTTGGGTCGGTTCAGTGCAAAGTTTCTCTTTAAACCGCTCTGGTAAGTGGTGGAAACTGAGCTGGATTTGGAGTGTACATGTTCTTTCCAGTTCCATCCCCTGCTAAGCAGGGCCAAAGATGCTAAAATCTGAGCCTGTTGCAGCTGTTGGAGGAGTGAGGGAATGTCCAAGCCCTGCGGCAGTGAAACCTAAATCCTGTAGCAGCTGCAGAAGGCCCTGCTCTGAGGGGAGCAGTTCAGCCAGGCTGGTAGAGCTGTCGCAGTTTTAGTGAGCCTTGGACCCTGCAGTGAGAGCAGCCCGTGCTGTTCCGAAGTCGTCGCGGTGCGGGATGGCTTCCTCCTGCGGAGCGTCCGCTCTTGGGAAAGCGGGAAAGCTCCCGTGTTCCCCGGCTGGCCGTTGGTCTTTGTGGAAGCCTGGCCAGGAAAGGGCCGCAGCAGCAGCGGATACCCCTGCCCTGGGGAGGCAGGTTGGGCTCCTGCTGCCGTTGGGGTTGTGGCTGCTCTCTAGCTCGGAGGATTACTGGAACTAAAGGAAGAAGCATTACTAGGCTGCCTTGTGGATTAAGTGCTTTGATTGGGACTGGGCAGTGCTGTTAAAAGTGAGAAGGATGCTTCCTTTGGAGTTGCAAGCCTCCGGGAAAGGTCCCTGTTCTCTCACCTTCCCAAAATACCCCTCCCTAAGCCATGTGGATCCTCCTTTTGAGGCCTGGGGAGCTGGTGGAGCAGTGGTGGTCCTGGACGCTCGCAGACCTCCTGCTGGTCTGTGACACCTCTTGCTGCGCTCTCCACATTGCGAGTCTGGGTTTGCTACATGACTTTCTCTCTTCCTCAAAAATCTTTTATTCCAGAAGAGCTTAAAGCAGCGCCTCGGCAAGAGTAACATCCAGGCACGCTTGGGCCGCCCGGCAGGACCGCTCGCTCGCGGAGCCATGGGAGGAAGAGGGATGTCCATGGGGCAGAGGGGGCTGCCCCGCGGAGCCATGCGCGGCGGGCGCGGAGCGCGGGCTCTGCTGCGAGGAGGGATCCCGCTCCGAGGTCAGTGCTGGCCCCAGCCTTCCCGGCGTCGCTCCACGCAGCCTCCTGCTTCACCATTAATAACGTCTTTGCCTGCCCCGGCTTGCTTTGCTCTTGTAGGTCAGAGCCTGCTTCGGGGAGGACGCGGGATGTCCCCAAGGATGGGCCTGAGAAGAGGTGGCATCAGGGGCCGCGGTGGCCCTGGGAGAGGTGGCCTGGGCCGAGGAGCCATGGGCCGCGGAGGACTCGGCGGCAGAGGTGAGTGCACGAACCGCACGAGTGAGGGCACTGAATGAGGCAGGACGAGTTTTCACTCTTATTTTCGTGTTGTAGGTTAGTACACGTGAGTGCACGCAGACTAAACCCCTCCATCCTTGAAGCAGGGCTCAGTGTAGCACTAAAGGAGGCTCCCTTTTCTGGAGCGTTTTAGCGGGCCTGGTGCCCAAGTGACATCCCTGGCTGTTCCCACTGTTGCCAGAGGGGTTTTGAGGAGTGTCCGTGACATCGTCCCTGCTGCAGCTCGCTCTGGAGCTGCTTGATGCCCTGAATAGTGCAGCAGACAGAATTCCCATGAAGTGCACTGTCTTCCCACGTCTGAAGGAGCCTCTGTAAAGCCTAAGGCTTAAACTGAGTAGTGAGTGCTAGGGAAACTTAGCAGAGGAGAAGACCGAACCGCTGCATGCCAGTGAGCAGTTTTCTTGATGATGATTGAATGTCAGACTTCAAAAAATGTGTTTTTGTTGATAAAAAGCGAGTCTTGGATAAACAAACTTCCTTCTCACCAACAACAGAGAGTGGATCAGAGTGAGCCAGGGAGGGGGCAGCTGCTGCTAGGGTTGTTGATGCTTTGCACAGATGTTTGCTTAGAACAGTAGCCAAGTGCTCTTTCTGTTAGGCCAAAGTTTCTGGTCCTTTGAGATCGGCCAAATGTTTCTAAGAGTTGCAGCCGTCTCCGGGAACCTGCAGCTCCCGTGACGATTTTGGTTGTAGCTTTAGCTGGTTCTTTTTAGCCTGCTGGATCTCTGTGGTCCCTTTCCAGCCTGCTGGAGGTGTAGACTGGAAGCGGCTCAAAACTCGAGGGGGTTGTAGGAAAAGAGGCTCGAAGGGGCCAGCGTGGCCGCGGAGGAGCGACCCGGTGGCTCTCCCTGCGCGGCGCAGCCGGTGACTGTCCCCTTGTCTTGCCTCGAGGTCGTGGCATGGCCGGCCGAGGAAGAGGGGCCTTCGGAGGCCGCGGCAGAGGCCGGGGCCGAGGCAGAGGATCGGCGCGTCCCGCCCTGACCAAGGAGCAGCTGGACAACCAGTTGGATGCTTACATGTCCAAGACGAAAGGACACCTCGACGCTGAGCTGGATGCTTACATGGCTCAGACAGACCCGGAAACAAACGACTGAAGGTCGCTCCGAAAGACTCTTGTCGCAGTTAGTGTGTATGTCCATACCCGTAAGCTAAACTTGGAACCCCCGATTCGTGCCGCAAGGACGCGCAGGGATAGGGAGCGGCCCGGTTCTACCGAGACCTTAGTGTGTTCCTCTAACATTTTGATACCGTGTGTTGTATGAAACTTCTTCGGTTCTTTTTTATATATATATATTTTTTCCTAAGTACTCCAGGCAAGAACGAGACAGATCTGTTGCAGTTAATCCACTGACATGGGCGCTGGCGCGTGGCGGGCGCTCTCCCTAGGCCCCTTCCCGCGCGCCGTGCTCGGGGTGCCGCACACGGGGCACGGAGCACGTGCTGGTGCCCCTCGTGTGACCCAATGGCCCAGTTCTGCGCCGATCATTTTGTTTTGACCCTCCTCAAGCAAATCAACAGCGGGGCTGCCCCGAGGCACCGCGCTCCTCCCTAGGTGCTGCCAAGCTGTCTCGTACCCGAAGTTCCCTCCGTTCACAGCTCGTGTTCTGTTACCAAGTAGTGCAGAGGCCTTGCAGTTTGGAGGCTTCTTGAGTTTGTTTTGGTTTCACTTTAGGTAAAGCTCGAATTCCAGTTCTTTTTAGAGTGGGTGGCACCAGTGGTTTCTGTGTACTGATCTGGGGAAGAGCAACCCTTTATTTAAAACAGTAGGAAGCAGGAACATAGAATTACACCCCAGAAAGCAAATCATGGTAGAACCGTCTCTGTAAAACATGGGGTCCAAAACTCGTTAGCTAATGAATGCTGTTGCTCCCCAGCGTAACCAGGACGGACCCCTCGGATCAGCGGCTCTGCGTGTCACCGTGTCGCCCGCGCTGGTTCGGGGAGCCGCCGGGGCCCGCGCCTCCCCGCTCCTCGCGTTCTCAGTTCAGCCATTCTGTGAACCGTTCCAGTTGAAAGGAATCTTGTATTTCTGGTTTGTTGTAACAAGGGAGAAATAATTGCAAAAACACTGCGGACTCTGCCTTTTCCTTTCCCCCTGGAAATGCTGCAGTGGGGAAGTAGCCGCTTGGGCTGCTGTCCTGGATGGGGTCCCCGGGGCTCGGTCCCTGTGGAGGGGCCGGAGGAAGCCGGACCCCCTCCTGGGAGAGGTGGAGGCGCCTGCTGCAGCCGGGAGCAGCCCCTGTCCCGCTGTCGCCCCTGTCCCGCTGTCGCCCCTGTCCCGCTGCCGCCCCTGTCCCGCTGTCGCCCCTCCAAGCCGGGATGCGCCCCAGGACCACGCGGCTCCTCATCCTGTCCTTCACACCCCATAGGGCCCACGTGTCGCCCGTCCTCGGCTCAGCCCCATCCTGCCAGGGAAGGGGGACAGGATCTGGGAAGAGGGCTGAGACTACCCCACCAGTGAGATGCTAATGAGATGCAAATGCGGTGTTAATGAGGCCGCCACTGGCTGTTCAGGCAGCGCTGTTGTCTGCTTGGGGGAGTCTAGAGGGGTGTTGCTGTTCCAGCCTGGGAGGGGGGAGAGGCTCCTGAGCTGCTAAGGAGATGCAAATTCTATGTTAATGAGGCAAGAACTGGCTCTTCAGAAGCTCCAAGCGGTGTGGGGGGGAACTGGTGCACGTGGAGGGGCGGGGCTAGGGGCAGTGGGGGTGGAGCCGACTGTGGGGGCGGAGCCAGGGACAGCGGGACTGGGACCAAACGGCAGGAGGCGGGGCTGTTTTATCGGGGAACCACGAAAGCGTCAAGGTCCCGCGTACCAAGTAAGGAGATGCAAATGAGATGCTAATAAGGCCGGTGCTCATTGTGTTGTGAGGGATAGCGGCGCGGGCGGGGCCACCGGAGGAGGGGGCGGGGCCTGCGCCGGCTCGCAGCCAATGGCGACGCGAGGCGGTGGGAGGGGACGGGAGCGGCCGCCAGGCGGCGCCGCCGTGCGCGGCGGGGGGGGCGGTGCTGAGGGGCGGTACCGGAACCGGAGCCACAAAGGGAGCCGGGACCGGACCGGAACCAGCAGCCGCGAGAGCAGGAGCCGGTCCCGGGTGCGCGCGGGGCTGCGGCTCTGCTGGAAGAGCCGGGACCGGCACGGGCGGAAGCGCCGAGCGGAGCCGGAGGCAGCGCCGGAGCCGCCCCGGTTGGGGGCCCCTTCCCGGCAGCGGGAGCAGCCGCTGCCCCCGGGGTCCCGCGGGGACGGCGAGTGCCGGGGCGGGCGGCGGAGCCGGGGCCGGGCCGGGGGCGTCGGTCCCGGCCGGGCAGCGCTCGCGGCTCCGGGCGGCGGCACCGAGCGCGGTCCCGGCCCGGCCGGGGCTCGGCCCTGTCCCCGCTCGAGCGCTGGAGCCGGTAAGGAACGAGCGGGGGGCCGGGGGCAGGGGATGGGGTGCGCGGGGGTGCCCGGGGCTCGTGCGCACCGAGCCTGGCGCCTATGGAATCCATAGGGACCGTCCCTATCCATAGGGACCGCATGGCGCCTCCAGCACCTGTGTGACTGCACCATAACCTGTGTGACTGCACCATAACCTGTGTGTGGCTGTAAGGGAAAATAACATAAACTTGGTCAGCTGCTGGAGCTGATCAGCTTGTTAATTGTGTTTGTGATCAACCAACTTGTTTAACTCATAGATAAATCACACCAAATTATCTTGTTAGTTCTGTTTATGTGATAAGCCTGTTTGTTAGATCTGATTTATCTGAATTATCTTGTTAACTGGTTTATGGAATAAAGAACAACTTGTTTATGGGGGCTGCAGCGGTGACTCCTGGGTTTCCCTGTGTCACCTCCCTGCTGATGGCGTGTCCTCATGGAGCAGTTCCCTTAGGAATATTGAATGTGTGTTGACTCCTGCTGACTAATGATTCCCTGCTCTGAGCTGGAAGCACTGGCTGCACCTGCAATAAAATGTTGGACTGCCCCGATGGTGTCTGCTGCGCTTGTGTGTCCCCCACTGCACTGCTGTGCCCACAATGTGCCCAACTGCCCAGCTTGTCAGTCAGTCACTGTCACAACCTGCCATCACCTGGAACAGCTCATCCACACTCAATGATTAGCTCATGAACAGTTAATTGAATAATTGGCTCATTAGCAGCTCCTCCCTAGTCACTAATGAGTCTGGGGGTTGCACAAACACTGGACGAGGGGGTCCCCAAATCGCCTTTCGCTGCATATTCTAAGTTGTGTGTGAAGGTTCAGCCTGGTGCATGGGGTCTCCCCTGCCGCCGCACACCCTGAACCCGTTCCACAGCCCCGGGAACACGTTTGCCGGTCCCCAAAACGCAGCACTCGGCTGTTTCTGAGCCCCCAAAGGGCCCTCGGAGCAGGGTGGGGAAGGGCCAGAAACACCAGGCTTGGAAGGGGAGGGGAGATCCTGCAACTCCTCCCCCGAGGAAGGCAGCGCTGAGACGCTGGGGAAGGGTCTGCACCGGGGAGCTCAGAGCGGGGCCTTCCCGATCCCTCATCCCGATTCCCATCCCGATCCCTCATCCCGATTCCCATCCCGATCCAGACCGCGACTCCGCCCGGGGCCGCGGCCGCCCCTCGGGGCTGCGCCGCGGGCCCTGCTAGCGCGGCCGCTATTGGCTGGCGGCGCCGCTGCCGCCTGTCACGGCGCCTCCCATTGGCTGCGGCGCGACGGGGCCTCACGCGCTCCGGTTGCTCCTTTTGTTTTTGTAGCGAACAAGTTGGAAAGCGGCGGCGGTCCCGGTTCGGTGCAGCCCGGCCCGGCCGGTCCGGTTCGGTGCAGCCCGGCCCGGTTCGGAGCAGCCCGGTCCGGTTCGGTGCAGCCCGGCCCGGCCGGTCCGATTCGGTGCAGCCCGGCCCGGTTCGGAGCATCCCCATCCGGACGGTTCGGTGCAGCCCGCCCGGGGCTGCGGAGCGGCAGGCGGAGATGCGGCGAGAAGCGGAGTGAGCGAAGGCGGGCGGCGGAGGTGAGCGGGGCGCCGCGGGGCCCGGCTGCCCCCGCACGGCCCCGTCCGCGGCGCTGCCCGGGGCGGGGGGTCCCGCCGCCTCCCCGGGACGGGCAGTGCCGGAGCGGAGCCTCCGGCCGCTTCCCGGGAAAGTTACGGGAGCGGCGGCGGCCCCAGGGCCCCCCCCGCGTCCCCTCCCGGAGCCACCCGGCGGCCGCGGGACAAAAGAGCCGCTCGGAGGCGTCGCTGCCCACGCAGAGCGCGGAGACGGCGCCGGGCCCGGGGCTGCAGGAGCCCGAGCCGCCCCCGGCAGCGGGGTGCGGGAACCGGAGGCCCCGCCGCTTTGGCCCCTAAACCGAGCCCGGATCGCGGGAGCGCCCAAGCGGCCGAGTCCGCGGCGGCTCCTGCCTCAGTTTCCCCCCGATGCAGGGGAGACCCCGCGGGCAGATCCGGCCTCCCCGGGCTCCTCCGTGGGCTTCGGCCGCGCTGATACCGAGCGGCCCGTGGGCGGCGGGGCCTGCGCTTCCCGCATCCCGGTGCTGGGGACGCGGATCCCGGTGCGGGGAACGCGGCTCGTTGCGGCTGCCTCCAGCCCCAGGACGTTCCGCGGCCACAAGCGCTGCGCCCAGGGCGGCCGCAGCGGCAAAAGAGCGCGGAGCCGGGCGGGACGGGGGCCCCGCGGCACCGGGCCGGTCCCGGGGTGCTCGCGGTCCCCGGGCGGGACACGGCGAGGCGGGCGGCGAGACGGGCCGGGGCACCGAGGGGTTAAGCGGTGGCGCCAGCGCCCGGCGACTCTGTTTAGTCTGGACCCCCCCGCGCCGGCCGCGGCGCCGCCGGAGCCGCGCGGGGCTCCCACGGACGGGACGGTCCGAGCACGGGTGCGCGCGGGGACGCGCTGGGCACCCGCCGACACCCCGGGCTGCACGCGCGTGGCAGGGACACGCGTGGGTGTGCTGCCTTTGCACAGCTGATGTGCGTGCACCGCTGCACGCCGTGCATGCACGCTCCCCCGGCACAACTGCTGTGCGGGCAGCATTGCACACGCACAGACACACTGCCCTTGCACCGCTGTCACCCGTGCACCATTGCACACACACAACCACGCTGCCCTTGCACTGCTGTCACGCTTGCACCATTGCACACGGGCTGACATGCTGCCCTTGCACCGCTGTCACGCATGCAGCATTGCACACACACAACCAGGCTCTCCTTGCACTGCTGCCATGTGTGCATTGCACACACACAGCCACGCTGCCCTTGCACCGCTGTCACTCGTGCACCATTGCACACTCTCCTTGCACTGCTGTCATGCGTGCAGCATTGCACACATGCAGGCACACTCTCCTTGCACCAGTATCACACATGCACCATTGCACATGTGCAGGCCCGCTGCCCTTGCACCGCTGTCACTCGTGCACCATTGCACACTCTCCTTGCACTGCTGTCACGCGTGCACCATTGCACACGTGCAGCCCCGCTCCCTTGCACCCCGCGCGCCGCAGCGGGACCCCCGGCGGTGGCGGCAGGTGACGGGCACCCCGTGCCGCGCGGTGCCTTGCAGGGCAGCGGCGCCATGTCCCTCGGCGCGCCCGCCAGCAGCGACGCCTGCCTGAGCATCGTGCACAGCCTGCTGTGCCACCGGCAGGGCGGGGAGAACGAGACCTTCGCCAAGCGCGCCATCGAGAGCCTCGTGCGGAAGCTCAAGGAGAAGAGGGACGAGCTGGACTCGCTCCTCGCCGCCGTCACCACCAACGGCGCCCACCCCAGCAAGTGCGTCACCATCCAGCGCACCCTGGACGGGCGGCTGCAGGTACCTCCCGAGGGGGGCCCAGGCGTCCGGGCGGCCGTTGCGGCTCCGCGCTGACTTCAGTGTCTGAGCTCTCGCGCCCCCCCGGCCCCCCTCGCCGCATGAGTCACCGTCTGGCGGCCGCGGGCCGGGGGGGCGGTTGTTGTGTCTGGAGCCAACGCGGCTCCTCGGGAAGCGCCGCGGGAGCCCCCGGCCCGGCGCCAGCCCGGCGCGCGCGGGGCCATCGATCCCCGGTGCGGCCTCCCCCGGACAGCAGGAGCGGAGCATCCCGCATCCCGCGCGGGGAAGGGCCCCGGCGTCCGGTGGCCCGTGACCCCCCCCCGCAGGTGGCCGGCCGCAAGGGCTTCCCGCACGTCATCTACGCGCGGCTCTGGCGCTGGCCCGACCTGCACAAGAACGAGCTGAAACCCGCCGGCTTCTGCCGCTTCGCCTTCGACCTCAAGTGCGACAGCGTCTGCGTCAACCCCTACCACTACGAGCGCGTCGTGGCCCCCGGCATCGGTGAGCGCCCCCCGTCCCCCCCCCCGGCCACCCACCGTGTCCCCCCCCCGGCCACCCACCGTGTCCCCCCCTTCCCTTGCAGGTCTCGGCATCCAGAGCGCGGGTGAGGGCCGGGCCGGGGGGCAGCGGCCCCCCCCGGCGCCCCCCGTCAAGGAGGAGCTGCCCCATGCGTGTGCGCACATGGAGCCGCTGCCCCCCGCGCCGCCCCACGGGCCCCCCGCGCCGCCCGCCGCCCCCCGCCGCCCCCCGGGCCTCGGCCCCCCGCCGCCCACGGCGCCCCCGGGTGAGTCGTGCGGCCCCCCCGCCCGGCCCCCCGTCCATCCCGTCCATCTCATCCATCCACCGACCCTTCATCCTCCCGTCCATCCGTGTCCCCATCTGTTCAATGCCTGTCCCTCCATCCGACCCCTCGTCCATCCATCCGTCTGTCCTTTCATCCGTCCCCCCATCCATCCTTCCCCCCCATCTCCCCCCAGTCCATCCCTCTATCCGTCCATCCCACCCGTCTGTCCCCCTGTCTGTTCAATGCCTGTCCCTCCATCCAACTCCTCGTCTGTCCCTCCAGGCACCCCCCTGTCTGTCCCCTCCATCCATCCCCCCATCCATCCATCCGTCCCCCCATCCATCCCCTCCATCCATCCGCCCGTCCATCCCTCCCTCCGTCCCCCCAGTCCATCCCCCATCTCCCTCCCTATCTATCCCCCTGTCCATCCATCCCATCCCCTCTATCCGTCCCCCCGTCCATCCCCCCCGTGTCCCCCCATCCTGCCCCCCCCCGCAGTGCCCCCCGGTGCCTCCCCGCTCCCGCTGCCCCCCGTCCCGGTGCCCCGGGGGTCCCGGTGCCAGGACTCCGCTCTGTCCCGCAGGGTCCCCGTCGAGCTGGACCAGCGCCGCGGGGCTCCCCCTGCACCATCCCGGCCACTACTGTAGGTCCTGGTGCGCGGGGGGGGACCTGTCACCGCGTCCCCCCCCAGCGCTGACTCCGCTCCCCCCCAGGGCCCCCAGCCCCCAGCGCCGGGCCCGTGTCCACCCACCCCGGTAAGTGCCCCCCGGGGCGGTCGTTGCCCCCCGTCCTCGGCGCCGGCGCTGACCCCGCGTGTCCCTGTCCCCCAGGGCCGGAGTTCTGGTGCTCCATCGCTTACTTCGAGCTGGACGTGCAGGTGGGGGAGACGTTCAAGGTGCCCGCGAGCTGCCCCGTGGTCACCGTGGACGGCTACGTGGACCCGTCCGGGGGCGACCGCTTCTGCCTGGGGCAGCTCTCCAACGTGCAGCGCACGGAGGGCAGCGAGCGGGCACGGTGCGGGGGGACGGGGGGAACGGGGAGATGGGGGCAAAATGGGGAGGATGGGGGGGAAATGGAGAGGATGGGGGGGCAAAATGGGGAGGATGGGGGGGCAAAATGGGGAGGATGGGGGGGGAAATGGGGAGGATGGGGGGACAAAATGGGGAGATGGGGGAAAATGGGGAGGATGAGGGGCAAAATGGGGCAGATGGGGGCAAAATGGGGCAGATAAGGGGACAAAATGGCACAGATGGGCAAAATGGGGAGGATGGAGGGACAAAATGGGGCAGATAGGGGCAAAATGGGGCAGATAGGGGGACAAAATGGCACAGATGGGCAAAATGGGGAGGATGGGGGGGCAAAATGGGGAGGATGGGGGGCAAAATGGGGAGGATGGGGGGCAAAAGGGGGAGGATGGGGGGACAAAACAGGGCAGATGGGGCAAAATGGGGAGGATGAAGGGACAAAATGGGGAGGATGGGGTGACAAAATGGGGCAGATGGGGGCAAAATGTGGTGGATGAAGGGAAAAAATGGGGTAGATGTGGGCAAAATGGCGCAGATGAGAAAAATGGGGTGAATGGGGGGACAAAATGGGGCGGATGGGGGCAAAATGGGGCGGATGGGGGGACAAAATGGCACAGATGGGCAAAATGAGGTGGATGGAGGGGAAATAGGGGCTGCAGAGGGGGCAGATGTGGGGACAGGGGGGCTCAGGGGGGTGCTGGGGCCGCGCGTGGGGCGTGGGGAGGTTTTGGGGGCAGGTGGGGTTGTGGGGAGGGGGAAAAATGGAGTGGATGGGGCAAAATGGAGTGGATAGGGGCAAAATGGGATAGATGGGACAAAGTGGGGTGGATGATGGGACAAACTGGGGCAGACGGGGGGACAAAGCGGGGCAGGCCGGGGGTAGCCGAGGGTGACGCGGGCGCCCCGCAGGCTGCACATCGGCCGGGGGGTGCAGCTGGAGTGCCGCGGCGAGGGCGACGTGTGGATGCGCTGCCTGAGCGACCACGCCGTGTTCGTGCAGAGCTACTACCTGGACCGCGAGGCCGGGCGCGCGCCGGGCGACGCCGTGCACAAGATCTACCCGGGCGCCTACATCAAGGTCGGGGCGGGCGGGCGGGCGGCGGCGGCGGGGACACGACCGGATCCGATGGCGTCTCCACGCGCAGGTGTTCGACCTGCGGCAGTGCCACCGGCAGATGCAGCAGCAGGCGGCCACGGCGCAGGCGGCGGCGGCGGCGCAGGCGGCCGCCGTGGCGGGCGCCATCCCCGGGCCCGGCTCCGTGGGCGGCATCGCGCCGGCCGTGGGTGAGCGGCGCCGCGGGGACGCGGGTTGCGGGGCGGCCCGCGCGGCCGGGCCCCGCTCACGGCACCCGCGGCAGGGCTGGCGGCGGCCGCGGGCATCGGCGTGGACGACCTGCGGCGCCTCTGCATCCTGCGCCTCAGCTTCGTCAAGGGCTGGGGCCCCGACTACCCGCGCGCCACCATCACGCGCACGCCGTGCTGGCTCGAGGCCCACCTGCACCGCGCGCTGCAGCTGCTGGACGAGGTGCTGCACGCCATGCCGGCCGCGCCGCGCCGCGCGCCGTGAGCGCCGCCGGCACCCAATACACACAGATATATTTTTCTCCTTGCAAAAAAATAACGGAAAAACGGGGTTGGGCGGGGCCTCCCTCTTTTTTTTTCGTTTGTTTGGCCTTATTTAATGAGCGCGCGGCGGTTAGGCCGCGGCTCGGGCTGCAGCTAGCACGGGGCCGTTACCGGGGCCCGAACTACATTTCCCGGCAGCCCGCGCGCGGCGGACTCCATTTCCCGGCGCTCCCCGCGGGGCGGACTCCATTTCCCGGCAGCCCGCGCGGGGCGGACTCCATTTCCCGGCGCTCCCCGCGGGGCGGACTCCATTTCCCGGCAGCCCGCGCGCGGCGGACTCCATTTCCCGGCGCTCCCCGCGGGGCGCCGGGAGCGGCGCCATTTCCCGGCGGGCCGCGCGGGAAGATGGCGGCGGGCGGCGCCGCCCCGGTCCCGGCGGCAGCTCCGGCCCCGGCCGCTCGGGAGCTCTTCGCCGAGGGGCTCCTGCAGTTCCTGCGGCCCGCGGTGCGGCAGCTCGACGGGCACGTCCACGCCGTCAGGTCCGGGGGCGGAAAGGGGCTGTCGTTGGGGGCGGCGGCGGGTTCGGGGGAACGGGGCAGCTGACGGCGGCACGAGGAGGGCCCGGGGGCCGATCGCGTCCGTGCCCGCGCAGGGAGAGCCAGGTGGAGCTGCGGGAGCACATCGAGAGCTTGGCCGCAGGTGAGCGGGGCAAACGGGGGCTGCGGGGCGGCCGGGGACACCGCGGGGCGTCCCGGGACGCCGTGGGGCAACCGGGGGCTGCGGGGCGGCCCGGGGCGCTGAAGGGCGGCCCGGGGACACCGCGGGGCCCGCGCCGCAGAGCTGTGCCGCATCAACGAGGAGCAGAAGGTGGCCCTGGACCTGGAGCCCTACGTGAAGAAGCTGCTGAACGCGCGGCGCCGCGTGGTGCTGGTCAACAACATCCTGCAGAACGCGCAGGTGAGCGCCGCGCCGCGGCCGCCGCGGCACCGGGCACCGGCTGCGCGCGGTGACGGTGGCGCCCGGCGCAGGAGCGGCTGCGGCGGCTCAACCACAGCGTGGCCAAGGAGACGCTGCGGCGCAGGGCCCTGCTCGAGGCGGCGGGCGGCTACCCCCAGGGGCTGCCGGGCAAGTGATGGCCCCGGGAGCCGCCTTGGAGCTGGAGCGGCCCCTGCCCTTGGACACGAGCGGGCGGTGCCCGGGGCTCGGAGCAGCGTTCCCGTTCGGAGCGGCGGACACGGGACCATCCTGCAGCTCAAAGCTGCCGCTTTTGGACTACAGTGGGACTGGGGCAACCCCGCGCGGTGTTCGGGGGTTGTAGGCACTGTAATAAAGGTGACAGCGTGTCGCTTGTGAGCAGAGCGAGGCACCGTGAGCCCCGGGGACAAGGGAGCCGGGCTCCAGCACCCCACACCAGGTCACCAGAGCCTTTTGTGACCTGTTTTTGTAAGGAAGACCAAAGAGCACGTGCTCAAAACAAGGAACGGTTTAATGACAACCTATAAAAAAAAAATCAAAAAAAAAAAAACTAGGACAAGCCCAAGGAAGGGGGTGCTCGCCGTGGTCTGGGTGCTCAGGGTGGTTCTTCACGGCGGCCGTGGTCAGAGACGGGAGCGAAGCTGAGGGGCAGAGAGGCTGCAGTGGGGACAGCGCTGCCCCGGGGCCCTCCCCGCCTGCGCCCTGTCACCCATGGGTGCTGCTGGACCAGAGCGGCGCCCGGGCGGCTTTACCTGAGTCACTCCTGCGTCTCCATGCTCTCCTCCTCCTCCCCTGCGGCCGTTTCTTCTTGATTCTCCTCTTCCTCTTCTCCTTCCTTCTTCTCCGGGGGCTTCTCATAAGCCTTCTCGGAAGGCGTCACTATGACCCCGTCCCACGTGGACATCTCGGAAGCCAGGTCTGCGCGGGGGGGAGGGCGCAGTGAGCGGGCAGCGCGTGGGGCAGCGCCGTGGGGCAGCGCTTGCGGCGTCAGGGAGCACGAGGGGCTCCCCCCTTCCCTTTCTGGGGGTTAGGGAGCAGCAGGGAGCGGATCCCAGCCGCCTCTTGGAGCAAACTGTTGGCAGATCTGCACGGGGGAAGAGCCCCGCGTTAACACGGGCCGCACTTACAGCTGGCGTCACCCTCCTGGCCGAGGATCTTCCTGTAGCCTCCGTGAGACAGGATGCGGACGAGGGTCTGCGCCGTGTAGCACACCATGTCCTACAGCACGGGGGGACAGTCAGGGCACCCCAAAAACGAGCTCCCAGCAAGTCCAGCCCGTAGCATCCCTGGAATGTTGCTGCATGCGCAGTAAGGATGCGAGATCTCCCTGGCTGCAGCCAGCCCGGCTCACCTGCTGTTCCAGCGTCATGACCGTGTGCACTCGGAAGTTCCCGCTCTCGCAGGGATCGGTGATGCCGACGGAGCCGGGCAGGAAGAGCCCCGCGGCGAGGATCTGGAGGCAGCGCCTGCGGGTGAGACGCGGCACACTGGGAACTAGCCCGGGGCTAGTGTGGGGACACGGACCCAGTGCCTGCAAAGGGGCAGCGGGACGGGCCGTGCAGCTGGCGAGGGGCAGGGCACAGGCAGACGCGAGCGCTGCTTCGTTTCCAGCTTGGGGCCCTCCAAACGGCGCTCCAAGCTGGTGCCCTTGCTTTTCTGTTGGGCATTTTCAGGGCTAAGGTGGCACCAGGAGGTCACAGGAGGGGAGCGAGGAGGGTACCAGACCTGTAAGCGATGTTGAGAGCCAGCGGCTGCCTGGTGGGGTTGTTCATCACTGCGTAGTGCCCCTGTGAGACGGAGAAGGTGATGTTGGGACAGCTTGATGCAAGGTGGGTGCCAAATCCCAAATCCTGCTGCTGGAGCTGCAGGAAGCCGCTCTGTGCTGCAGCCCGGTATCCGAGCAGGGGAGCAAACCCGCAGCTCCGCGGCGTGCTGGGCTCCCCTGCGGACACTCACCAGCAAGTCCAGGATCCACGGAGTGAGGGGCTCGAAACCAGGGAAGCGAATCCTCAGGTCTTTCAGCAGCCGGATCAAGACCTTCACTCTGCAGAAGGTGGCAAGGACGGGGCTGCTGCGGGAACGGGGGCTCTCCTCGGCGCGCAGGGCGAGCGCAGCCCCTTCCCGGCGCCGCGCGGGGGTTTGGGAGGGCCCCCATGGGCAGGGGGACGCAGAGGTCTCGTCATTCCTGCCTAAGGTGCAACTCACGTGGACTGCGACGCGTTCTCCTCAAACCAGCGAGCGTGTCTGATGGCAGCCAGAGCACTTTGCAGCACTTTGATATCCACTGAAAAGAAGCAGTGGAAATACTTGTTTTTCAACCCGAAAATGAGCCAGCTACGAGCCAGCCGCCTCCCCTGTCCTGCAGGTTCACACTGAACATCCACGGTGACTCGGTGACTGTCCCCGCTCCTCAACGGGCCCAAGAATCATGGAATGCTGAAGGTTGGAAGGGACCTCTAGGGATCATCCAGTGCAGCCCCCTGCACACGCAGGGTCACCTAGAGCACGTGGCACAGGACTGCGGCCAAGCAGGGTTGAAGATCTCCAGAGAAGGAGACTCCACAACCTCTCTGGGCAGCCTGTTCCAGTGCTGTCACGCTCACCGTTAAGAAATTTTTTCCTTAAGTTCCTGTGGAATTTTTGATGCTTTAGTTTCAAGGCCCCTCCACCCACCCACGCAGAGCGAGCCGAGCCCTTACGGTGCAGCTCCGGGTCCAGCTTGCGGAGATTGGGAGGCACCGTGGTGATGAGGATCTTCACCGTGGCGTCGGCCGAGCTGATCTCGAAGCCCGTCTCGTTGGTCAGCATGGTCAGGACTAGCGAGAAAGAGCAACAACCTCTCACAGCTGGGCAGGAAGACGGTCCAGTCCCCGTGTCACCCGGGAGCAGGGACTCCAGCGCACATCTCTGTCCCCCGTCCTGCCCCACGGGATGCAGAAGAGCGTCCCACCTTCGCCGGGATCCTGCGCTCTCAGGCTTTCCACTACTTTGTTTCCCAAGGCTGCCACGGCTTCCACTGGGGAGAGGCAGGAGAGCGGGTTAGTGCCGGGCCGAGCGCCGCAGCCGGCCGGGGCAGCGGCGCTGACGACACTCACACGTGGGCAAGATCTTCAGAATCACAACCAGGTCGGCCACGTTGTGCCCCGTGGTCATGGTGCCCTTCTTGTAGGAGCCCACCTGGCGCACCTCCTCGATTTGCTGGTTGGAAGAGCAGAGAACGAACGCGGTTAACGCACGCGCGGCGTCGCGGGGACAAAGCACGAACTCACGAGCAACCAAAAACCCCAGGAGTTGTCCTTGGCACGAGGTCTGGTAGCTAAAACACCAGCATTGCCCTGTGCTGAAATGTCCCCCCGTAGCTTTATTCCAGTAAAACAGTCTGACTTACCACTTCAAAAGTTCCCGGTGCTACAATTAGATTGTCAATCACGTTGTTTATTTTAGTCACCAGAGAAAGAATGGAAGCCTGAAAAGGAATTGGAGAGGGGTGGTAGCACCAAGCCACTGTCTAGTACAACCACAATCCTGAGAAAAAGATAACCCCATCTCAGCCGATAACCCCAGTGCAACGTAGCTGTTAAACAGGTAACAATAGGCAGGCTTAGAAACCGTTGTTCAAGAAACACCACCCATATTTCTGCAACAGTACCTCTTTTGGGAACAAATAGTTGCTCTCAGACTAGTAATTACTACTACCATATGAGCTATATTCTAAGGAGAGGCGCTCTCCGGTTCCGCTAATGCTGCAGTAACATCTAGCTAGAGAATTTAAGGTAATTTTCTGCAGTTTCTACTAACCTGCTCAGCCGCAGTTGGAGCCAGATCCTGGTTTCTCTTCAGCAAGGCCTCGCTGAAGGCGCTCTCATCCGCGGCAGGTTTTACACGGGGAAAAGCCATTTCGCACTGAAACGGGATCAGACATCAGACTGCAACGCCCAAGCAAGAAACGGGCTCTGGTTCAGCCCACTCATTGACATAAAACATTCCCATTTTCTAATCCGCTGCTGCTTGGTTCCTTTGCGAACCCAAAGCTGGCTCTTAGGTTCACTGCTTTTGCTATTTAATTTTTCCAGGAAAGGCTTGTGGTTCTGTTGGTCCTTGTGAGGACTGACATTGCCAAGGAGGCTGGAGAACACGAAATAACCCAAACCACTGGTGACACTAAGTAGGTCTAGTTCAGGTTAGGTACCCAACCAAGAGCAGTTTGCGTTCCCTGCTCCAGCTAAGCTAACAAATTAAACCTGGAAATTAAGGCAGCAACCAAGACTTTTAGACAGCATCTTTCAACAAACAAAAACTCTTCCAGCTGTTGCCTGCAAACAGCTCGATGGGATCCAGCTACTCACGACATAGAAATCAAAGGGGATGTGCGGCACAAAGGGCCGGAACCTAAAGGGGGAAAGAAAAACAGACTTTATTCTCTGGAGGGACACAGGCCCGCGCCACCTCCCGCCACCCCCTCCCTCGCGGTTCTTTGAAGATTTGCCCCGGAGACGGAGGAAAGGCCCTACAGAAACAGGAGAGCTTTCTACGTACCCCTCTGCCAATACCTGAGCACCCCCTCCCCGGCGTGTCAGGCGGTGGCCGCACACCAGAGCGCCCCTGCACCGGCAGCGGTGACAAACCCGGCGTGGAGCCGCCAGCGCCCGCCCGCCGACCCGCTCTACTCCTCACCGTAGCCCTGTGCTACACTGCCAGCTAGAGCCCCGGCCCTGCCAGCCCCGGCAGCCCGAGCGGCTGCCACCCACCCCCTAAACCTGCGTCGCTAAAGAGCCACCCTCTCTAGAGCAGAAGCCAGACTCGCCCACTGCCAGGGCCTCCCCTGGAACCAAAGCGTCCGCCCCGGCCTCGGCCTCGATCGCCCCTGCGGAGAGAAGAGAAGGGCGGCGTGAGGGCGCGGGGAGCTGCTCCCCTCCCGCCCCGTGTCCCCCGTGGGGACCCTCGTGTCCCCCGCGGGTCGATCCTCCCGCCAGCGGACGGGACACCCCGGCCCGCTCCCTCCTGTCCCCCACGGGACCGAGTCCCCCCCGGGGTCGCTCCCTCATGGCCTCACGGTGCCCCGAGTCCCCCTCCCACCGGGCAGACCCCCCTTCCCCCGTCCCGTGCGGGTCCCCTCACGCGACAGAGCCCCCGTCCCGCTCCCTCATCACCTCACGCTCCCGGTCCCCCCCACCACAGGGCACATTCCCGCCCCGCTCCCTCGTCCCCCTCCACCTGGAGACAGAGCCCCCATCCCGGCCCCTCGCCGGGGACAAAGCCCCCCCGATCCCGGCCCCCGGGTCCCCCCAGGTCCCCCGCGGCCCGGCCTGGCCGCCCGCACCTCATGGCTCCGCCGCCTCGACCAACAAACCGCGCCAGCGACCACCGAGACCCCGCCGGGCCGCGCTCCCACACACCCCGCAACAACCCGCCCGCCCATTGGCCCGCGCCGCCGGCCGCCGGCCGCGCTCCGCCGCAGCCCATTGGCTGCGCCCGCCGTCACTCCAGCGCCGCCGGGGGGGCGGGAGCTGCCAACCGCCTCCCGCCGCGGCCGCTTGGGGGAGCAGCGCGGCCGGGAGCGGCGCGGCCGGTGCGCGCACTGCGCATGCGCATGAGCGCCGGCGCCACTGCATAAAGCTCTTCTGCGCCGGCGCGAAAATCCCACTGCAGAGCAGAGTGGCGCAGCGGAAGCGTGCTGGGCCCATAACCCAGAGGTCGATGGATCGAAACCATCCTCTGCTAGGTGTTTTTTTTTCCTGCCCGCCCCCGGCAATTATTTTGTGTCCCCCTCCCCGGGGCTTTGCAATTAACCTTTTGGTTAATTGCATTAATTGCTGCCGCCATCCCGCTGACTCCCAGCGCCGCGAGCTGCCGTCCGCACCGGGCGCAGCCCGCGGGCGGCTGCTCACGTGGGCGCGGCGCTCGCGCGTGTTCCCGGGGCCGCGCGTGTCCCCAGCGTCACTAGGACATGCGTGTCGCGAGCGTGCCCAGTGCCACGCGTGTCCCCACGGTGGCCGGCGCCCTGCGTGTCCCCAAGCGGTGCAGTCCTGCGCGTGTCGCTCGGGTCACCAGAGCCATGCGTGTCCCCAGGGTGCCCCAGCCCCGTGCACGTCCCCAAGGGGACCGGGCACACGCGTGTCCCTAGAGTGGCCGGTGCCACGCGTGTCCTCGGGGTGCCCAGCCCCGCGCGCGCCACCGAGGTGCCCGGCGCCACGCGCGTTCGCGTCCCCGCGCGCGTCCCCGTCCGCCGCCGCCGCCGCTGGGCGGTGCTGGCCCCCCGCGGGCCGCCGCACGACCCCCCGGTTGCCGCGGGGCGGAGCCTCCCCGTACATGCCGCGAGCGCGCCCGGTCTCAGCCCTCGAGGAGGGGGCGGCGGCGGCGCCGGGCGCGCGTCCCCCCGCGCTGCGGCGGGGCCCCGGGCGGGCGCGGAGCCCCGGGGCGGCGGCGGCGGCGGCGGGGGCGCCGTCGGGGCTCGGGCACGCAGGGGTTAAGGCGGCGCGGGGGCAGGAAAGGCGGCGCCCGGCGCGGCGCTCGCTGCCCAGAGCGGCGGGCGCGACGGCGCGGGCGATGCTGGCGGCGCTGGCGCTGCTCGGCGCCCTCGCGGCGGCCGCCGCCGCCACCGGCACCGGCAGCGCGGCCGGCCCCGTCGCGGCGCCGCTCACGCTGGCCGTGGTGCTGCCCGAGCGCAACCTGAGCTACGCGTGGGCCTGGCCGCGCGTGGGGCCGGCCGTGCGGCTGGCGGCCGCTGCCGTCAACGCCCGCGCGGACCTGCTCCCGGGGCACCGGCTGCGCTGGGTGTTCGGCAGCAGCGAGGACCAGCAGGGCGTCTGCTCCGAGATGGCGGCGCCCATGGCCGCCGTGGACCTGCGCCTGGCCCACCAGCCCGCCGCCTTCGTGGGGCCGGGCTGCGTGTACACGGCGGCGCCCGTGGCGCGCTTCACCAGCCACTGGCGGCTGCCGCTGGTGACGGCGGGCGCCGAGGCGCACGGCTTCGACGACAAGAGCGGCCAGTTCGAGCTGACGACGCGCGCCGGCCCCAGCCACCGCAAGCTGGGCGAGCTGGGCGTGCAGCTGCACCGGCGCTTCGGCTGGAGCCGGCGCGCGCTGCTGGTCTACTGGGACGAGAAGATGGACGACCGGCCGTGCTTCTTCGCCGCCGAGGGGCTCTACATGCAGCTGCCCAAGCTGCACAACCTCACCGTCATGGACGTGGTCTTCTGCGACAAGGGCAACTACTCCTTCATCATCCAGGAGATCAAGCAGAAGGGACGGAGTAAGAGGGGACGGGGCGGGGGGACGGAGCGCGGCGCGCGGCTGTGCGTGCGTGTGTGTGCGTCCCCTTGGGCACACATGCGTGTCGCGTCCCCGTATCCCAAACCCCGCTCCGTGTCAGGCTGGCAGCAGCTCCGGCCCCGCTGGAAGCACCAGCCAGCCCCAGAGCCCGTCTGTGGCCGGGTCTCTCAGCACTTCCCACTTTCTGGCTGCTTTCCTGGGGCAGCACCCGGCCCGGCCACACCGGCCCCGATGCCACTGAGCGGCTGCGGCGGGTCCGTCCCCACGCAGACCCCTGCAGGGTCCCAGCGCCGCCGGGAATGTCCCCCCCGCCGCCAGCACCGCAGGGAAGGGAGCGGGAAGCAGGGAGGCCGGCGCTGCCGGGGCAGCCCCGCGGCATTCCCGGCTGGCCCGGCCGCGTCTCCGGCCACCCGCGCGTCCCGGCTCCGGGCCGCGCGCTGAGGCCGTGTCCCCACGCAGTTGTCTACGTGTGCTGCGCGCCGGACACGCTGCGCGAGCTCATGCTGCAGGCCTGGCGCGAGGGGCTCACGGGCGGCGACTACGCCTTCTTCTACATCGACATCTTCGGTGCCAGCCTGCAGGGCGCCCGCTTCCCCGAGCCGCAGCGGCCCTGGAAGCGCGGGGACCGCGACGACGCCGGCGCCCGGCAGGCCTTCGAGGTGAGCCCCGTGCCCGCGGGCACGCGCGCGAGTACCGGGGCTTGCGGCGTGTGCTTGTGGGCACGCGCATCCGTGTGCACAAGTGCCCGGCGCTGCACCTACGGGCATGCACGCGAGTGCCAGGGCATGCACCGTGCAATCCTGGGCATGCACATCCGTGCACGCGAGTGCCAGGGCATTCATCGTGCAATCCTGGGCATGCACCGTGCAATCCTGGGCTTGCACATCCGTGCACACGAGTGCCAGGGCATTCATCGTGCAATCCTGGGCATGCACCATGCAATCCTGGGCATGCACATCCGTGCACACGAGTGCCAGGGCATTCATCGTGCAATCCTGGGCATGCCCCGTGCAATCCTAGGCATGCACATCCGTGCACACGAGTGCCAGGGCATTCACCGAGCACTCCCGGGCTTGCACATTCACATGTGCCCAGGATGCCCCCGGCCTCTTGGTGCCCAAGCGGAGCCTGGCACGGAGCCGGGGCGGGCGCCAGAGCAGCCCAGCCTCCCCCGCCGGCCCTGCCCGCGCTGGCAGCTCCGAGGAGGAAGGAAGCCCTATTAATTTCCCCGGGTCCCGGCTCCAGCGCTGCTTCCAGCAGGGGCTATTAATAGCGCAGGCGGGAAGCGCCCCCCGAGCCCCCTGTCCCGGCTGCTGTCCCCCCAGGCCGTGACCATCATCACCTACAAGGAGCCCGAGAACCCCGAGTACCGGCCCTTCGTGGCGCGGCTCAAGGAGGAGGCGCGCGCCCACTTCAACTTCAGCATGCGCGACGGCTTGGTGGGGCCCGCGTGCCGCCGGCATCACGGGATGGAGCTGGGAATGACGGGGATGGAGGGAGCGTGGGGCGGGGGGACACGGGATGGAGGTGGAGATGCTGGAGATGAGGGGACACAGGATGGCACTGGGGATGGAGGGGACGTGGGGTGGGGACATACAGATGGGGGAAATGGGATGGAGCTGGAGATGCTGAGACAGGGATCTGGGGATGGAGGGGACACGGGAGGGAGGTGGGGACAAGCGGACACGGCTGCAGCTGGGGACAGAGGGGCCGAGCGCCCCGTCTCCGTGTGCCCAGATGAACTTCATCGCCGCTGCCTTCCACGACGGGGTGCTGCTCTACGCCCAGGCCGTGAACGAGACGCTGGAGCGCGGCGGCTCCGTTGCCAACGCCACCGCCATCACCCGCCAGATGTGGAACCGCACCTTCTACGGTGGGCGCCACCCCGTCCCCATCCCGTCCCCGTCCCCATCCCATCCTGCAGGGCTGGTGCCACCCGCCCCGCGCCCGCTGGCCCCGCTCCCAGGCTGGTATTTGGGGATGGGAGCCGCTGGGACAAAGATTTACAGCCCAAGCTGCCCCTCACGCTGCGTCCTCAGGCGTCACCGGCTTCCTGAAGATTGATGAGAACGGGGACAGGGAAAGCGACTATTCCCTGTGGGACATGGACCCCACGCAGGGCGACTTCCAGGTGATCCCCGGCCCTGCGCGGGACCGCCCGGTCCCCCGGGGCCGCTGTCCCACCACGTGTCCCCCCGTCCCGCCGGCAGATCGTGGCCAACTACAATGGCACCACCAAGGAGATCCGCATGGTGCCGGGGCGGGAGATCCGCTGGCCGGGCAGCGCGGTGCCCGTGGACGTGCCGCCCTGCGGCTTCGACAACGGCAACCCGCTGTGCCGCAGAGGTGAGCGGCTCCGCTCCGGGCTCCAGCGCCTCCGGGATGGAGTCCCATGGGGTCCTTCACCGTGGGAATCCATCACCCCTGGGGGCTGCTCCAAGGTCCAGCAGCTCCAGGATCCAGCAGCTCCGGGGTCCAGCAGCTCTGGGGTGCAGCAACCCTGGGGTGCAGCAGCCCTGGGGTGCAGCAGCTCTGGGCTCCAGCAGCTCCGGGGTGCAGCAGCTCCGGGGTGCAGCAGCCCTGGGTGCAGCAGCTCTGGGGTGCAGCAGCCCTGGGGTGCAGCAGCTTTGGGGTGCAGCAGCTCCAGGGTGCAGCAGCTCCAGGGTGCAGCAGCTCTGGGGTCCAGCAGCTCCGGGGTGCAGCAGCCCTGGGGTGCAGCAGCCCTGGGGTGCAGCAGCCCTGGGTGCAGCAGCTCCGGGGTCCAGCAGCTCCGGGGTGCAGCAGCTCCGGGGTGCAGCAGCTCTGGGGTCCTTCGCTGCCAGGGGCTGATGATGCTGGGGATTTCTCTGGGCTCCAGCAGCTCCCGGGTCCGGCAGTGCTTGGATCCAGCAGCGCCAGGGTCTGGGGCTCCTTCACCAGGGCCAGTCCTGGCTGCTCTGGGGTCCTTCACCCCCAGGCTCCAGCGCTGCCGGTGTCCAGCAGCTCCAGGGCTCCGTGCAGCCCCTCGCCACTGCCCTCCTCTTTGCAGCCACCCTGTCCACCCTGGAGATCCTGTCGCTCGTGGTCAGCCTGATCCTCCTGGCCATCACCGTCACCTCCTTCTTCATCTATAGGTGTGCGGGGTCGCGCGGCGCCGGTCCCCATGGCACGGGGCTGGGGTGGGGGGTGTCCAGGGGACCTCACGCTGCTCCCGCCACCAGGAAGCTGCAGCTGGAGAAGGAGCTGGCGGCCGAGCTGTGGCGGGTGCGCTGGGAGGACGTGCAGATGAGCAGCCTGGAGAAGCACCTGCGCAGCGCGGGCAGCAAGCTCACGCTCTCGCTGGTGAGCGGCGCCGCGGGGACGCGCGCGGGGATGGCCATGGGGACATGGGGACGGCAGCGGCCTCACCGCCGCGCGCTCCCCGCAGCGCGGCTCCAACTACGGCTCCCTCATGACCACCGAGGGGCACTTCCAGGTCTACGCCAAGACGGCCTATTACAAGGTGCGGGGCTGGGGGGGCGGCAGCGGCGCTGGGAGCCCCCCCGGCTGCCCACACTGAGTCTGTGTCCCCCCAGCAGGGCAATCTCGTGGCCGTGAAGCACCTCAACCACAAGCGCATCGAGCTGACGCGCAAGGTCCTCTTCGAGCTGAAGCACGTAGGTGCCGCCGGGGGCTGCCCCCTCCCTGCCCGTGTTGCGGCCAGGACACCCGGGCCCTTCCACAGGGATGCTCCTGGACCGGGATGATGGCTGGGACGTGGGGGTCCCCGAGGGCTCTGTGCCCCACGTGTCCCCCCTCACACACACGCGTAGATGCGGGATGTGCAGAACGAGCACCTGACCCGCTTCATCGGCGCCTGCACCGACCCCCCCAACATCTGCATCCTCACTGAGTACTGCCCCCGCGGGAGCCTGCAGGTACCGGGGTGCCCATCACCCCACCTCGGGGCGGCGAGCGCCACACTGGGGTGGCCGGGGACATCCCGGTCCCTGTGGGGTTGGGGACGGCGGCGTCACCCCCCTGCGCCCCTCCCAGGACATCCTGGAGAACGAGAGCATCACTCTGGACTGGATGTTCCGCTACTCCCTCACCCACGACATCGTCAAGGTAACGGGGACGCTGGGGACGGACAGGGGTGTCCGCAGCGTCCCCCCCGCCGGCGCTGAGCCCCTCCGGCCGCCCCAGGGGATGCAGTTCCTGCACAACGGCGTCATCGTGTCCCACGGCAACCTCAAGTCGTCCAACTGCGTGGTGGACAGCCGCTTCGTGCTGAAGATCACCGACTACGGGCTGGAGAGCTTCCGCGTGGCGCCCGACGGCGACGACGCGCACGCCCTGTTCGCCAGTGAGCCCCGGCCTGCCCCGCGCGGCGCCCCGGTGCCCACGGGGCAGCATCCTGCTCCTATGGGCACCGCGGGGTCCCTGCGCTCCCCGAGCACCTGCAACGGGGACGCTGCTCCTGCAGCCTCCGGCATCCCGTGTTGGGGGGTCCTGCTCGCTCGGAGCGCTGGCACCGGCACCGGGGGATCCCCGTGCACCCCGAGCACCCACACAGGGGGGTCCCTGCTCAACTGGACCCCCAGCACCGGCTACTTGTCCGGAGCCCCATGTCAGAGGGGTCCTGCTCATCCTGAGCATCCACATCAGGGGGGTCCCTGCTTGCTCAGACCCCATGCTGGGGGGGTTCCCCTTTCCTAGACCCCACTGTGCACATTGGAGGGGTCCCCTTGCCCGGACCCCCAGCACCTGCTTCAGGGGCTCTTCCTTGCCCAGACCCTCAGCACCTGCACAGGGGGGAACCCCAGTACCTACATGAGGACGTCAGGGTGGTCCCGCGTGCCCAGCACCCGTGTGTGTGGGGGGGATCCCGCTCAGCTGCCCCCGGGGGGGTCCCTGACCCACCGCCCGGGCCGCAGAGAAGCTGTGGACGGCGCCGGAGCTGCTGCGGATGGAGGTGCCGCCGGCGCGGGGCACGCAGAAGGGCGACGTCTACAGCTTCGGCATCATCCTGCAAGAGATCGCGCTGCGCAACGGCGTCTTCTACGTGGAGGGGCTGGAGCTGAGCCCCAAGGGTGAGCGCGGCCGCGCGGGGGGACGGGGGGACGGGGGGACGGCGCTCACGGCCGCCCCGGGCGCCCCGCAGAGATCATCGAGCGGGTGAAGAGCGGCGAGCGCCCCAGTTTCCGGCCCTCGGCCAACGTGGGCTGCCAGGGCGAGGAGCTGGGGCAGCTCATGCAGCACTGCTGGGCCGAGGACGCGCTGGAGCGCCCCGACTTCAACCAGATCAAGGTCCAGATCCGCAAGTTCAACAGGTGCCACCACATCTGTCCATCCCTGTCCATCCCCATCCATCCCTGTCCGTCCCTGTCCATCCATCCCCATCCATCCTTCTCCATCTGTCTCAAATCATTCCTGTCCATCCCTATTTGTCCATCCCCATCAGTTACCACCAATCCCCATCCACCGCTATCTGTCCATCCCCATCCAACCATCCCTCCCCATCCCTCCCCATCCATCCCCACCCATCCCCATCCATCCATCCCCACCCATCCCCATCCCTCCCCATCCATCCCCATCCATCCCCATCCATCCATCCCCACTCATCCCCATTCATCCCCATCTGTCCGTCTCCACCCATTGCCATCCATCCATCCACCCCCAGCCATCCCCACCCATCCCCATCCATTCGTCCCCACCCATCCCCATCCATCCATCCATCCATCCATCCATCCACCCTCACCCATCCCCATCCATCCCTCCTCGTCTATCCCCATCCATCCATCCCTCCCCACCCATCCCCATCCATCCCTCCCCGTCCATCCCCATCCATCCCCATCTCTCCATCCGCCCGCATCCCCGTGCCGATGCCCCCATCCCGGGCGGCCGCTCACCCCGCTCCCGCAGGGAGAGCAGCAGCAACATCCTGGACAACCTGCTGTCGCGCATGGAGCAGTACGCCAACAACCTGGAGGAGCTGGTGGAGGAGCGCACCCAGGCCTACCTGGAGGAGAAGCGCAAGGCGGAGGCTCTGCTCTACCAAATCCTGCCGCAGTGAGTGGCGGCGGCGGCGGCGCCGGGACCCCCGGGGCGGCCCCGCGTGAGCCCCGCGCCCACCGCTGCCCCGCGCCCCCAGCTCGGTGGCGGAGCAGCTGAAACGCGGGGAGACGGTGCAAGCCGAGGCCTTCGACAGCGTCACCATCTACTTCAGCGACATCGTGGGCTTCACGGCGCTGTCGGCCGAGAGCACCCCCATGCAGGTGGGCGCCGGGGCGGCGGGGGCCGCGCGGGGCCGTCCCCCCCGGCCTCACGCCGCTCTGCTCCGCGGGCAGGTGGTGACGCTGCTCAACGACCTCTACACCTGCTTTGACGCCATCATCGACAACTTCGATGTCTACAAGGTGCGCGCCGGGAGGCTCCCGCAGCGGGCGCCCGCGCAGACGCGTGTCCGCGGACGTGACCCTGTCCGTGCCCGTGTTCACATCCCTGCTCACGGGCATCCGCGCTTAAGGGCACCAACACATCCCTGCTCGCATGCATCCATGCCCACAAATAGCCAAGGACACCGACACATCCCTGCTCATGGGCATCCATGCTTAAGGACACCAACACATCCCTGCTCGCATGCATCCGTGCTCACATGTATCCAAGGACACCAACACATCCCTGCTCACGGGCATCCATGCTCACATGTATCCAAGGGCACTGACACATCCCTGCTCACACACATCCATTTTCACATGTATCTAAGGACACCAACACGTCCCTGCTCACATGCATCCATGCCCACATGTATCCAAGGACACCGACCCGTCCCTGCTCGCCTGCATCCATGGACACGCTCACATCCGTGCCCACATTCACACTCACATCCTTGCCCATCAATGCTCCTGTGCCCCCGTGGACACAGTCCCCTCCATGGACACACATCCGTGCACACCTGCACGCTGCCGGCCCCTCCAGGCTCCCGGATATGCCAGAGATTCCCCCTTCCCGTATCGCCCTCCTGCCGTGCGCAGAGCCCCGAGCGCGCTGTCCCCGCAGGTGGAGACCATCGGGGACGCCTACATGGTGGTGTCGGGGCTGCCGGTGCGCAACGGGAAGCTGCACGCGCGCGAGGTGGCCCGCATGTCCCTGGCGCTGCTGGACGCCGTGCGCTCCTTCAGGATCCGCCACCGGCCGCAGCAGCAGCTCAAGCTGCGCATCGGGGTGCACACGGGTGAGCGCGGCGGGGTCCCCGCGCCGGCCCCGTCCCCGCGGCCGCCCGCCTCAGCTCGCGGCGTCGCGCAGGGCCCGTGTGCGCCGGCGTCGTGGGGCTCAAGATGCCGCGGTACTGCCTCTTCGGGGACACGGTGAACACGGCGTCGCGCATGGAGTCCAACGGCGAAGGTGGGGAGGACGCGGCGGGGGCGGGCGCGCGGGGACGGGGGCACCGCGGCGCTGATGCCACCGCGTCCCGCCAGCCCTCAGGATCCACATCTCGGCCGTGACCAAGGCCGTGCTCGAGGAGTTCGGCTGCTTCGAGCTGGAGCTGCGCGGGGACGTGGAGATGAAGGTGCGGGGGGCCCCGTGGGGACCCCCTGCTCCTGTCCCCCTGCACCCTGGGGATGCAGGGAGTCCCCCTGCATCCTTCCCCCCACCATTTCCAGTGTCACCGGGACACTGGGCACCCTCTTGTGCCCCCTGGTATCTTGATTCCTCTGGGATATTGGGCACTCTCCTGGTCCCAGTGGGACCCCGGGCATCCCCGCTGCACCACAACCATGTCGGGATACGGGACACCCCCTGCACCCTGCTCCCATGGCCCCTATGGACACCCCCTTGTCCCCCCCCCCCCCGATTTTCCTGGGATATGGGGCATCCCCCAGGTCCCACTGGGGCACTGGGCATCCCCCTCCCGCCGTTCTCCCGGGATGTGGGGCTGCAGCCCCCCAGCCCCCCGACGGCGCTGTCCCCGCGCAGGGCAAGGGCAAGGTGAGGACGTACTGGCTGCTGGGCGAGCGCGGGAGCAGCACCCGCGGGTGACCCCGCCGGGGCCCGTCGCAGCCCCCCGGCTTCCGAGGAGCCCCGGGACGGAGCGGCGCCCGGGGGGGCTCCCGCAGCTCTGGATTTTGTAATAAAGCTCCTGTGTTCCGCACTCGGCCTGGGCTCCTGCAGGGCTGGTGGGGCTGGGGCGTGGGGAGGGCAATGCAGAGCTGGGGGGGGACACTTTGCAGGGGCGCATGGCATGGGGGGGACATTGCAGGGGGGTGCAACAGGGGGACATTGCAGGATGCTGCATTGGGGGGACATTGCAGGGGGGTACAAAAGGGGGGACATTGCAAGGAGGTGCATTGGGGGACATTGCAGGGGGGTACAAGGGGGGGACATTGCAGGCTGCTGCATTGGGGGGACATTGCAGGATGCTGCATGGGGGGACATTGCAGGGAGTTGCATATCGGGGGGTGCTGCAGGGCGGCGCACGCTGGAGGGGACCCCGGGGGGCCCTGGCTGGTGGTTTCCCCCACCCTGAGGAAGGGGCAATGCAGGGCCAGGGGCCTGGGGATGCTTCACTGGCAGCGTCTGCCTTGGGGGGGCCCTATTGGGGCGTCTCTATTGGGGGGTTCTATGGCGGGGTCCCTATGGGGGGTCTCTATGGGGGGGTCCCTATTGGGGGGGGGTCTCTATTGGGGGATCCCTATGGGGGGGTCTCTACGGGGGAGTCCCTATGGGGGTCTCTACTGGGGGGTCTCTATGGGGGGCGGGTCCCTATTGGGGGATCCCTATGGGGGGTCCCTATTGGGGGTTCCCTATGGGGGGTCCCTATGGGGGAGGTCCCTATGGGGGGGGGTCTCTATTGGGGGATCCCTATGGGGGGGTCTCTATGGGGGAGTCCCTATGGGGGTCTCTATTGGGGGGTCTCTATGGGGGGGTCCCTATTGGGGGGTCCCTATGGGGGGGGTCTCTATTGGGGGATCCCTATGGGGGGGTCTCTATTGGGGGGTCCCTATGGGGGGGTCTCTATGGGGGGGTCCCTATGAGGGGTCCCTATTGGGGGGTCCCTATGGGGGATCCCTATGAGGGGTCTCCATAGGGCAGGGGCGGGTGGCGGCGCGGCGGGGGCGGGGCGCTCCTGCGGGCTAGGCCACGCCCTCGCCTCCCGATTGGCCGCGCCGCCCGGGAAGGCCCCGCCCCCTCACACGGCGGCCGGGCGGGGCCCGCGGCGCCCCCTCCGCGCTGCCACTCAGCGCCGCCCCGCGGCTCCCATTGGCCGCCGGAGGCCGAGGAGGGCGGGCGCTTCCGGCCGCGGGGCCGCTTCCTCTTCCCCCCCCGGCCCTGCCGTCCGTCTCCCGGTGACTTCCGGCCGGCGCCGCTGGGCGGGGGGCGCCGCTCCCCTCCCCCCGCCACCGAGACCCCCCCCCCGCCCCGCGCGGGGGGGCCCGTCACCCCCCCCGGGGCCTCCGGTGCCCCTGCGGGGCCCCCCTATAGGACCCCCCGCCATAGGGCCCCCCCATAGGGCCCCCCTATAGGACCCCCCGTAGCGCCCGCCCGCACAGGCCGCAGGCGGGGGCCGGTACCTGCCCCGGTCAAAGAGCAGCCCCCCCTCCCCCCACAACCCCCCCCCGGCCCCTGTGCCCCCCCCGGTACCCCCAAACCCCCCCTCCCCCCCCGCTGCTCCCGTGGGGCGCGGACCGGGGGGCTCCCCCCCCCCCCCATAGATCCCCCCTATTGCAGGAGCTGGGTGCGAGAGGGGGCTCCCGTTTCTCGTATTTTCCCCGTTTTTCCCGTTTCTCCCGTCCCGTCGCCGGGATCTGGGTGCGGGGCCTGCCGGGGGGGGCAGCCGAAGGGGGCGCCCCCCTCCCTCGGGCGCCCTCCCGGCCATGGAGCTGCCCAAGGGCAAGGCGGGAGCGGCGGCGGCCGGCGGGAAGCTGCTGCTCTCCACTCTCCTGGACGCCAAGGACGAGCTGGAGGAGGTAGGTGCCCGGGTGGGATGTCCCGGGGTCCGTTCCTGGCGCTGGGGGCTCCCGGGGGCTCCCCATGCCCGGTGACATCGCGGGGGTTTCCACCCCGTTGGGAAACACGGGGGTCTGGTTGGAGAAACTGGTGCAGGACGAGGCTCCCGGGGGAGCCCGTGGGAGAGCCGGGTTGTTTCCTGTGTGATGGAAGAGGGATTTGGGGAGCTTTGGAAGCAGCGGGGCCGAAAGCGGAGAAGGCTGAGAGGGGATCTAATCAGTGTATATAAATACCTCAAGGGAGGGAGTGCAGAGGATGGTGCTGGTCTCTTTTCAGTGGTGGCCACTGATAGGACTAGAGGTAATGGCCCCAAACTGAAGCACCAAAAGTTCCACAGGAACTTCAGGAAAAAAATTCTTAATAGTGAGGGTGCCAGAGCCCTGGAACAGGCTGCCCAGAGAGGTTGTGGAGTCTCCTTCTCTGGAGATCTTCAAACCTGCTTGGCCGCAGCCCTGTGCCACGTGCTCTAGGTGACCCTGCGTGTGCAGGGGGCTGCACTGGATGATCCCTAGAGGTCCCTTCCAACCTTCAGCATTCCATGATTCTATGATTCTATGATTCCCGTTACGGGAGGCAGCCAGGCCGGGAACGGCCTTGGGGAGGGCTCGAGGCCTGGGCCCCCCTTTCCAATGCGGGGGGTGTTTGTGTCCCCCAAAGCGCCCGGCGGCCCCATCCAGGCCCGAACGGAGCGTTCCCAGCTCCGGCCTGGCCGCTCCGAGCGCCCGGACCAGCGTCGGGAGCTCCGAGGAGCCGCTCGTTGCTGTTCCCTCGCTCCTGCTGTGCCCTTTCCTTCGACAGCTCCAATCCTGGCAGGTGCCGCCGCTGGAACGGCCGGGCGGGCCGAGGAGGACGGTTTAAAGCAGCGTCCGGAGCGTCGCGGGCGCTGCCGGGTTGGGGGTCCCTCCCGTTTCAGGCTCCTTCCCCGCTTGTTTGCGGAGGCTCTCGCAGGAACGAGCCTGTGCGCAGGAAAACCTGCGTTTGCCCCCGTCATTGGAGCAAACAGCCCGCCGTGCTCCAAGGAAACCTGCTCCGGACGTTCCCCTTAGCCCTGCTTGGAGCTGTGTGCAACGACGGGCTGGGCACGTCTGGGCTGGGGAGAAAGAGGTGGCTGGAAGGGCCGGATCTCGTCAAAACGTGTCTCACAGCAGGCGTCAAGCGAAAACCCAGGCTGTGCCCTGGGTTTAGAGCAGCAGGGCGCGTGTCCTTGCGTGTCCTCGCGTGGCTCGTGGGCCCTTGTCCCGCTCTCTGCCACCACCCTCCTCGTCTTCCTTCTCCCTGCGACTCTTCCAACTGTTTTTCCGTCGCAGAGTCTTGTCCTCCCTTCCGTCCTCCTTGGGTTTGCCCTTCTCGGTGCCCCGCTGCTCCTCAATCACCCCATTTCTCCAAGCCCGTTTCTCCAAGCTTTCATCCCTGCCCTGCTGGCCAGGCTGCTTCCCCGCTGCCTGCGGAGACGCTGACCCCATCCCGAGGGCTTCGCTGCCCCTCTTTGGTATGCAAAGGAGATGCTAATCACGGCTAAGGGTTCCGTGAACAGCGTGATCTGTTTGCATTTTAATCAAGAAGCGACTCTGTAGAAATAACCTCCCCGTAACATGCTGGTTGCCCGGCTGGGATTGTCCGTGGCCGCTCGCTGGAGGCACCGAGAAAGCTCCAGAAACGGGAGGCTCCGCCTGGACCCGTCGCAGGGGCAGGAGACCACGACCGCGTCCGGAGCACTCGTTTATGGAAGGGTTTAACCGAGACCAACGCGTTGCAGTGCGAGTCCTAACGTGAGAACAGGCCCTGGGGATTAAAGGAGCCCTGCAGTGTCCGGTAAACCTCCCGGTTTCCCTCGAGCTCCAGGGAAGCTTCCATTTGCTTCCGCAGTTTTTCACTCCAGGCTCTTGGAGCTTAGATTCCCCCAAGGGGGTCTGGAAGGTCCCTGCCAGCAGGTGAATGTCGTCACAGGCCGCCTGGCAGCGATGGGGACAGTTTATGTCTCAAAACAGGGTGCTCTGCCCCCGAGAAACCTGCGGCATCCTGCCCTTGCGTGGAGTGGTATCCCGGCGTTCCGTGTTTATTTGGGTTTTCAGGCAGCGTCAGCAGAGCATTGAAAACCCAAAGGAACTTCAGTGAGGCAGCGAGTGAGAGGCTCGGGGGCTTTGACACAAGCTGAGAACGTCTCTTGCACCCCTGTTTTTTCTGTTTAGGTGTTTTTGTGGGCTGTTGTTGCTGCCTTATTTGTAGCTCCTTTGCTAACCAGTTTGAGACTCTTCTATCACTCTTTTTATGTCAGCAAGGATAAATGGGGGCAAGATTTTCCAAGCTGCTGAGTTATTCCAGGGTTCTTGGCTGTTGCTCAGGCAGGCAGGGCTTCAAAGGAGCCTGTTCTCCACGAGCAGGTATCCCTGCATGTGGAAAATGGCTGGATCTCCGGCCCCGAGGATGCCTCGAGCTCACGTGTGGTTTTTGTTGCAGAAACTGGAGAGATGCGTGGGCATCGTGACGTCGCTGACCAACGGGCTGTCGGAGAGGGAGGCCAACGACGCCCTCAACGCTCACGTAAGTGTCACCTCCCCGAGAAAGGACACGTCTGGCCTGGAAGGAGCGATTTGTGGTGTTTTGTACCCGCTCTCCATGCACGAGAACAGGCAGGTGTGAGGAGGCTCCGGGCTGAACCCATCAAGGACTCCCAGAGCTATTGCAGACAAAACAGCAGCACGGTTTAATCCCAGCCTAAGGACATATTTGGAAGCCTAGGAACATATTTGGAACCTGCAGTGCAATTGGGTGCTGAAATTGGGCTGAATGGCCCCCTTTGCCACCGCACGAGTGCTTTGTGAGAGGGGGACAGCACGTACACGCCGACATCTCTGTCGCCCTGCACGTGCTTCTGGGGTTTGCAGAACGCCTCTGCGTTCCTCCTATGTTTTTGCACTCTTGCATTGCTCAGCTTAACTTTTTCTTGGCCTCCAAACAGCCAATCTCCAGCCCGCTGGAAAGGGCAGGTTCCCTCTTTCTGTTGAGGGATGCAGACTTTATTTCTAACTCGGCAAAGTCTTAAAATACTTGCCAGTAAGCTGCTGACGTTACCGTATAAGGGAAACTGCCGAGTGACATCTTAATGGGCTCTCAGGCATGTTGGTTGCATTTTTTTACTCCCCAGAACACCTTAGGTTGCTGGAATCACTGGTACAATTTGCCTTTCCCTTAATGGGAAAAGGAAGGCATCGCAGGCTGGATTTCAGGGCTCCAAGGGTGGTTAAATCCTTTCCTGCTTGGATGAAGAGCTTGTAGGAGAAGCTTTAATAACAATCCTAACGTGCAGCATGTGTAGCACAGCCTGGCCAGGTCCCAGAGCAGGAGAGGCCTCGGAGGTTCTTCTGGTGCTCTTGATCAGCTTGCCTGGGGTTTGGATGAGTAGCTAAAGATCCCGAAATGGGGCAGCCGGGATCACTGGAACGCTCTCTGTCGCTTTGGAGGATGGGTGTTTCTCAATTTGTGTCTTTTAAACACACAGTACTCACCTCCCAGACCCTGTGAGAGGTTTGCAGCAGTACTGCAAATGGATAAGAATGTTACGTTTTTATCTACGTTTTCCATATCCGTTTGTGATGCTGTTGCAAGTTCCTCCTGGGCTGCCCTTTGCTGCATTAACCACCCATTTTGCAGCCTCACGGAGGGTTTCCCTCTCCAGACGCTTCCCCGAGCTCCCTTAGCACCGTCTCCCACCTGCTCACGGCTGTTTCTCTCGCTCAGATTTGCAAAGGAACCCCCCAGCACGAGGAGATCTGCCTGGGGCTCTTCACCCTGGTCCTCACCGAGCCTGCCCAGGCCCAGAAGGTAGGAGGCCGCGTGCCGCGAGCGCTGCTCGGGGCTCGTTCCGCAGGAGCTTCCCTCTCCGGCAGCCCCGGCATTTGGGGAGATGCTTCTGCTGGAGCCTCTCAGTCCCGTGCAGGCGTTGAGAGCCTCCTGGCTGGAATCCGCAGCGCTCCGAGCTGTGTTTATGGCAGCAGGATGATGACTTTGCTCGTGCTGCTTCTGTTCTCGTGGTGTCCACGTGGCACCGCGGCAGCCCCTGCGCCGGGTAATGCGGCTGCCGCCACCGGAGAGGGACCGGCCTGGATTCGTTCCCAGCCCTAGAATTAATTGTTTTTCATTAGGGGAGGTGAATGCTGATTTCTAAAGAAAACTGTAAGGCATTTCCCAGTTTCTGCCTTGCTCTTCGGATGCCCAAAATGGGCTTGCGTGCTGGGGTCCAGATGTATTTGCCTACAGCAATAATCATTTAGGCTGTGGAGAAGAAACAGACCCAATTCCTAAACAAAATTACGTCTTTGCAGTTCACCTCTGTTAGCTTTCCAGACTGGATCTATTTTTTAAATAATCTGTTTTTAATGATGCTGTAAGCTGTGATTTTAAAACAGTAGTTAGTCACCTCCACGAAGATGAACGTTTTGTGTTCTAAAATCCTGGATAAGGCTTTGGTGCTGGTGCTGTAAACGCCGCAGGGTCCGACGGGGAGTCGGGAATGTTTTTGTTTTGGACGCAGAGCTGGAAGGGGAGCAGGAGCGCGGTGCGAGGGGGCAGTGACAGCAGGGTCCTTGTCTGGGTGCGTGGGGTTTGCAGGGGTTGAGGGGCTCTGGCGCAGCGGGACCGGGGCTGCGTTGGACACAGGGTGACTCATGCAGTGATCTGTGTCGATGGAATCGCTGCTCCGAGAGCAGAGCTCTGCAGCGGATCCATGTTATCCACGTTATCCCCCAGGGCGCGGAGCTGCCTCGGAGCGCTCCGTGGGACGGGCTCTGTCGGTGCCATCACGGGGCCGTTCCTGGAGGTTGCACCGAGGCCAGTCAGGGTTTTCCTCAGTTACCTGCCCGCGCTTTGCTCCATCTCTCCCTCGGGTTAGGCCTTCCCCAAGCCCATCCGGAGCTGCCGGTCCCGCCGGGGTCTCTGTCCTGGTCCCGCTTCCCGCTCTCCGGCGGGGTATGGAGCGGGGCAGGGATGCACCAGGACCGCGGTGCCAGGGCCGCTCCTGGCCGTGGTCATTGGCCTGGCTGCTCCTCCTGCCACGTCTGCCCTTCGGAGCACGTTAACTTTGGGAGTAATTGGATCTGCCCCTGTCACCTGCTGCTGCCACCTGCCCTGTGTCCGGCCTTTTCGGCCGGGCTCTGGGGGGGAGTCGCCCCTTCCTTGGCTTCCCCTCGGCACGGGAAGACCCCGAGCTCCCCCCGAGCGGCTCCGGTGCCCCCCTGGGCTCCGTGTCCGGCCGCAGCCGCTCCGCCTCCTCCGCCGCCACCTCTGCCTTTAATTAAGGCTGCGCCGCGGGGTCGGAGCGCGCGAAGGGCCCCGCTCCCCCGCGCGGCGCTGTTTGCTTCCCCCCTCCGCCTTCCCTCATTTAAAGGAAAAAGTGATGGAACGGCTCATACTGGCCGTTGTCTCCAGGCACATGGAGGACAAGAAGGTGCTCAAGAGTAGTCAGCATGGATTCACCAAGGGAAAATCTTGCCTGACTAACCTGATAGCCTTCTATGATGAAATGACCGGCTGGATAGACGAGGGGAGAGCGGTGGATGTCGTCTATCTCGACTTCACCAAGGCTTTTGACACCGTCCCTCACAACATCCTCCTGGGCAAGCTCCGGAAGTGTGGGATAGATGAGTGGACAGTGAGATGGATTAGGAACTGGCTGGATGGCAGGGCCCAGAGAGTGGTGATCAGCGGTGCAGAGTCTAGTTGGAGGCCTGTGGCTAGCGGTGTCCCCCAGGGGTCAGTCCTTGGTCCAGTCCTGTTCAATTTATTCATCAATGACCTGGATGAAGGCACAGAGTGCTCCCTCAGCAAGTTTGCTGATGATACCAAACTGGGAGGAGTAGCCGATACCCCAGAGGGCTGTGCTGCCATCCAGAGGGACCTGGACAGACTGGACAACTGGGCGGTGAAAAACCTCATGAAATTCAACAAGGCCAAGTGCAAGGTCCTGCACCTGGGGAGGAATAACCCCAGACACCAGTACAGGCTGGGGACTGAGCTTGTGGAGAGCAGCTCTGCGGAGAAAGACCTGGGTGTCATGGTGGACGACAAGTTGACCATGAGGCAGCAGTGTGCCCTCGTGGCCAAAAAGGCCAATGGGATCCTGGGCTGCATTAAGAAGAGCGTCTCCAGCAGGTCGAGGGAGGTGATCCTGCCCCTCTACTCAGCCCTGGTGAGGCCGCATCTGGAGTACTGTGTCCAGTTCTGGGCTCCACAGTACAAGAGGGATGTGGAGCTGCTGGAGAGAGTCCAGCGCAGGGCCACAAGGATGATCAGGGGCCTGGAACATCTGCCCTATGAGGAGAGGCTGAGGGAGCTGGGCCTGTTCAGCCTGGAGAAGAGAAGGCTGAGAGGGGATCTAATCAGTGTATATAAATACCTCAAGGGAGGGAGTGCAGAGGACGGTCATGGTATCTTTTCAGTGGTGGCCACTGATAGGACTAGAGGAAATGGCCGGAAACTGAAACATCAAAAATTCCATAGGAACTTAAGGAAAAATTTCTTAACAGTGAGGGTGACAGAGCACTGGAACAGGCTGCCCAGAGAGGTTGTGGAGTCTCCTTCTCTGGAGATCTTCAAAACCTGCTTGGATGCAGTCCTGTGCCACGTGCTTTAGGTGTCCCTGCGTATGCAGGGGGGTTGGACTAGATGATCTCTAGAGGTCCCTTCCAACCCTAAGCATTCTATGATTCTATGATTCTATGAAAGGCAACATTTATCACTTGTTCCTTCCTGTTAATTAAAGGGGCTGCGCGCGGCGGCTCCGCTCCGCCGGGAGCGGGAGGATTGTTTGCAGCCTTGGCAAGGAGCGCGGCGCGCGGGTCCCCTCCCTGCTCCGCCGCTTTCCCGGAGCACCCACTCGCTCCGAGCTGGCGCCGGGCCCGGCTGACCTGCCTGGGCACCTGCTTGGGGACAGCCGGTGCTTTGGGGACAAAATGGGGCTCTTCCCCTCTGCTCTTTGGGCCAGCGGTTTGGCTTGGCGGGACCTTGGCTTTTTCCCCCTCTCCTTTTTACCCCAGTGCCCTGTGAGAGGAGGAGAGCTGGAGCCCAGGGAGCCTCATCAAAAAGCTCTTTTGAGGCCTCATTAACTCTCGAAAGGAGGATGCAGAGACCAGAGCCCTGCTCTCTGGAATATCATGACATTTAGCGGCACGAATTAACATTCATGCAGAGCCACTTAGCAAATGACTTCCTAATCACCCTCCACCCCCTGCCGCCGTGACCGGAGGGGAAGGGACAGTCGGCACCTTTGCTCCCTGGTCAATGTTATTCCTGGCAGGCAGAAGAGGATGGAGAAAGTCCTAAAGGACAAGGGGGTCTCGAGGGAGCAGGTTGTCCCTCTCCAGCCCTGCCCGGTCCCCGGGTCTCCCCATGGACTCTGATGTCTTTTTGCTCCTCTCTGGAGTTCGTTTATTCGGCGCGATCCCGTCGGGGTTGTAAGTTTTCCGTTCGGGTGCCGCCTGTAACCGTGTCCGGCTCGCGCTCTCCGCCGCAGTGCTACCGGGACCTGGCGCTGGTGAGCCGGGACGGCATGAACATCGTCCTCAACAAGATCAACCAGATCCTCATGGAGAAGTACCTGAAGCTGCAGGACACCTGCCGGACCCAGGTGAGGGGAGGCCGTTGCCCCTGGCACGCTAACGTGGCAGAGGGCACCTCCTTGCCCAGGGCTGAGCTCCGGGAGCCCTGGAGCCCTTTGCCAAGGCCCCACGCCTGGAAAGGAGAAAGGGCCGGTGGCCGCGGGGCCGTCGCGGGAGGCCCTGTGACCACAGCTGCCCTTTTCCCTCGACGTGCAGCTCGTGTGGTTGCTGCGGGAGCTGGTGAAGAGCGGCGTGCTCGGCGCGGACGGCGTCTGCATGACCTTCATGAAGCAGATCGCAGGTGAGTCCCGCCCGGGCCTCCGCTGCCGAGGCCAGGCCTCCCGACGCGGCCCGGGGAGCCGGGATTGCTGCCGGAGTCCCCAAGGCCCCCGGGAAGAGCAGGGCTCGCGGGCGGGCACCGAGCCGGTCCGGTGAGCAGAGCCTCTCCGGGGAGGCTGCGGCGGGGGACGAGCAGCCTTGGAGAGGCCGCTGCTCCCGGGAACGGCACCTCTTCCATGCTCCCGGCTCCGTGCTCGTGCCGCTGGCTCGCGTCCACACGGAGGGGTTCACGTCCCGCAGTGAAACCTGATGTTGCTTTTATCCCCCAGTGCTGGAAACGGCTGGAGGAGGAACGAGGAGGGGACGGGGTCCTGAGCACGGGCCAAGCTGCCCCGGCCCTGTTGTCACCTTGTAAACACAGAACATTTACCAGACCCCTGGTGTAGGTGTCCCTTGTTCCCCCGGGTCGCACGGCCCCGGCAGGGCCCCTTTTGCCCTGGGAGGACGTCGCTGTCTCCCTCCCTGCCACTCTGACGGTGCCTTAGTTGTTTTGGGCCCACTGCAAGGCCTGGCTGGTCACGGTGGCCTCCTGCGCCCACGAGCAGGAGCCACCTCTGCCCCGGGGACCTCAGCCACAGGCCCCAGACGTGGTTTGTAGCACTTGGGGTTTCCTTCTTCAGCCTCTTTCACACTACTGAATCTCATCCCTTTCTGGCTCCCTGGCTTTCCAGAAGGGGAATTATCGAGTCCCTGTTCCAGATGATTACAGCTCTTTTCCAAGAGTGCTGTTGCAGCAAAGACCCTGTTGATCTCCTCAGAAACAGGAAAACAGCCCTGCTCCGCTGATGGCTACAAACATTCTAGCTGTACATGGAGCAACAGCCAAGCACACGTGGCCAGCGGAACGAGCCCGGATTCATTCATTAGCCCTGGGGCTTCACGCGAGCGACGGTTCGGATGATTTGGCAACAGGAAAAACTGCCCCCTTCATCTCACCAGCTTTTCTCTCCCCGTTGCTCTTTGGTTGCAGGTGGGGACGTGACAGCAAAGAATATCTGGTTGGCCGAGAACGTGCTGGAGATCCTCACGGAGCAGAGGTAGGGCGGCCGGAGCAGCGCGCGGGGCTCCGGCCCCGCATCCTTGGAATATTTTCTTCCCGCGTTTCCCGAGCGGCGGGGGAGGTGTTCCTCCGGGAGGAGGAGGACGGAGTTAATTGCCCAAAAAGCTTCCTGTGTTTTAGCAGCTCCTGCTTCGCTGGGGCTGCGACTTCGATTTGCCGGGGCCGGGCCAGCTGGGAAGCGCCGTCCCCTGCGCTGTCCCCTGCGCTCGCATTGTCCTGCCTTGGCAAAGCAGCCGCTAATTGATGATAAGCGAAATTCCGAGCCGCAGCCCTCGGCGGCACAGTCATTATTTTTAAATGGGCTGTAGTTTTTCACCGACTGCTGTCCGTAATAGCTGCGATTCTCCCAAAATTGCTTATTACTGTGGTTAACAATCGAGTTGTTAAAGCGTTTATTTGGCTGTAGCTAACAACAGCGCTGCTGGTGATTTTTTCACCGGGAATTGCTGTGCTGCAGGGAAGTGCCATCGAGTGCCATCTAGTGCCCCCGCTGGAGGAGGCGCCAGGACACCGAGCCCTTGGGAGACGCTTTGGGCCTCGGGCTTGTGTGACCCGCAAGTTTTTGCCCTGTTTGCCCCGCTCCGTTTGTGCTAAACTCCCCGCTCGGCCCGGCCACGCGGCGCCGCGGGAGCGCCCGTGGGATCGATGGATCCCGGCTGGCTTCGGCCCCCCTTGGACAGCGGTTTCTCCTTCGGGGACGCTCTCGGAGCGGGGGGATGCCGACCGGACAGCCCGCCGTGCTCCCAGCCTTCGTTATTCCCTGTCGCAGCGTCCCCGGCTCGCGGCCCCAGTGTCTCCATGGCGCAGCCGCTCCCTGTGCTCGTTTTGGGCCCGTTAGCACTTGCTGTTGCAAATACTTGGGATTGCTGCGACTCGGAGCGTGTCTGTGACCCTGGAAACACCCCGGCGCCGCACGCGAGCGGCCTGGGCTCGTCCCGCTCATGCCGTGGGTGTCCCGAGCAGGTGGCTGAAGGTCTTTTTCGTGCTCCTTTTGCAGAGAATGGGTCCTGAAAAGCAGCATCCTGATCGCCATGGCGGTGTACACGTACCTGCGGCTCATCGTGGACCACCACGGCACCTCGCAGCTCCAGCTGCTGCGGCAGAAGGAAGTGGATTTCTGCATCTCTCTGCTCCGCGAGCGGGTGAGTGGAGGCTGCGAGGAGACGCTCCACGAGCGGGGCGCCCGGGGCTGTTTGGAGGGGCCGCTGCAAAGTGGTTCGAAAGCCCCGAGCGAGCAGCAGTGGGGACCACGTTCTAGCTTGGCTTGTGTCCCTTCACTCGCTGGCCTTCACGCAGCTCGAAGCCGGTCCCTTTCCTGCGCTGTCTGGGGTCTTCGGCAGCTTGGGGACAACACGGTGACAGTTCTAGGGGTGCCCTTCAGGCTGTCCCCTGCAGTAAAAGCCACCAAGGTGCAGGCCGGCGCCGTGGCCTTCGCTGCCCGGCTCCGCGGCGCTGCCCTTGCTGGGCACCAAGGACCAACGTCAGGTCCCAGCTTCAGAGACTGGCTGCAGTCCTGGGGAGAAAACGGCAGATTTATGGGCCGATTGTTTGCTTTACAAGGGAGAGAACATTTTAAAATAGCCGCTGACCTTCCCGCCTGTCACCCCGCCTCTTCCAACCTGCTAGCTTCAAAAGAGGGGCAGGCTGCCAGGGGCAGGAGCTCCAGTGTTGTGCAAAGAGTGAATCATCTGGAGCCGGTCGTGAGGTCGAAGGACTGGCTGTTCCCCCCTTCCAGCCCCCGATGCCTTTTCCCTTCCCCCCGCGTGGGAGCAGGTAAACAGTAAATGAGATTTTTTTTTTTCCTCTCCTTTCCCGAGTTCATGGACTGCTTCATGATTGGCCGGGACCTGGTGAGGCTCCTGCAAAACGTGGCCAGAATTCCTGAGTTTGAGCAGCTCTGGAAGGACATCATCCACAACCCGCAGGTCCTCAGCGCGCAGTTCACAGGTAGGCAAGGACGGAGCCGAGAGGCTCCGTGATAGCCCGGCAAGCAAAACACACGGGGTTTGGGGGTTCTCCTCAGATCCTTAGAGGAGAGGGTGCAGAGAGCTCGAATTGCACCATGTGGTGCCACCTCCATCAGCAGCGAACCCACGTGTCTGCTTCCAGAGCCCCTCTCATCACCAAGTAGGAGGAGGTGCCTCCTCAAGCTGAGGAGTTGGGAAGGGACGGGAACAGTCTCCCATGATCCAGCCAGGCGCTTGGCAGCTTTTACCATTCCTTAAATGCTGCATCTGGGCTCTAAAGTATCCTGAAAAACAGATACTTCAGGCCACTGTAATGACATATCATGAGAATGCAGCTGGGCCACAACAAGGGTTAGGGAGTGCTATTGCTTGTTCTGAATTTGCAGTGCTATTTTGAATTACCTAGTTTATAAGCTGAGTTGAAGTTGGAGTCCAAAGATCTAACGTGTCGGAGTTCTCCAGGCTCTCCGGAACAGAACCCTAGGAAAGTCTGCAACTCTAAAGCAGGAAGACCAGAAGCTGCAGGAATTGACACTTTCTGAATGAGATTTTATTTCTCCCAGTAGCTTCACACCCTTGGTGTGCAGCAACACTCAGCTCTGCAGGTCTCTGCACAAGCCTGGGTTAAAACAGAATCGGCTGAAAGAGCGTTATATCCATATTTTGTTATTGGTATAAATTATTCACTTCTCTAGGGCTGTCGCACCATTATCTGTCTGCATCAGTTCTAATGGGCCTCTAATGGAAGCAGGGCTTTAACGTGTCCTCCCTCCCCGCAAACGCCCGCTCCCCTCTCAGGGGCTGCATTAATGTCACTTTAAAGATCTCGGATGTTGCTCAGGGAAAATCACAACACATCATTTGATTAAATGCTTATTAAACTCGCTAGTCTCCGGCTTCTTCTCCATCTTCAGAGCCTCTCCTGTCATTGCTGCCTCTGCTGAGACTTGCCGAGGGCTGCAAGGAGCAAGTTCCCCCCCATTAGAGTTAGTCCGTGGGGCTTAGGGAGGTGTTTTGCCCCACGGCTAAGGCAGGTTTCCATGCGGAGGGCTCAGCCCTGCCTCTTCTTCCAAGCCTGAACTTGCTGGAGGTCTCCTCAGCTTTGTCTTGATCCTCACGGTCAAACACTGAGCTTTCCCGTTCATGCTTGGAGGGTGCTCAGCACTTTGCCAATGTCCCTCTGCCTTTGCGTGCTCCCCACAGCAGTCGGGGTGGCCAGCCGGGGTCTCTTCATGTTTTGTTACCCATTTTGGCCCAAACAACCCAACAAAATGATGCCTAAATTGGGGCAAGCACCCCCTGCTCCTCTTCTGTTGGGCCCCACGGACAGCACAGACGGAGCTCCAGTCTCCGGCCACCAAAACCCGCTGCTCTTCCTGCTCCGAAGTCCCCTCCAGCCGTCCCCAGGTGGGAGCCGCTGCCGCGCGGCCGGACGAGCCCTTCCCGGCCGGACGAGCCCTTCCCGGCGGAGCGGAGCAGAGCGGAGCTCGCGGGGCCGCGGCGCCCGCCTGTCTGCGCCACGGGCGGCCGCCCCGTAAATCCTTCAGGTCCTGTCAGGCAGCAGCAAAGCTCTGCTGCTCGGGTCATAAATTCCTCCCCTTCCAGCCGCCTGGGGTTGAGAGCAGCTTTTGCAGCCTCCCCGTCTCCTTTGCGTTCTCCCTTCCCTCCGGGCACAGGCAGTTCTGCTTTTGTCCGATCCTCCTCTTCCCACTTGGTGCCTTCGCCCCAGGGAAGAAGCTGGAGCTAAATGGGCAGAGCCCCAAACACTCTATGTTCCTGTGGCCGTCTCGGAGCCCCCAGGCTGAGCAGTTGTTCCCAAGCCCTTGTCTGCAGCGGCACCAGGGGATCCCCTGTAGCAGGGACAAGTCTGAGAGCATCTTTGTGCACCCTTGTGAAGGGCTCAGGGATGGGGAAGGTGCCCGGTTTGTTACAACCTGGAGTCTGGAGTTTCTCATTTCTCTGTAGCCCTGGGGCAAGGGAGTTTAATGCTCCAAATGTGGGCAAAGAAACCAGACTTGCTGAGGATGGTGGTGAGTTTGGTGCTGGGGTCTCCTGGTGCTGTGCGAGCTCACACCGCTCTCCGTCTCTCCCTAGGTGTCCTGCAGCTCCTCCAGTCAAGGACTTCTCGCAAATTCCTGGCCTGTCGCCTTACTCCCGACATGGAAACCAAGCTCCTCTTCATGACCTCTCGGGTAACTGCTCTGCGCCCTCCTGGGCTCCTGTGCCCACCGGGGGGAAGAGGGCACTCGTCTCGGAGGGCTCCTCGGCGGCTCCGTCCCCTCCCCACCGTGGGCCTGAGTGTGGTGACAGGGACAGAGTACCCGCTGCTGTGTCCTTCAGCTGGCGAGGTTTTCCATGGAACTCTGCGAGGGAAAACGCTGTACACAGCTAAACACCCTGTCTGGGGGAAGAGCAGCCCATCGGGCAGAGGGTAGAGATTCCACTTGTCCAAATATTCTCTGCTTCTGGCATCTAATGGCAGCAGGAGGCAGGAAGGTGCCCAGCAGAAGCTCACGTAGATGGGCTCAGACATCCCTGGTCCTCATTAAAAGGCACCAAATGGCTTTGCAGGGAGCGTTGCTCCTGGCTGGCCGGTTTCCAAGGCAAGTCCTTTTTGTGAATGGCCGCGATGCGGTGGGTTATCGGAGCTCCAGCAGCAGCAGCCGGCGCTCCAGGGAGGCAGGAACGGCCCACGCCAGCGCCGGGTGTTATCTGTGCTCCAGCAGCAGGCAGGGCCCGCGGGTGGGCCGGGGGGCCCTATGTGAGGGCTGCACCCGGGGGCCCTTGGGCTCTCTGAAGACGCTGCCAGCGAGGGGCTGGCGGGGAGCAGGGCACGAGCCGGAGGCTGCCCAAAAGCCGCAGCGTCAGGGTGGCCGTGGTGGTTGTAACAGCCTTTCCGAAGCTTTCCCGCGTCGCAGCGGATGCTCCCAAGCCCTGAGCGGGATTCCCGGCTTGCCCTTTCCCTGCAGGTGCGTTTTGGCCAGCAGAAGCGCTACCAGGACTGGTTCCAGCGCCAATACCTGTCCACCCCCGACAGCCAGTCGCTGCGCTGCGACCTCATCCGCTACATCTGCGGCGTGGTGCACCCCTCCAACGAGGTGCTCAGCTCCGACATCCTGCCGCGCTGGGCCATCATTGGGTGGCTGCTCACCACCTGCACGGTGAGTCACGACGGACCCTGGGAAGCCACCCTGCAATTAGTGCCTGCCTTCTGTAATTAGTGCCTGGTTGCAGCACGGGAATGGCTGCTAATCAGTCACAGAGTCGCAAATTGTCGTTCCCAAACTCAGGCCAAGGCTGACAGGGAATCACGTAACTACCCGGGAGCTGCTGCCTTGCAGGGAAGTGGTAACCTGCTGGTGCTGAAAGCTGCTGCGGAGCCTGGAATTAGCTGTTTGTTGGCTGGGCCGAAGGAGAGAATTGCAGAGCCCTGCTTAGGACATGGGTCTTTGTTCTGAGCTCTGGATTTTAGTCCTGGCTCTGCTGCACGTTGGATCCTTTGGGATCAGCTTTTCCAGCATAAATCTCACTTTCTCACTTCCAAGTACTGGCCTGCCCTTTAGTTTTGCCTTATGTTTGTGGCCTGTGTCCAAGTCTTGGGGCCTCTCCTGTCCAAGCAGGAGTGCCTGCAACGAGAGGCTCCGCTGCAGCCTTGCTCCCACAGCCACCTCCCAGCCAGGCAATCCTCATCCCGCCCGGTCCTGCCGCCCGCTGCACTTAGCAAAGAGAGCAGAGCCGAAGCTGGAGAGGAAATGACTGTTCATGTGCCCGTGGAAGCCTCACTGATAACAACAAGTGATACGCAGGGTCTGATTACACCCAGGTCAGGCCCTGCTTAGCAGAGCGCACGGTTTGTATCTCCCGGGCTTAGAGCTGCCTTGACCTCTCGGCTCTGCCTGTCGCCCTGGCTGGAGCTGCTTGCAGAACAGGCAGATTTGCCGCAGATTTTCCCTCCCTGTCTGCAGATTCCCCTGCTCAGCAGCCGCAGGGACCCGCAGGATCAGTGCCTGGCTCGGCACCGTGTGTGTCCTCCTCCGCCACCGCTGCCACAGGGCTCTGCGTGCCCCATAGAAAGGCAGTATCAGGACTCAGTCTGCTGGGCATCCAGAAGGGAACGGGGCTCCGATCTATACTCAACAGCCAATTTATATTATTATTATTTTTTCTTTTCTAGTCCAACGTTGCTGCTTCAAATGCCAAACTCGCCCTATTTTATGACTGGCTTTTCTTCAGCCCGGAGAAGGACAGCATCATGAATATAGGTACTGCATGGGGAGCCTGTCCCTGCACGAGCAGGAGCCAAAGGGAAGGGTTGGTGGCTTCCAGAGCTGGTAGAGATGGTGGGCTCTGATTCCCGATGCTGTTCCTCTCTTGCAGAGCCTGCCATTCTGGTGATGCATCACTCCATGAAGCCTCACCCTGCCATCACCGCCACGCTGCTGGACTTCATGTGCCGGGTGAGCCGTGCCTTGCTGGAGAGTCCCTGCCTTGCCAAACTGGCTGCAGGATCGGGGTGGAGGGGAGATTTGGGAGTCCTGGTCGACACCAAGTGAACCACGAGGCAGCAGTGGTTCCTCGTGGCCAAGAAGGCCCAGGGGATCCTGGCTGCATCGGGAGGAGCGTTGCCAGGTCGAGGATCCGCATCCTGCCCCTCTGCTCAGCTCTGGGGGGGCACCTGGAGTACTGGGGGCAGCTCTGGGCTCCCCAGGACAAGGGGGACTTGGAGAGGGGCCAGCGCAGGGCCACGAAGATGATGAAGGGCCCGGAGCAGCCGTGGTGTGAGGAAGGGCTGAGCGCGCGGGGCCTGTCCAGCCTGGAGACAGAGACCCGCTCCGTGACGCAGGTGGCCAAGCAGGCCCCTGCCCCTGGGCCGTGCCCTGAGCTCTCTCCCCTGCTCCTCCTGGTGCTCCAGGACCATCCGTGTCCTTCCCTCTGTGCCAAAACAGACCCCGGAGCCGGAGTCTGCTCCCGCGGGCTGCTCACGCAGGGCAGGCACCGATCACACGTGCCCAGGCAAGACAGACTCTGGGCTCCCTTTTAGGGCAAAGGCAATTGCTGCTCCATCCCCCAGCAAGGCAAATCCCTAGAGACGGTCGTATTTGAGCAGAAAAAACAGTGTCACCTCACTGCCCATTCTCTAGAGCAAGAAAAATGTTTTCCCCCCTTGTTTTTTTCCGCATTCCTCAGTGCATCAGCTGGTCTGTTCTGCCCCAAGCCTCTCGATTGCAAAATAGCCTGCAGAGCAGCTCACTATCTCCTGGCAGCCTGAGGCAGCCCTTTTAACCTCCCTTTGCTTATGCTAACTCGAGGAGGGCTTTTTCCCTTACTGCTCTGCCCAGAGCATAGGCAGGCGAGTGCTGTGGACAGACTCTGCCTCTTAAACCCAAGCACCAAAGGTTTTGATGATCTTTTACGGCACCTTGGCAAATTCAGGGCTGTTTCTAGAGCTCTGAGCATTGGGCTCGTGTGTCATTCATTAATTGGAATGCCTCTGTGGGAATGTGAGAGACTTCCCAGCTCTGCCAATAAATCCTTCCAGAATGATGAGCGTTAGTAGGAAGAGGACTTCTGAATTGTTCCCTTTAGTACCTAATGAAGTCCTTGGTCTTCATCCAGTGTCACCCTGAGGGTAAAGAGAGCCTCACTGCAATAGTCCCTGCCTGGGGATGACTCAGAGCCATCTCCCTTCGAAGGAGGGCCCCACTTGGGCAGGATTCCCGGGGAGCAGAGCTGGTTGGACCCCTCTGTGTTGGGAGCGGTGGTGCCGAGTGCCGATTCCAGTAATTTGGTCCCAGCAAGAGCTAATGGAGTCCCTGGACATGGGGTCTTTCCATGGCACGAGCTCCGGAAGAGCTTCCCTCCCTCCCGCAGCTCGCTCCGTGCACTCCCGTTGTCCGAGTCCAGAAGCAGCTGCTGGCTGCTGCTGGCAGAGGAACTGGGTGGAAGGTTCATGGGATGACCCAGATTCCCGGAACGAGCTGTCTCAGCCCTCCCAAAAACCAAGGGCTGTGTGTGGACTCTGCTGACTGGTAACAACCTGCAGGGATTTATTTTTAAGGTGCCCATCTCTGCCCACATCCCCTCCGAGATGCAGGGGAAGGTGCTGGGGGGTCTCCCATTGCCTTGGTCCTCTTCAGCAGCATCACAACATGCAAGAAACCCCAGCTGCTCCTGCAGCAATCGCTGCTGTTTGGGGCATGGCCCTGGGCCTGTCACTGCTCCCTAGTAGCATCTGGTGGCTTTTCTGGCCTGCGTCCAAGAACACCACAGGCCCGAGGGTTGGCAAAGGGTTCAGGAACATGGCACTGACTTGATCTCCCCCTCTTTTTCAGATCATTCCCAACTTCTACCCCCCACTGGAGGCTCATGTCCGGCAAGGCGTGTTCAATTCTCTCACCCACATTGTAGAGAAGCGAGTCCTTGCGTAAGACAGTCCTAAATTTTACTGCTTTTATTAACTAACTGTTGTGCACCAGGCTTCCTGGGGACCAGTCTCACCAGCCTAGCAAAAATGAACTCCAGGCTCTGGAAGAGCTGCGGAGGGCATTTGTATTATTTATGAACACAAATATGTTCATATTTAAGACACAGCTGTGTATTTATGGTCCTGAGGCTTGTCCTGAGAGCCGTTCCTTGAGCTAAGAGAAGGGGTGGGATAAATAACCCAGAGCTGTTCCATGTCAGTAGGAATGTCTCCAAACCTTTGTGGGGACCGAGCTGTGACCAGAACAAAGTTCCCCTCTCGTATGAGGCCTCTTCAGTTCTCCCTGTGGGCCTTTTGCTGCCACCGTGGTGACAAAGTGAGGGAGCCCCAGTTGATCTGCAGTGGGAGGTCAGGGCTTGCAGGCCCTAGTGCCAGGCAAAGCCCTTGCCCAGCTGAGGAGATTTCCTGGGCTCCAGATCAAGGCTCTTTTCTGTGTCCTGGTGCAATGGGAAGTGTTTGTGGCCTTGCCCTTCTTGGCAGCGAGAGGGCAGAGTTGGGGCAAGTGGCTTCATGGAGCCAGCGCGTCCCTTAGGCTGGTAGGGAGAATCCAGGTGGGTGATGCTGGAGAAGTGCCAGGGTGGCCCCCGGGGCAGTGCCAGGGCTGCCAGGACTGTGCCCTGGCTGGAGGCAGGAGCTGGCTGCTCCAAGCAGGGCAGTGATCCCAGCCTCTTCTCGTCCCCCACAGGCACCTGGCCCCTCTCTTCGACAACCCCAAGCTGGACAAGGAGCTCCGTGCCATGCTGAGGGAGAAATTCCCGGAGTTCTGCAGCTCGCCCTCACCCCCCATCGAAGGTAGGGAGCGAGGCAGGCGGCGGCAGCTTTCGCACCGCGGGGCCTTCCCTGGCTGTTCGCAGCGTTCGCGGGCGCTGCAGCGGGACGAGGGGAGCTCCCTGCTGCGAGAGCGCCGTGCCCGAGGGCGTCGAGCAAAGCGAGGGGCTCCGCAGGGTCCAGTTTTAGGCTTGAGAGGCAGCGAGGTGGTCCTGAGCGCATCGAGGAGGAGCCCTGCAGCTCTGCCTGCTCCCCCGTGGGTGCAGCACAGCATCTCCTATCCCTGCATCCCTGCCTGGCTCCTGTGCCACCTGCTCCTGCGTTTTCCTGCCTCCGTTTGAGGCACGGGCCCTGTCCAGCATTGCTAGACACAGCAGGAGTGCAGGACCAGGGGCTGCCAGCAACCCCTGGGCAAGCAGAGGGAGGTCACTGCATGCCAACGTTTGTGACTGCTTGAGCTGACGGGTGAGCTCCTTCAGCCCACCCTGGAGATGCAAACTACCTATTTCTCGGTGTGCTCCACAGGGACTACTTAGCCATCCTTCTCTGTAGACTAATTAATTACTAAAATGAGATTAAGCAAATAGCTAGTGTTTCTACCCTGCATTTGAGCTGCTGCTTTGTCGGTTTTGCAAAAGGGCCGTGCCTGTTTGGGCTCCTCATTGCATCGGCTGCTCCAGCAGAAGGAGCATCTCCCCATGCTTCGAGTGTTGCTGCCTGGTGCAGCTGGTGAAGCTGATGGTGAGGCTGAAGCTCAGGGACTGAGGCTGGCGTGGGTGAGGGATGATGCAGGGAGCACGATGCTCAGGCCTTTGCTGCTCTCCTTCCAAATGTGGCACCAAATGGGGATGGTTAAATAGAGTCTCGCTCCCCAGGGTGCTTTTCCAGAGTCTTGCCGAGTCTCTTCCCCTCCACAGGGCACTTGGTCTCCTCGCTGGAGCCTGAGGAGCAGCAGATGCAACTTGTAGGCAGAGCCTGTCCTGCCCCAGGGCTGTGCCAGGAGCCATCGTAACCTCACTCCTGCTCTTACTCCCCTGCATTTTGTTCTTGCAGTCAAAATTGAGGAGCCCGTTTCCATGGAAATGGACAATCACATGTCTGACAAGGATGACAGTTGCTATGACAATGCAGAAGCCGCATTTAGCGATGACGAAGAGGACTTGAACAGCAAAGGTGAGAGCTGCAGTCAGCTGTGCTGATGCTCCGGAGCGCTGGTGTCATGGTGCAGCGGGGAGAGCTGCGCTTCGCTCCTGGCTCCACGGGAAGGGTCTCTTGGGCCTCCTCTCCTTCGGGTGTTTGTTCCCGAAAGCTTCGGCCCTTCGGACACGGCGCTTTCCCCACTCTCAGCTCGTGGTTCTGCCTCATCCCAGAGCCTTGCTGCACTGTGTTGTTGGGAATCGATCCCCGTGGCAGATGCTGGCCTGGGTGGTTTGTTTGGGAACAGGGTGTCTGTTTTCAGGCAGCTGCTAATTGCGTTGCACGTGGTTTGCATTACGCGTGCAGGAGGCCTCCACGTCCAAAGGCCTCGGGCTGAGCAGGCTGTCGCACGAGGCCGGCGTCCCCTCCGCGAGCTCGCTGGAGCTGCAGGCGCCTCCAGCTGCTCCCGGCCTTGCTGGAAGGGCTCTCGTGGCTCCGTGGAGAGCTTCACCCTCTGCTGCGAGGGGCCACAGGCCTAGCATGGGCTGGAGGAGTGTGATCCTGTCCCCGTGGTGCCCTGCAGCCGGCTCGGCTGGCTCGGAGCCTCCAAAGGGGGCACAGGCTCCAAAGCGCCACGCAGAGCAGGAGAGGACTCCAGGAAAGGGGATGAGCCAACCTGCAGCCAGAGCTCCCTCGCTGGCGCTCCTGCGTGGGCTGTGGCACTTGTGGATTCCCTGTTCCTCTGTGACCTGCGTTTGCATCCAGGCCTGTCCTCCCAGGGCACCGTGATGGTCCAGATGGTGAAGGCAACACGGTCCAGATGGTGAAGGCAACATCAGACAGCTGCTTGCCTGGGTGGTGACTCCTGCTGCTAGGACAGAGATCACCCGGGATACTTCCTAGACGTAGCTGCTTGGGAAAATAGTGGAAAACGATCCCACTGTCGCTTCCTTTGTTGCAGGGAAGAAGAGGGAGTTCAGGTTTCATCCGATCAAAGAGACCATTGTGGAGGAGCCTGTTGATATCACACCGTTCCTGGACCAACTGGATGAGTCACTGAAGGATAAAGTCCTGCAGCTGCAGAAGGGCAGGTTGGTATTTTGGGGTGTTGTTGTGTTTCGTGTGGGTCTCTTCAGGGCAGCCACACACAAAACCTTGCAATACTGTCAGGCAGTGCCGCTTGCTCCACGAGCCCATCTCGCAGGGCTGGTGGGGTCTGTGGTGTGACATGAACAGCCTTGGTGGGAGCTCTTTGGGGCTGCTGCTTCTGGGGTGTTTCGGTACCTCTCTGCATGGGGCACATTCCCCAGTGATGGAGATGTGCCTGTTCTTTGGATTTCCCCATCTCCACTGTAGATTTTACAGTGACCTTGGAATTAACTCCATCTAAAGCAGGTTAAAAAGCTCCTGCTTTCCAGGCCTTGGCATAGTAGGCTGATTTAATTTATGTCTTTATGGCTTAAGTGCATTTAATCTTATGCTTTCAGTCATTTAATTAGTTTGTCTTGCTGCAGACTGCCTCAGGCACTTAGGGAATAGGTGCTGCAGCAGCGTAGTCCATTTTTCCAGGGCTGGGGCTCTCAAGGACCTTCCTCTGGACATGGCACCAACGCAGAGCAGGACGCAGGTCCTGGGGCCTCCCGAGCGTAGCCAGCTCAGCACAAAGCCCCCTTGTCCCTGCTCTCCGTATCTTCCTTTGTAACTTGGATTTCCTCTTGTTTTTGTGCTGCAGCGATACGGAAGCTCAGTGTGAGGTCATGCAGGAAATCGTGGATCAAGTCCTGGAGGTAACAGCGCGGAGCTGGGAGCAGCGCTGCGGAGCGGCGGCGCGCGCTGAGCTCAGAGCCTGCCCAGCTCCTGCAGAGGTGGCAGGGCTGCAATTAAACTGGGGCACAGGAGGCCGAGGGAGCTCGGAACGTAAATGAGCTCAGAATGACACCAGGCAGCTCCGTCTGTGGCTGTTCAACACAGATGTTCGTGTCACCTCCAGCTCAGGACGGCTCCAAATTGCTGATTGCTGGAAGGTTTAGCAGGGGAAGGGGAGGATCGCTCGGCCCCAGCGGATGCTGGCGGAGGCAGGAGGCGTTGGGATGTGCCCACAGCTTCACCCGGTGGCCACGCAGCTCCCGGGCCTTCCACGTGGGCTGTGCAGCCACGGCTTCCCCTGGCTTTGGCCCAGGGCCTGGTGCTCAGGAGAGGCTACAGCAAGTCCTGCCCGGTGGTGGAGCCCTCGCTGCTCTCCAGGAGGGAGCTAAACATCGTCCCCTCCCTCTAATGAGCTCCTTGAGAGTCAAGTGGCCTCTCAGCACACGAGGGCTGCTCCTCCGCTCCGTGCGGACGCTGGGAAAGGGCTGGCAGGGCTGGGAATCCTCATTGCTAAGTGCTCTTGCTGCCTGCTCTGCAGAGGGAGAGCTGAGCTCAGTGAATCACTGGCTGCTCGAGCAGAAGGGCATCCCGGTGGCTGAGAAGTGCCTTGGAGCTGGGCTCGTCTTGCTGGTGACCAGCTCTGGCAGCTCCTGTCACTGCTGCAGAGCAGCACAAGGGCTCACGAGCCCCGCTGGGGACAGCAGCACCATGCTGGGTTCCTCCAACCAGACCTGTGCTGGGCAGGCAGGCTTTGAGCTCCTGCTTCCCCTGCTCACTTCTTCCTTTCTTTCCACCAGGAGGACTTTGACTCAGAGCAGTTATCAGTGCTTGCATCCTGCCTCCAAGAGCTATTTAAGGCTCATTTCCGTGGTGAGGTTTTGCCAGAAGAAATCACAGAGGAGTAAGCATTTATTTTCCTCCCTCTCATCCTTTCACAGTGGAACTTGGGCTTTTCACAGTAAAATTTCCACCATTTTCAGAAAGTTGCACTGAAACTACCAGCTTCTCTTTGGGGCTTCCAGCGTTTGCAAACAGTCAGCATGAATTTGCTTAATAGTTGTATCCAGTGCACAAAACAGTCTGTTTTCCTCCTTTGCACAAGTGCAGGAAGAAGCTGCTACCGCAAGTCGTGCTGTCGAAGCTCAGTTTAGCTGGTGCTTTTGGGGCTCCTGGCTGTTTGACCAGGCATGTGGGCTGCTAAATACCCCGTGTCCCTGCTGTACTGACACAGCCCGTGCCACAGCTTCCTCCTGGGCTGGGTTGGAGCAGAGCTCCGGGTCAGAGCTCCCGGGTGCTGTTAGCAGGACTATTTCTGTCTCTCCATTAGCTAGGGCTAATCCTGAAGGGCCCCAGGCACAGCAGCAGGCAACGTGCAAGGCTTTCCGTTTGCCATTTGCTGGCCCAAAGCAGATGCACACAGCGCTCTGACCATGGCATTTGTCCTGCAGGTCTCTGGAGGAGTCAGTGGGGAAGCCGCTCTACCTAATATTTAGGTATGTCTGATATTTCTTGTCTGATGTTTTTTTGAAATGTCCAGAGCTTTTTTGTGACCACTGTCATGAGTGAACTGCTTGGATCTAATTCTGCCTTCTGGCTTGCCACAGTGCTCCCCAGGATCCCAGAGTCAGAGAGTTTATTGCCTTGTTCTGCCTACACTGTGTTTTGTTTAGTAAAAACACTTCAAACGCAGGAAAATCGCAGCTTATCTGGTTGTTTGTGGAAGCTCAGGATTCCTGGGTCCTTCCCTGTGTGGCCGCAGGGTCGTGTCCCCATCCTGGTGTTGCTGTGTGGCCCGTCACACTCAGCAGCAGCCCTGTGTCCAGGCTGGAGAGCAGATGACAAGGACACCTGGGGCCTGGAGCTGCCTTTCCCCGCGTGCTGCGGGTCCCTGGCGTCAGCAGAGAGCTCTCGTGTAACGTGGTTGTCTCCTCTGCTCCCCGAGGAACCTCTGCCAGATGCAGGAAGATAACAGCGGCTTCTCGCTGCTGCTGGATCTCCTATCAGAGCTCTATCAGAAGCAACCCAAGATTGGCTACCACCTTCTGTACTACTTAAAAGCCAGGTAGGCCAGAGGGAGCAGTGGGGAAGCGTCCAGGCTCTGGCTTGGCCCGTGCTGCCTCCCAGGGACAGCCCGGGGTCATGTCAAGCTGCTCCTCAGCGCCGCCGTCTCCTTGCAGCAAAGCTGCAGCGGGGAAGATGAACCTGTACGAGTCCTTCGCGCAGGCCACGCAGCTGGGGGACCTGCACACGTGCCTCATGATGGACATGAAGGCCTGCCAGGAGGACGACGTGCGGCTGCTCTGCTACCTCACCCCCTCCATCTACACGGAGGTAAGGCCCTGCCAAGCGCCAGCAACACCAAACACCAGGGCTCCGGGCTCTTCGCTTCAGCTTTATTTGAAACCCTTAGGCTTAATGAAACGGTTTGTTGCTTTCAGCACCCTGTGCTGAGCTGGAGCCAGCTGGACTTAGCAAAGCAGTGGATAGCAGAGCTCACTTGGAACAGAGCACTCAGCATCTGCCCAGCTAGGTCAGAGCTCGGCCTCGATTCACACGGGCTGTCTGGGCCTTGGCTGGCCCCGTCCCCCTCCAGATGCTGCTGTCTCAGCTCCACGGGCTCCAATCGCTTCTGTGAAAGGGTCGCAGGGTGGAGGCTGCGTCCCCCACGCGTCCCGCCGTCCCCTGGCTTCAGGGACGGGGCTGCAGCGTGCCGCAATCCAGACAGGATGTTTCCTGCTGCACCAGCCAGGAAGGAGGGAGGAAGGGAGGGGGCAGCTCATTCCTCCCCTGGGAGGAATGAGCTGCCCCCTCCTTCCTCCCTCCTTCCTGGCTGGTGCAGCAGAAACATCTGTCTGGATTGAGGCTGTGCAGCCCCGTCCCCACGAGGGCTTCCCATGGGCTGCTGTGGAGAGGGGGGCACAGGGACAGCCTGGGAAGAGGAGGAAAACCTGTGCGGGAGCAGGCCCCGTGCAGCAGCTTTCCTGCACCCCGGCATTCTGCAGAGCCATCCTGGCTCCGAGCACCGGCACAATCCCCTGCCTGCTGCTCCGGGCTCGGGGTTAAACCCCTCCACACGCGCCCGCGCAGGGGGGAACATCACGTTGCTTCTGCAGCCCGGTGACAGGCGGGACGTCCCGGGAGCCGCGTTCCAGCCGGGGCTCCGGGCGGACGGCCGGGTCTGGCCTCTCGCCCTGTGTGTTCGTGTTGATCTCCTTGCAGTTTCGCCTCGCGCTCGAGGCCCCAGAGCTGTTAACGAAGGCAGCGAGTGTAGGGAAACGGCCACTTCCACCCCACGTGGAGCCTCGTTGCTCCTGCTGCCCCAGTGAGCCCAGACGACGCTGCTTTCGCAGCGGAGGAACCAGTTTGGTCCCCACTGTCCATCAAACCTCCTGCCCTTGGGTTCCTCTTGCCCCTAGTCCCCCCTCGCTGTGTTTAGGAAGTGCTGCCGGTTGTAGCTGGGGATGAGTTGGCCCGGGTGACGCAGAGAGGCACCCGCGGCCGCTCTCCTGAGCGCTGCCTCCCTCTGGCCCCTGCAGTTCCCCGACGAGACCCTGCGAAGCGGCGAGCTGCTCAACATGATCGTGGCCGTCATCGACTCAGCCCAGGTAAGGGGGTCCTGCCTGGGGGCTGCGGGGCAGCGTCGTCCTCATTCCACTCTCCTAGACCTGGTATTTAAACCTGAGCTGGGAAAGCGGCCTGTCCTTTGGGGATTAGGGGCAATAGTCCCTGTTCAGCCCCTCTTGCCCTTGGTTCTGGGTGAGGAGCAGAGCAGGCGGCAGGCAGCAGCCCGGGCTCAGCACACAGGAGCTCTGGGACCTCTCGGGATCTCTCCAGCTTGAGGAATTGCAGCGCACGGAAGGAATTCTGCGTGCTGGGGAGCTGCAGTGTCAGAAGGGCAAATCCAAGCTGCTTCATTCGAGGGATTTCCTAGGCCCCCCGGGCTGGGACATTCAAGCCGAGAGAGATTTGTCTGGATTTACTCTGATCCCTGTTGAGTAACAGGCAGGGCGCGAGGCAGAGACCCGCTCCGAGAGGCCTGCGACGGCCAGCGCTGCCCCGGAGCCAGGAATTCCAGGCTGATCCCATGGGATCCGTCCCAGGGGACCTGCCGGGTGGGTGTCCGGGAGGAGAGAGCAGAGGGGCCGCGAGGAAGAGCGCAGGGAGGAAGGTGCAGAGATCCACAGCCCCCAAGGGCCCTCCTGGGCGCCGCCAGCTCCCCCCATCCCGGCGGGAGCGAGCGGGAAGCTGCGGCCTCTCCCGCCGCTCCAGAAGGAGCCTTTCCCCACGGTCCTGCCATGGCAGCGTTCGGAGCAGCCCCAAAATAGAGCCGGGCGCCGGCGGGATCGGGATGTGCCCATAACCCCCGTCCTGGCCCTGCTCTCCCGGCCGCGGGGCCTCCCTCCCCGGCGCGTTTTCCTTGGCAGCTCCTGCTGCGCCGGGGCCGGGACGGCTCCGTGCCCTGACCCCGCTCAGCCCCGCGCTGCCGCCGGGCTCCGCCGCGCGCCCGGGGGCCGGGGTTTGTTTTTCCCAGCCGCGTTTCCTCCCTCCTCCCTCGCCCGCCTCGTTCGTCCCTTCCTGTTATTCTTCATCTGTTTCCCCGCGATGCTCCGGCCGTGGAGGCCTCGGCTGAGGCTGCAGCCGCTGGAGCTCCGGGTGCCTCCAGCTCTCCAGGGAGGCTGCAGGGACCCGCTGGGCATCCTGCTTCCAACGGGGAGACCCGTAGCTCCCCGTGCTGCCCTTCTGCTGCTCCCTGGCACCTGCAGCCCACGGGGGCTCCGGCACTCGCTGCCACATCCAGAGCGGGGCCGCGTGTCCGGCCGTAGCCCCCGGGCTCTTGAGCCCGTCCGAGCAGCCTCCGCCGGCTCTCCGGGCCCGGAGCCGCATCCCGCTGACCCCGCGCTCCGCGTGCAGTTGCAGGAGCTGGTTTGCCACGTGATGATGGGCAACCTGGTGATGTTCCGCAAGGACTCGGTGCTCAACATCCTCAGTGAGTAACGCTCGGGGTCCCGGCGGCTGAGGCTGCAGCCGCGGTGCTTCCCGAGGCCTCCCGCCGAGCCCGGCATTCCCTGGGGTATTCCCGCTGCTCAAGGGATCGCTGCCCTGACCGGCTCCAAGGTTTAGCTGGGGGAGCCAAGCTGGGATCCTCCCGGTTTTGTCACGGCTCCCGGGGAGCATCTGGGAGGCGATGGAAAAGCAGCTCGGTGCTCAGAAATCCTGGGATCAGGATTCCCGGTGCTTGCTGTTGGCGGTGCCGCCTCGACGGCTCCTCGAGAGAAGCAGCAAAAAGGCCCTGGCTGCAGTTTAGCCTGACCCTTGCTGCATCGCAGGGAGGCCCCCAGCTGCACGTTGCGTTTTGCTGCATGTCCCTGCGTGTCCCTGCGGCTCCGGTGCCGGCCGAGCTCACTGGTGTCGGGCAGAGCCGGCCTGGAGCTCCCGGCGGGAATCCCGCTGCCTTCATCACACAGCTGCCTTGATCCAGCTGCAAGTAGCAGCTGAAGCCTGTTAATTAAAGAGCCTCATTAATTCTCCTGCTCTGAGCCGTGGGGTGACTCTGCGGTCCTGGTGCCACCGGCTCCGGCGGGAGGGACAGGCCCCCAGCCCCATCCAGCTGCATCCCCTTCCCCGGGGTGCGATGCAGCAGCCCCAGTGCCAATCCCAAATCCCAGCGTGCCCATCCCGGGCACTGCGGGCATCCAGCGGGATGCGCCCGGCCGGAGCTCGCGGGGCTGAGCAGCTCCCGGGCGCCCCTTGTGCCCCCCTCTAGTCCAGAGCCTCGACTGGGAGACGTTCGAGCAGTACTGCACGTGGCAGCTCTTCCTGGCGCACAGCATCCCGCTGGAGACCATCATCCCCATCCTGCAGCACCTCAAGTACAAAGGTGAGGCGGGCGGCGGGGCCGAGGCGGGCGGCGCGCGCGGCCCGCGCTCAGCCCGGCCCTCCCTTCCCTTGCAGAGCACCCGGAGGCCCTGTCCTGCCTCCTGCTGCAGCTGCGGCGCGAGAAGTGAGTGTGGGCGCCGCTCCTTCCCCTCCCGCGCTTCCCCGCGCTCCTTCCCTGCGCATCCCGGAGCGGGACGTGGCCTCCCCGCTGCTGGAGGCCCCAAGCTGTTCCCCGCTCTTCCCTCGTCCTTCCCCGTGTGCCGCAGGCCCAGCGAGGAGATGGTGAAGATGGTGCTGAGCCGGCCCTGCCACCCCGACGACCAGTTCACCACCAGCATCCTGCGGCACTGGTGCATCAAGCACGACGACCTGCTGGCCGAGCACATCAAGTCGCTGCTCATCAAGAACAACAGCCTCCCGCGCAAACGCCAGAGGTGAGCGGCGCCCACGTCCGGCTCCGGCGCCCTTTCCCGGAGCAGGAAGGACATCTAGTGTCCCGGGAAAGCAGAGCAGCCCCTCGCTCCGGCCCCGTGTCCCGAGGGGCGTCCCCAGGCGCTCCCGGCCACCTCGCAGGGGCTCCGGGCCCTCCTGCTCCTCGGCGTTAATTAGTGGCTTTTGTGGCCAAACAACGTGGCTCTTTTTCCAGGGTTGCCGTTCCGGGCTCTGAGGCGGATCCAGGTCTAATCCCTGTTAATTAGTGGGCGGCTGGTTGAGGCCCCTGCTATTCCCGAGCGCTGGCACCGTCCTGCGGCCTCGGCACAGGACACGGGGCTCTTAGTGCCCGCAAATCCGCCAGGGATGGAGGCAGCCAGCAGCCTCAGTGGGGTTTATCCCCCTAATCCCTGGCATGGAGCAGCCCCGGGGGGTCCCCTGCTTTGCTGGAGCCAAGAGATGGATCCTGTGCTGCTCCCTCCACTGAGGATGGGGCGGGATCGGTCTCTGGGAGCTCCAGGGACCCCCATGCCCCATCCCGGGGTGACAAAACGGGGTCACCTCGGAGCAGGGCCCCGTCCGGGCCCGGTTCTGACGCTCCCTGCTCCTCTGCCCGCAGCCTGCGCAGCTCCAGCAGCAAACTGGCCCAGCTCACCCTGGAGCAGATCCTGGAGCACCTGGACAACCTGCGCCTCAACCTGACCAACACCAAGCAGAACTGTAGGTACCGCCGGCGCCGCGGTCCGAGCGGGCACCCCGGCGCCCCGGCTCTGACTCCCGTTCCCGCCGCTTCCCTGGCAGTTTTCAGCCAAACGCCGATCCTGCAGGCGCTGCAGCACGTCCAGGCCAGCTGCGACGAGGCCCACAAGATGAAGTAGGTGCCGCCACGCGGGGATGGGGACGGGGACGGGGCCGGGACGAGGCCGCGGCCCTGCCTGACCCCCTCCTCTCGCCGCAGGTTCAGCGACCTCTTCTCCCTGGCCGAGGAGTATGAAGACTCCTCGTCGAAGCCGCCCAAGAGCCGCCGGAAAGCGACGCTCTCGAGCCCGCGGAGCCGCAAGAACGCGGCGCAGCCGCCCAACGCCGAGGAGGAGTCGGCCTCCAGCAGCGCCTCGGTAAGCGCGGCCCGGCGGCCTCCCCCGCCGCGGCCTCCCCGCCGCCGCGGCCTCCCTCAGCGCCGCCTCCCCCTGTCCCCCCGCGCAGGAGGAGGAGGACACCAAGCCCAAACCCACCAAGCGGAAACGAAAAGGCTCCTCGGCCGTGGGCTCCGACAGCGACTGAGGGCAGAGCCGGGAGCCGCCAAGGAGCCCACGGGGCCTCTCCGTGCCGGCACCCCCGGCTCTCCTGCTCCTTTCCCCCGGCAGAGCGGGAGCCCCTCCGGGTTCCAGCTGCACGCGGGGCAGCACGGACAGATGTCCCCACGCAGGGACAGAGGGCCGAGGGCGGGAAGCCCCCGGCCGTATATCACACACACGCCTCCTATTTTCGTATGAGAAATGTAAATAAACAGTGCGAACCAGCCTGCGGCTCCAGGGTGCTGGGACAAGGGGGCTGCGGGGGGTGGCCAGCGCCACTGTCACCCGCGGAGGCGGCTCGGAGCAGGGCCGTGGGGCTGTGGCGGGGCTTTCTCCTGCCCGATGCTTTTAATTTTCACCCCAGAGATTCTAGCGTTTCTAAGCGTTTTTAATAAATAAATAAATAAAGGCTCACAGAGGTTTTGTACAAAGCGCCGCCGGGGCCCCCTCGTCTCCTCCTTGTCCTTCGTCCTTGTCCCTGTCGGGGCTGCGGCTGCCGCCACCCCCTGCCCGGGCTGCAGGGAGGGACCTGTGACCTGGAGCACAACGGGGAGGCCGCGGGGAGGGGGACAGGACGAGGGGCCAGCGGGGAGGTGACACCGGGGACAGGCAGGACAAGGGGTGAGGGGGGGGCGGCCGGGGCCGGGGGACACTGGGGACAGGCAGGACAGGGGCGATGGGGGCTGCGGTGCGGGGGGTAGGGACAGGGCGGGAGCACCGGGGGGGCAGGACGGGGGAGGCGGCACCGGAGCCCCCGGAGCGGGGCCGGGAGGAGCGGCCGGGGCGGGAGGTGGCGGCGCCCGGCGGGGGCCGCGGGCGGGGGCGGCGCCGGGCGGAGCGCGGGGCCCGCGCGGGGCGGGGGGCGGCGCCGCGGCCGGAGCGATGGTGCCGGTGGCGGCGGCGGTGGCGGTGGCGGCGGCGGCGCTGGCGCTGCTGCTGCAGCGGCTGCTCTGGCCCCACGCGTGGGCCGACGTGGCGTTCGTGGCGCGCGCGGCGCGGGGGCGGCGGCGGGCGGCGCGCGGCGGCGGCGGGAGCCTCGCGACGCGGTTCCTGCGGGCGGCGCGCGCGGCCCCCGCGCGGCCCTTCCTGCGCCACGCGGGCCGGGAGCTGCCGCTGGGCGCCGTGGCGCGGGGCGCGGCGCGCGTGGCCCACGCGCTGCGGGGGCGGCCCCTGCGCGGCGGCGGGGAGCTGGGGGCCGGGCTGGCCGTGGGGCTGCTGGTGGGCAACGAGCCCCGCTTCGTGTGCGCCTGGCTGGGGCTGGCGGCGCTGGGCGCCCGGCCCGCGTTCCTGGGCACCGCGCTGCGCCCGGCCGCCCTGCGCCACTGCCTGCGCGCATGCGGGGCGCGAGCCCTGCTCGTGGCGCACGGTGAGCGCGGGGCGGCGCGCGACGCAAAGGGCCGGGGGGCTGCGAGAGAGTCTGGGGGCACCGGGGCGGTGCAAAGAGTCTGGGGGCACCAGGAAGAGGCAAAGGGTCTGGGGGCACCAGGATATTGCAAAGGGTCTGGGGGCACCAGGAAGGGGCAAAGGGTCCAGGGGCATCAGGGGATTGCAAAGGGTCTGGGGGCACCAGGATATAGTAAAGAGTCTGGGGGCACCAGGGCATTGCAAAGGGTCTGGGGGCACCAGAGAGGTGCAAAGGGTCTGGGACACCAGGATATTGCAGTAGGTCAGAGGGCATTGGGAGGATGCAAAGATCTTGGGAGGGGAGGGTTGGAAAAGGGTCTGGGGCCAGTGGGAGGTTGCAAAAGGGTCTGGGGGCTGCAAAGACTCCAGGGGGCACCCAAAGGTGCTGGGGGTGGTGGTGACCCCTGTCCCTCCTTCCCCCTCCATCCTTCCAGGGCCCTGGGGGGTGGAGGGTTGGGATGGGGGCAGCTCTGACGTGGAGGGAAGGGGGAGGCCGCCTTGGAGCTGGGGATGCGCCAGGCTGGATCTGCTGGGGCCGGGACCTGCCCCCATGGCGCCCGATGCCCCCGCAGAGCTGTTTGCGTCAGTGGAGCCCATCCTGGGCGAGCTGCTCGAGGACGATGTCACCGTGTGGGTGCTGGGCACCGGCCCCTACCCGCCGGGCGCCGTCGCCCTCCAGCCGCTGCTGGACGAGGCCTCGGACGAGCTGGCGCCCGAGGACGCCTGGGTGCCCGAGGACATGCAGGACACCTGCCTCTACATCTTCACCTCGGGCACCACCGGTGGGTGCCGCCGGCGGCGAGCGGGGACGGAGCAGAGCGGGGAGGGGGGCCGGGACCTGACGGCGCCTCCTCTCCCTGCCAAGGGCTGCCCAAAGCCGCCTGCGTGAGTCACCTCAAGTCCATCATGTGCCTGAGCTTCTACGAGCTGGTGGGCGCCCGCGGCGGCGATGTCGTCTACCTGGCGCTGCCGCTCTACCACATGGCCGGGTCGCTGCTGGGCGTCGTGGGCTGCCTCGGCATCGGTGAGCGCCGGCGGGCGGCGGGTGGGGCCGAGGGGGCGGCTGAGCGCCCCAAACCGCCTCCCCCGCTGCAGGCGCCACGTGTGTGCTGAAGGAGAAGTTCTCGGCCAGCCAGTTCTGGGACGACTGCCGCGCCGAGGGCGTCACCGTCTTCCAGTACATCGGGGAGCTCTGCCGCTACCTGGTCAACCAGCCGCCGGTGAGCGGCCCGGGCGGCGGTGCGGGGCCGGGGCGGCCGCGGGGGGAGCCGGTGCTGACCCCGGCCCCCAAATCCCCCCGTGCAGCACCCCGGGGAGCGGGCGCACGGGCTGCGGCTGGCGGTGGGCAGCGGGCTGCGCCCGGACGTGTGGAGGGCCTTCGTGCGGCGCTTCGGCCCCGTGCGCGTCGTGGAGACCTACGGCCTCACCGAGGGCAACGTCACGCTCTTCAACTACACGGGGACCCCGGGCGCCGTGGGCCGCAGCAGCTTCATCTACAAGGTGCCAGCGCGGGGACGGCCCCGGCCTTGACCCTGGCCCTGATCTGGAGCCTAAACTTGACCCTGAGCTCCCCCCCAGCTCTTCTCGCCCTTCGAGCTTGTGCGCTACGACGTGGCCCAGGGCGCCCCGGTGCGGGACGCGGCCGGGCGCTGCATCCGCGTGGGGCCTGGTGAGTAGCCCTGGGCTGGCGGCGATGGAGGGGGGGACCCGGCCACACAGGTCCCCGTCACCCGGCCCCGTCCCCGTCCCCGCAGGGGAGCCGGGGCTGCTCATCGCCCCCGTGACGCCGCGCACCCCCTTCCTGGGCTACGCGGGCAGCCGGGAGCTCTCGGAGCAGAAGCTGCTCCGGGACGTCTTTGCCGAAGGGGACACCTACTTCAGCACCGGGGACCTCATGGAGCAGGACGCGGCCCAGTTCGTCCGGTTCTGCGACCGCACCGGCGACACCTACAGGTGCCACCGCCCCCCCGTCCCGGGGTGTTCCGCGGTTCCGCAGCGCCCGCTCAGCCCCAGGGTGTCCCCCTCTAGGTGGAAAGGTGAGAACGTGGCCACCACCGAGGTGGCCGAGGCCCTGCTGGCCCACGAGGCGCTGCAAGAAGCCACCGTTTACGGCGTCAGCGTCCCAGGTACCGGCACCCGCTCCCCTCGCCGGCCTTTGGGGCTGCCCCAGCCCCGTCCCGACCCCGCGGCTCTGCCCGGTCCCCCCAGGCCACGAGGGCCGCGCCGGGATGGCCGCCCTGGTGCTGCGTCCCGGCTGCCGCCTGGACGGCGCCCGGCTCTACCGGCACCTGCGGGAGCTGCTGCCGCCCTACGCCTGGCCCCGCTTCCTGCGGCTGCAGGTAACGGCGCCGCCGCTGCCCGCGCTGGGACCGGACACCTGGGGTGCACCCGGCACGCACGGGAGGCCCGGGCTGGTTCCCAGTGTGCCCGGGATGGGCTTCAGGATGGTACCTGGGAAAGCCAGGATGCCTGGGATGGTATCCAGATTCCCGGCATTCCAGGATAGTACGCAAGATGCCTAAACACCCAGGGTGTTTAGGATGCCTGGAATGGTACCCCAGTACCATTCTGGCACCTGGATGCCTGGCATGCTGGGATCATGTCCAGATGCCTGGGATGCTGGAATGGTGCCTGGGATGCTCAGGAGGGCCAGGATGGTACCGGGGATGCCCAGGATGGTACTCGGATGCTTGGCATGCTGGGATCATGTTGGGATGCTGGAATGGTGCCCGGGATGCTCAGGATGGTACCGGGGATGCCCAGGATGGTGCCCGGATGCTTGGCATGCTGGGATCATGTCCGGATGCTGGGATGGTGCCCAGGGGGTCAGGGTGGCCCCCGGGATACCCGGGCCGGTCCCCAGCGCCCGGAGCTCCCCTGCCCCTCGGCCCCGCAGGAGCGCCTGGACATGACGGAGACCTTCAAGCAGCAGAAGGGGCGTCTGGCCCGCGAGGGCTTCGACCCGGCCCGCGTCGCCGATCCCCTGTTCGTGCTGGACGCGGCCGCCGGCGCCTACGTGGAGCTGGGTCCCCGGCGCTGGGACGACCTGGTGACCGGGCGCCTGCGCCTCTAGGGCGGCTCTGCCCTCCGTTCCCTACGGACACATCCCGTCCCGCCCGTTTTCTGGGGAATAAAGACCGTTTTGTAGCTCGTCTCGCCGCCCGCGTCTTGGTCTTGGCGAACGCGGTGCCACCAGCACCAGAGTGCTGGGACCACCCCCCAAAAAAAGGGCCAAACCCCTAAACCACCCATCCCTAAACCATCCCGCCCGGAATGCAGCACAGCAGCCTGGGAAAAGTTAGAAACCAGTCCTTTCTTTATTAAACATAGCTCGCCGTGATAAATAGTACAAAGTTTTTCTTTTTTTTTCGTTTTTTTTTTGTGTGTTTTATTATTATTTTTAATCCTTTCTCCAAAAAAATTTTTAAACCAGTCACTGCAGAATCAGGTGGCAGGATCCGAGCAGCTTCGCGGCGCTTTTTAAAAAAAATTTTGCCTTTTCCCCCCTCCCTCCCTCTTTTCCTTTAATGTTTTTGAACCCAGACCCCGAACACAGAGAGGAAAAGGGGGGGGGGTCCCAGGGCGGGAAGGGGGGGTCCCGTGGGGACAAGCTGGGGACAGCAGGGTCCGGCGCGGGGTGGCTTGGGGGGAACATGAAGGAGGCCGCACACGCAGGTTGTTATAGATGTATATTGTATATATGCCAATGCAATAATAAAAACAGTGCAAATACAGTTACAGTTTATAATACTCGTCCCCCAGCCCGGCGCGGCTCGGGCCGCGGTGGCGCAAGGCACAGATTGGGCGGTGGCGGCTGCCACCAGTGCATGGCCGCGCCGGGGGCGGCCCCGCGCCGTGCCCCCCGCTCCCTTTGCACGGTTCAATGTCATACACAAGAGGTCACACTACAAAAAAAAAAAAAAAAAAAAAAAAAAAGAGGACGTAACAACTTCCACAATACCCATGGCTGCTTTTTTTTTTTTTCTTTTTTTTCCGTTTTTTTTTTTCCATTTTTCTACACAATGTACAATTTTTTTTCTTTTTTTTTTCCTTTTTTTTTAAACGTGTCAAGAAATAGCTTATATACACGGATGAGTCCTTGTTAGACCGTCTGGGCAGCAATAGCGAAGCGGGTTAAGATCCCGGGCGGGGGGGCTGGAGGACCCACGAAACGAGCCCGAACCCCCCGGCCCGGAGCGGAGTCACGAGCGGCGCCCGAGGAGCTGCGGGAGGAGAGCCCGGGGAGGAACCCAAATGCCATCGGTTTGTACTAAAAAAGGAGGATTTTCTGCCGTCCACCACGTGGCGGGGGGGGCACACGCTGTGTCAAGGCTTTTTTTTTAAGAAAAAAGGGAAACAGAAGCAGAATTAACCTGTGCGGGGGGATCCGGGCCCCGCTGCCCCCCCAGGTCCCACGTAGCACCGAGGAGCCGCCCCCCGCCCCCAGGGCCTGGCCCCACTATTGCACTTTTTTTTTTTCAAATTTTATTTTTTTTACCTTTTTCCTGCCCCCGTTGGGAGCTCGGGGGGGACCGGGGGTGCCCTCGTACCGGGGGCAGCGCCCGGTGGGGGGAAATGGCACTTGTGGGGGGGGGGGGCAGCACCGGGGACAGGAGGGGACAAAACCCAAAGGGGGGGGGGGGGCGGTGAGAAAAATCCCGATTTAGGGTTTTTAGTGGGGGGGGGATTACAGGGACGGTGACAGTCAAGGGCTGGGGGGGGAGAGGGGGGAGCCGCGCAGCTAAACAAGATTAAAACCCCAAACACACAAAAAAAATATATATGTATATCTATATATGCCACTACGCTTCACTAGCTTCCAAAGGGGGGAAATAATAATAATAATAATAAAAAAATCCTTTTGCCTCTGGGGGGCTGGGCCCCCCCCAGGCCCCCGCGGGACTAAGTGCTCAGTGAGGGCAGGGGGGCCGGGACCCCTCGCGCGGGCGGCTTCGCTCTCCCCATTGCACAAGTTCTCCTTTTTTTTGGGATTTTTTTATATCTTCTTAAACATCGGAGAGGTCGGGGCGGGGGGTGGGGATGAGAAGAATTCCAAGAAAAGCGACACAAAAGCTCCAGGAAGCGGCGGGAGCCCCGGGGCGGCACCAGGAGGAGGAGGAGGGTGAGGAGGGCGGTTAGTGTGGAGGGTCAAGTGCAAATCGCTTGGACGCGGCCGGGGGCTCCTCTCCCGCTCCGGGGGGCTGCGCTCGGGAAGTCTCTGGGAAGGGCAACGCGGATCCGGCCCGGAGCGGCGGGAGAAAGAAACACAACATGGGGAGAAATCCTAGGCTTTGTCGTTACAAAAAATAGCGGGAACCAAGCGCGAGCGCGTGGACAGGGCTGAGCTCAAGCGGCCGGCGCGCTGAGCGCGGCGAGGTGACCTCTCGCTGCTCTAGAAACCCGGAGGAGTGAAGGGTTGGGAAGGACAGGTCGCTGGAGGGCGGAAATGGGCTTTTTTTTGTTTCTTTTTTCTTTTTTCGGTGTTTTTTTTGTCTTTTTCTCTTTTTCCCGTGGCCGGCGGGCGCCGGTACAGGCACTGCATGCGACAGAAGCGGCGGCGGCGGCGGCGGGCGCTATTTCTGCCCGCTGATGGACTGCGATATGGAGCGCGGGGGGATCATATCCAGCAGGTATTCCCGCTGCCGGTCGGCCAGGCTGGACGCTTTGTGCCCCCCGATGCCGGCGTTCAGGTAGGCGATGTTGACACCTGCGGGGACGGCAGCGCCGCTGGGCTCCGCTCCGGGCGCCGCGCGGCTCCCGCTCCGCGCTCCCGCTTCCCGCGCCGTTCCCGCTCCGCGCGATCCCGCCGCTCTTACCTGGCATGCCGAGGAGCCCCCCGGCCACGGAGAGCTGCGGCGCCTGCGCGAAGTTGGAGAGCATGGAGCGGGCCGAGGTGGGAATGCCGCGCTGCAGGGAGCTCTGGGGCTGCGGCGCCTGCGGGGGGCACCGTGAGCGCCGCGGCCGGCACCGTTCCCGGGAGCCGGGAAGGGACCCGCTCGGATGGGGGGTCCCCGCGGCCTTTGCCCGGAATGTGGGAACGGTGTTTGCGCGTCCCCGACGGCACCGGCGGACGCGGGCCCGGGCCGGGCGGGTTATCCGCCCGCACAGCCGGGAGGGAGCAGTGGGAAGGTGGGAATAGGGGGCCAGGAGGCAGCTCCTCCGGGGCCTCATTAACGCCCTGCACGGACCAGCCCTGGCCCAGGGACGAGGGCTCAAAGCAACCTCAAAGTGCTCGGAAAAGCCAAGGCTCCGACTTCAAAGAGCAGCCGGAGCCGGGAGCCGCCCTGGGAACAGGCAGGAGGCTCCTCTCCCAGCGCTCCGGCTGCTCCGCGGAGCCCCGCGCGTCCCGCTCCGTGTGTGTCCCGCTCCACGTGCATCCCGCTCTGTGCCCGTCCCACTCCGTGTCCCACTCTGTGTGTGTCCCGCTCCATGTCCGTCCCGCTCCTTGTCCCACTCCGTGTCCCACTCCATGTCCCGCTCCCGTCCCGCTCCCATCCCGCTCCCGTCCCACTCCATGCCTGTCCTGCTCCATGTGTGCCCCGCTCCGTGTCTGTCCTGCTCCGGGTCCCGCTCCGTGTGTGCCCCGCTCCGTGTCCATCCCGCTCCGTGTCCCGTCCCGCTCTGTGTCCCGTCCCCGTCCCGCTCCCGTCCCGCTCCGTCCCCCGCCGCGCTCACCTGCCGCAGCGAGTGGTGCCGCATGATGCTGTCCTGTTTGCTGACGCTGGCCACGGCGGGGGCGGCCGTGGGGGACAGGGCCGCCTGCTGCTGTAGCCTCTGCTCGATCTCCTGGCGGGGGGAGGACGCTGAGGGGCGGCCGCGCTCCGAGCCGGCCCCGTTCCCGCGCTATCCCGGGGCTCGGAGCGCCCTCTCCGACCCCCTCGGACTTCCCAAGCGCTCCAGGAAGCAGGACCAGAACTCACTGTCCTGACCCGGCCTCCCGCTGCTGCCAATGGAAGGAGCTACAAATCCGACGGGAACGGAGCGGCCGCCCGCGCCGCGTTCCCTAAAGCTTTACGTCCCGGACAGCCCTGTGGAGAACCACAACTGCCCCCAGAACAGCAAGAGGGACTTGGCTTTGGTCTCCAACAGGAGACCCCATGGAGAGGGAGCAGCAGATCCCGGAGCCGCGTTGGGGCTGGCTCCTCCGGGCGCTCCCGGAGCCGACGCGCTTCCGAGCGCGGAAGGAACTTGCCTGCTCCTGCTGCAAGGCCTTCACGAAGGCGTTCTTGAGCCGGTTGGTGTGCTCGGCCTTCAGCGCCTTCTTCTGGTTGGAAGTCATGCACTGCTCGCACAGGATCTTGCCGTTCTTCTCCTGCTTCCAGTGCGGGGTGAAGTCGGTGCGGCACTGGGCGCACACGAAGGGCTCCACGCGCAGGAGGGACGCGCAGCTTTTCCCTGGAAGTCACCAGCAGGAGGAGTTAGGGCCAACGGATCAAGCACGTTCCGGCTTTCGGGAGAGCTTTGCCTCCAAACCCAACCCGGGAGCTGCAATCGCAGAGCTCAGGGGCTCCCGGCGAAACGCGCCGAGCCCTCCCGCAAATTCCTGGGGAATTTGCACGGCCGGATTCCTACTGCTCGGCCAGCACCGGCTCCTCTTCCCATTCCCATGGCAATGGGCAGCGGTGCCGGCGGCTCATCCGCCCCCTTTCCACAGGGATGGAGGATCCCGGGCAATGCACGGGGCTCCGGCGGTTTTCACATTCCCGGGGGGGAGCGGGAGCTGCCCAAGCGCCTCGGAAGGGGCAGCTCCCGCTCGGCAGAGCCGGAGCTCCGCGGCCCGTGCTCCGAGCCCGGAGAAAAACAGCAGCAGGGAGCAAGAGCCCGGAGCAGCGCGGGCCTAAAACCGCTCTCAGAGCCTGGATCACAGGCCTAAACTGATCGGAGCCGGGATCGCAGGCCTAAAACCGATCAGAGCCCGGAGCACCGTGGGCCTAAAACCGCTCTCGGAGCTGGGATTGCAAGCCTAAAACCCATCGGAGCCCGCATCGCAGGCCTAAACCGATCGGAGCCCGGATTGCAGGCCTAAAACCGCTCTCGGAGCCTGGATCGCAGGCCTAAACTGATCAGAGCCCGGATCACAGGCCTAAAACCACTCTCGGAGCCAGGATCGCAGGCCTAAAACCCATCGGAGCCCGGATCGCAGGCCTAAAACCGCTCTCGGAGCCTGGATTGCAGGCCTAAAACCCATCGGAGCCTGGATCACAGGCCTAAACTGATCAGAGCCCGGATCACAGGCCTAAAACCGCTCTCGGAGCCCAGATCGCAGGCTTAAAACTGATCGGAGCCCAAATCACAGGCCTAAAACCACTCTTGGAGCCTGGATCGCAGGCCTAAACCAATCAGAGCCCAGATTCCAGGCCTAAAACCGATCGGAGCCCGGATTGCAGGCCTAAAACCCATCAGAGCCCGGACCGCAGCTTGGCAAAGGGGCAATGGGAGCGCGGCGGCGCGGGCGGCGCTCACCTTGGCTGTCGATGACGCTCTGCACCACCTCCTCCAGCCCCACCATGTAGATGAACTCGCTGTTGGCCGCGCTGGGCAGGAAGTGCAGCAGCGGCGCGGGCGGCTTGGGCGGCGGGATCTCCAGCAGCGTCTTCTCCAGCTGCTTGCGCAGCGCCAGCTTGGCGGCCGCCTGCGAGTTGGCGGCGTCGCTGAGCGCGCTGGGGCTGGGGAGCGGGGAGGACACCCTGTTCACGGCGCCGGGCTGCATGTGGGAGGCAAGATTCATATAGATGGCTGAGGACGACGTCCGCTGGCAGGGGACAGAAGAACTCGACTGCTGCGGAGGAAGGGACAGGAGCGTCAACGCGCGGCCGCCGGCGCTCGCGGCTTCCCCGAGGAACCAGAGCGGCTCCGAGGAGGCTCCGTGCAGCCCTCCCTGTGGCTGTGAACACTCGAGGGAGCTGCAGGGAGAGGAGCCTCCAGGAGCAGGGAGCACCCGGCCTCTGCACAGCACTGAATCACCAGGTCCCGGAATGGTCCCAGTTGGAAGGGGCCTCTAAGGATCAGCCAGCCCGAGGAGCAGGGGCACCAGAGCAGGGGCACAGGGTCCATCCAGGCGGGTTGGAGATCTCCACAGAAGGAGCCTCCACAGCCCTGGGCAGCCTGTGCCAGGGCTCTGGCACCCTCACAGCAAAGAGGAGATGGACACGGAGCTGCCTGGGTTCCCCCGTCCTGGCCCTGGCCACCATCCGGAGCAGTTTGGCCCCGTCCTCCCTACATCCCCCCTCAGGTACACGTTGATCAGGCCCCTCTCGGGCTGCTCCCCTCCAGGCTGGACCGGCCCCGCTCGCTCCGTCCTTCCCGGCTGCTCCAGCCCCTCCGTGGCCCCGCGCTGGCCCCTCTCCAGCAGCCCCAGGTCCGAGGGGCTGCGACGCGGGGAGACCCGCGGGGCTGGTGCGGCCGCGGCGGCGCTCGGTGTCCCCGCCGGCACCGCCGCTCGCTGCCCGTCCCCTCCCACGCGGGTGCTCAATTCCCTCCTCTTCCCGCTCCGGGAGCTCTCTCGGATCCCGACGTGACAGCAACAAAGCACAAAGGCTCCTGCTGCTGCTTCCACGGCCCTCTGGAATGGGAGCCCCCGGCTCTCCCGCTGCCCCTGGGGCAGGAACCTGGGCACAGGCAAGGGGGAAAGGCCCCAAGAGCCACCAACTCGCTGGGCCCTTCAGTGCCAACCAGCAGGGCCGAGGCCACGATCCCGCTGCTCGGGAACAGCACGGGAAGGATTCCAAAAGGGAAACCTAGCTGGATAACACACTGCCAACGCTCTGCTGGTCGGGGAAGGGCAACTGGTTCAGCTCACACAGGTGCAGGCAAAGTTACGGCAGAGCCCAACAGGGGCATGGTGTGAATTTAAACACAAAGGGGATAAATTAGCACCAAGGAGCTTCAAAAGGAGCTGGATCTGCCACTAGTGACTCTACACCTTCAGAAAGCGCGTCCAGACCTTCTCACAACTGTGCCCCTGCTTCACTAGGGTCTTCAGGACTGTCCTTGTGCCTGCAGAACAGGCCTGGTTCTGGTTCTGACAGCTCTGGCAGCTCCACAACAGGGAGTTCTTCAGGATTTATTGCTTTCCTGCAGGTTGAGGGCATCTATCCGTTCTCCAGACGCCCTTCCAAGCTCAAGCTTCGTGGCAGCATCTTCATTCCCAGTGCCCAACGTCTCCATGGGATTCATTGGATTCAGAGGGCACTTGCTCCTCTCCTTTCCTACCAACCCATTAGGCAACCAAGCCCCAAAGTGGCAAGAGAGGAGCTACCTACCGGCTGGTAGTTGATGGCTGGATTCATGCTTGGAGTTGTAGTGCGGATGAGGCCAGGTTTAGGAGGAACGCGCTGCCCCTGGAGCTGGGCAGGGTTTGGAGCAATCACACGCTGTGACATGAGCATATGGGGCAGAGCCGTGTTTGTGGCAGACCTAATGACACTGTGACCCTGTCGAGAAAGGAAACAAGGAAGAGGGGGGAAAAAAGAGGTCTTGAGGCAAAGCAGGGTTTTTAGTTCCGTGCTCAGGCTCTGCAACAACCGAGCATTTGCACGGATCAAGCTGCTTTCCGTTGCAGAAATCCTTGTGTTGCAGGCATGGAAATCACAGTGCAAAACAGGACCCAACCATTCCAGCCCGAGACCCCTGCACAGGCTGCACGTCCTGCCCGCCGCTCCGTGTCCCCCTGCTCCTGACCACCACCACAACGGATCCAATGGGAAAACAACCCGGCAAAGGGCTGGGAGGTTTCTGCCAAAGGCAGCCTTGAAACACCTCGTGTCTGCTGTTCTTTATTCCCTACTTGCTCTCGGTGAGGTTCTTCATTGTCACACATACGAAACTCTTCCCAAGGCCCGTGCAAACAATGTGTTTCCTCCTCCCTTGAAGCCCGTTTCCTTCACCAGCCTCATCCCACTGCGCAGTCACAATAGCTCTGACCCCAGAATCGTTGCCATAGTGAAGAAAACGAATGTCCCAAACAAAAGAGATGGTTAATGGGGGAGTAAATGATCAGGGGGAGTAAATAATCAGGACGACGGAAAGGAAAGTCTTGGGCAAGAGACTTTCAGTCCCCCAAAAGATGGGGTTTTTTTTGCCCTTTTTCTGCTGTTTTCCTCTGAGCACCCCGTCTCAACGCACAGTTCTGCTCAGCAGCAGGACCATTTGCTCAGGGTTATCACCCTTCCGAGACGTGAGCCCCGTCCCCCTCATTTTCAGCCCCAATCAGCCCGGGGAAGGCTCACCTGTAACGTCCTCAGGTTCTGAGGCTCAACCCCCTGAGCTCCGGGCCGGGAGGGCAGCTTGGACAGTCCCTGCTGTCCCACGTGAGCAGGCGACGGCTGGACAATAGAGGCCGCGTTCTGGACAACGGGAGTCTGGACGGGGAGAACAAACAGCAGCGTCAACACCCGGCGCTTGGGAAGGAAACCCACGGGCAGCCCAGGTCGAGCAGCCCCCTCCAAGCTAAATCCAACGTTAACGTTTCCGAGCGGCACAAACTGGGGCCCCACACGGCGCCGCTCGGAGCGTCACCTTCTGCACCACGTTCTCCTTCTGCAGCTGGCTCTGCCTCAGCTTCTTCAGCAGCACCAGCCTGGCCTCCTCCAGCCGGAGCTCGTCCCGGAGCTGCTTGATGAGCTGCTGTCGCTCCTCTATGCTCTTCCCCTGCAAGCAGAGAGAACCCGCTCAGGGAACGCGGCGGGAAGCGGCTGCCGGGCACTGGAAGCACCAGGAAGCACCAGGAGGCACCGAGTGAGCAGGAACGGGGACTGCAGACAGCGAAACGGGCCGGCCCGGCGGGCCCAAATCCGCTGCGCCGCGCGGGGAGCTCCCACGTCCTCCGAACGCGCTCCCGTCGCAGCAGGGCGCTTCCCGAGGGTGGAATTCCTTACCTTGAACATTTCAAGATTTGCTGCCTTAAGTCTTTCTTCCATACGAGAGCTGGCCCGGGGACTGGATGCCTCGTTATCGGAGAGGACGATGATGTCCGGCGAGGGGGTTAATCGGCCCCTGTCCTGGTCACTGCGTAACGGGAGGAAGAAGAAAACGGATGAGCCACAAGGACCAGGCACCGGGAGCAAACGTGCGGCCGGGCAACTCCCCTCCACCACAGATCCCGGCGGGAATTCGGCACCTCCATCCGCAGAGCTGAGAAACTCAGGCCCTGCCCAGCTCCGGAGCGGGAAAAGCGCCCGCTGCTCGGGAGCTGTCGAGGGAAAAGGCTCCGAAATGTTGGGGCAGACCCGTGGGGAAGCTCCTGCCTGTTGTTGCACCAAGGGAATGTGACAGTGCCCAAAGAGCCTTGGAAAAACAGGGAATAACCCCGTGGAAGTAGGGGCCGTGGCTGCAGACGGAGTTATCGCCGCTCAGACGAGCCGGAAGGTCCTGGGTTTGCGGCTGCAGCGGGAGGCAGGAGATGCCCCCGTTATCTTATCGGAAGCCTCTGGCTTGGGAAGCCAGCAGGGAGCACGAGGCTGCGTCCCCGTTCCCGGGCTGCGCCGCTCCGAAGGCTGCGAGTGCAGACGGGCCGGCGGGAGCCGGCGTGGGGCTACGGGAGCTTTTGGGCAGGACAGAGGTTGCCCTGCACGGAGCCGCATCCCGCGTGTCTGGAGCTGGAGCCGCATCCCTGGAGTGACATCCCGTGTGCCCGGAGCCAGGGCTGCATCCCGTGTGCCCAGAGCCACATCCCACACGCCCGGAGCCGGAGCCGCATCCCTGGAGCGGCATCCCGTGTGCCCGGAGCCGGTGCTGCGTCCCCGGAGCCACATTCCGCGTGCCCAGAGCTGGAGCCACATCCCGCACGCCTGGAGCCAGAGCCGCATCCCATGTGCCCAGAGCTGCATCCTGCGCGCTCGGAGCTGGAGCCGCATCCCATGGGCCTGGAGCCGGAGCCACATCCCTCATGCCCGGAGCTGCATCCCATGCACCCAGAGCCACATCCCTGGAGCTGCATCCTGCATGCCCGGAGCCGCATCCCGCTGCCTGCCACCTTGGGCGAGGGGGGACACAGCTGCCGGTGCCCCCCAGTTGACTCGTTCAGTCAAGGCAGGAATGGAATCCCACGGAACGACTGCGCGGAGCCGCCCCGCGTCCCAGGGGGTGACGGCGGCGCCCGGACGCGGAACCGTCACTGCCCCGCGCTCCCGCGGCGCCAAACGGCTCCGGAGAATCCGGGGCCTCCAGCCCCCGCCGCAGCCCCAGAGCCGAAGCCGCGTCCCGCTCGGCTGCATCCCAGCACGGCTCCATCCCGCTCCAACGGCCGGCGCGCGCCCCCTCGCCCTGGGAGCGTCTCCGGAGCAGCCCCCGGAGGAATTGGCCCTGGAAGCGTCTCCGGAGCAGCCCCGGAGGAATTGGCCCTGCCCCGGTACGCAGGCGGCTCCGGGAAGGCAGCAGCCCCACGGGGCGCATGTGAGGAGGGCTCCGAGGGACCCGGCCAGCCCCGAGGGACACGCGGAGCTTTTGTCACCGCGGGCTGCGCCTCCACTCGAGTCACCGCACGGAGCCGCCCGCTCCGAGCGCCGCCGCTCATGCAAAGCGCGGGGAAGCATCCCGGGAAGCTCCGCGCGGCGTTCCGGCAGGACCGCTCCGCTCAGTCGCTCGGCCTGTTCGCCAAGTCGGCGCCGACTCCGCACCCAAATCAAGCAGAACCCCCCATCGCTCCCGTTTGCTGCGAGCAGGGACGCGGCCCCAGGAGTCGCTGGAGCGGCCGCGGGACAGAGACCCGGCAGACGGATGCAAATCCCGGGAATGCCAGCGCTTCCCGGGCGCATGGACACAGCCCCCCGCCGCTCGGCACCTCCCGCAAGGGCTTTTCAGGAGCAGGAGGAGGGAAGAAGAATTCCCTCTGGCTCGTGGAGCCGCTGGCCGGGCTGGGGGCGACTCCGAGGGCGACCGCCCGGGGCCTCGCGGTGGATTTGGCCACCAAGGGCTTCGGGTGGCCCTTGTGCAGGTGGCCCCGGGCTGCAGCGGGGTCCCTGCTGCTCCGCACGGCCGGGCAGGGCTGGGGGCTCCCCCAGGCGCTTGGGCTCGCACTCCCGAGAAGGAACAAGATCCCTCTGGCTTTGGGGTGCAATGAGCAGGAAAGCAGAAGGGAATCAATGAAAGCTCCGCGCTGGGTGTTTCCAGAGAGCCTCTTGGGGAGAGCAGCCCCTGGCGCTCCCATTTCAGCCAGAGGCACCTCCCAGGCATCGGGACACCAGGAAGACTCCCCCAAGCCTCCAGGCCCGTGGAATGTTGGGTTCGTTTTTGCCTCGGAATCTCCCACGGGGCTGAGCAGAGGTTTAACACCGGGCTCGCTCCCGCCTCTCCTCGCTGGCACTTACCTCCTCCTCGCGCTCATATCCACCGGCTCGTCGTTAATGTTCTCCTTCCCCGGCCTCCCTCCAGTCCTGCCATCCCCGTGGGGCCTAAGGCTCCCGTTGAGCTTCTCCTCGTAGACTTTCACCCCGTCCTGCTTCACCGGGAGCTCGTGGGGCACCTCGATGCCCGAGAGGTCCTTGCGCTTGAGCAGCGCCAGCATCTTGAGCCGCTCCATGGCCTCGTGGCCCTCCATCTTCAACCTTTTGGCCAGGACATCGTCCCGCTCCTCGGCTTGGTCCAAGCTCCGCTTCAAGAGGTTGAGGCGCAGGGCGTCCTCCGTCATCCTGTCCATCCTGCAAAACAGGGAGAGTGAGGCCGGTGCCGAGCGCCCGCCGGCCGCGGCGCATCCGTTCCCGCCGCGGCTCCGCTCCCCGCGCGCCGCGTCCCGGTGCCGCTTCCCGGTGCCCGGCAGCCGGACGGGGAGTTTCCCACGCGGGAGCCCCGCGCCGGGTCGCGGCCGCCGCCGGCGGCAGGGAGGATCCGCAGGGGGATCCGGCGCCGCCGCCGTCCCTGCGCGAGGCCTCATGCGCTGGGGCGGGCGAGCAGGGACAGGCCCGGGAAGCGCCCGGAGCGCCCGGAGCGCCCGTCCCAACCAGCTGCGCGGCGCCCACGCGGGTGGGAGCGCCGGCCCCCGCGGCAGCGCCGGCTCCGCACCGGGAAGAGGCTGGACGGCGACACCGGGCACGCGAGCAGCATCCGCAAAGGCACCCCGGGGCATCCCGAAGGCCCCCGCATCCCTATCCAACCGGTATGGAAGCGCCCATGCGCCGGAAAGCCGCTGCCGTAACCAACCGGCGTCCCGGCGCGGTTCCCCTGGTTCCTCAGTCCTCCAAGCCTCGCGCCGCTTCCCGCACACAGATGTGTCACGTCGCGCTCGGCACTAAGGGAAATCCAGCCCCAAGACTTGCTGGCAAGCAGGAACATAAAACACGGGAGCGCGCGGAGGGGATGCGGATGTCCCGGAGAGGCGACGCAGCCGCTGGACACCGGTCGGGCAGCAACAGGCGCCTGCGCCAGGAAAAAACCTGATGCGTCCTCAAAATTCACCTGTTAATTTTTATAAAAAGTCTATGGCCGCATGTGCAGCTCCTGATGTTGTAGCTGGAGCCCGGTGCGGGCGCCGGGATGGGAAGGGTGGTTAGGATGTGTGTATCCCAGGGCCAAATTAGTTGAAACGGAGGGGAATCCTCTCCCCTGCTGGTTATTTGAGTCGGGAAGTCTGGCACTCGGCCGCTCCGTGTCAGAGTATCCCAAATTCCAACCCGTAGTTTGCCTTAGGAGCAGTTTGGAAACCAAGGCCTGGCTCCTGGAGACCCAGCTCTTCATCGGCAATCCGGAATGATAAACCAGAGCCCGGGCAGAATTCCCTCCTCCCGATCCGCGGCCTCGCAGGAGGAAGCGTCCGAGCGGGAGCGCGGAGGACGGGGCCGCTCCGAGGGCCGCTCGTGGGGACACGACAGGCCCCGCCGCGCCACCTGCTCCAGGACATCCGTCCCGGGGCTCCTGCACATCCACTGCTCTTTCCTAAAGGAACTTACATGTGGAAAAGATATATATATGTATCGCCCTGTCAATACAACCTTTGCAACGGTGGCAAAACCCCTCGTGGGAAAACCCAGGAGCCTAAACCACGGTTTGTTCCCGACGCGACGCAGCCTGCGGGTATCCCGGTGCCGCAGCAGGTGAGCGGGAAGCGGGAAGCGCCGGCGCGGGCTCGGAATTAGGAGGCTCCTTGGGAGGAGGCTGGTGAGGAGGCGCCCGGACACGACGCCCTCCCTGAGCTTCGTCCTCCTCCTCCTCGACGTTCCCGCTGCTCTTCCCGCTCCTCGTCCATCTTCCTGCTGCTCCTTTGAAGAAAAGCGGCGCAAAAGGCCCCGGTCACAGGGCCTGCAGCTCCGCTCTTCCCTGGATGCTGCAGGGAAAGCTGCTCCAAAGGGGCTTTTGGCAACAATTCCTAGGAGCAAACCTGGAAAAAGAGCCGCCCAAAACAGGAATGGGAGCATCATCCTCAAATCCTGCCCGTAGCTTCCAAACACTCGAGGCGCCGACGCTCTTCCCAAAAACTTCAGGACCTGCAACCCTGCAGCTCCCGGCCCTCCCTGACTCCCAGGCTCAGGAGTCATCCCCTGAATCCTGAATCCGGCAGCGGCTCCGGGTCCCCGCGACGGCGCGGGCAGCTCCCGCCGTTCGGCTCAGCAGCACGTGCTCTTCTCCGGGTTCTTTTAGCTCCAGGCAGTTTCCCGTCTCCGGTGCTGGAAATACAGGTTTGCCATTCCCAGACAAACAAAACAGCAGCTGGATTTTCTATTTCGACGGGATCCAGCACCCACGGCTGCACGCTCGGAGGGAAAAACCCTGCACCACGATTGGAAAAGCTGCACGAAGCGAGTTGAGCTGGGAAATGAACACTGTGCTGGGGACCAGGCCTAGCTGGGGACACACGGTTCCTATGGAACAGGGTCATCCCGCGGATCCGAGGCGCCGTCCTCGGCCGGGGAAACCTCCTCTTCCTCCTCGGATGACTCCGGCTGCTTTAGTCCAAAAAGGCCAAGGGGCTCCTAGGAGAGAGCGGGGCGGGAGCGCGGGGCTCGGGGCGCTCTGCTCCGGTGCCGCCGTGTCCGTGCGGGACGGTCGCTCGGGGCGCTCTGCTCCGGTGCCGCCTCCGCAGGGCACGAGGGCCGGGAGGCTCCAGCGCCGCCGTGGGCACTGGGAACACGGAGAGCGGCGCCGGAGCGGCCTCGGCCCGCGTGAACCCCGCGGAGCCCCGGAGCGAAGGCGGCTCCGCCGTCCCCGGGCCCCGTCACCTGCGCGCGCTCCACGTCCCGCGCGCCCGCCCGCGTCCCGGCGCTCCCAAACCCCACGGAGCCCCGGGGCGGTTTCGGAGCACCGGGCTCCCCGCGCCGGAGCGAGCGGAGCAGCGCGACGCGGCGCCCGGCCCCGGCGCCAAACGCGTTTCGCCGCGGCGCACAAAATGGCTGGCTCCCAAGGCGAGCGTTTCCATGCGGTTCTATAAAAAGGATAAGCACCTAAAAAGGTAATTAGGGCTTAACGGCGACGCGGGCTGGAGAGGGATCTGCGGGAACACGGATACGGGGACAGCCGGGGGGGAAACGCTACCGAATAAAACGGCGCCGCGCTCGGAATCCCGCTGCCGCCGCTCGCGAGTTGTCAAGGAATACTACGGCGGGATTCCTGCGGGGAGAAATCCTACGCCGCGGCTGCGTGGAGGAATGCGGGCGGCAGGTAAGACGGAAAACGCGGAGGCCCCGGGAGCAGCGCACGCAGGAGCCCTTAAAGGAACACACGATCCCGGGAATGCACAACAAAGGGGAATAACCCAGGGAGCCTTTACAAATCCCCCGAGTGCGGCAGGGAGGATAATAAAAAAAAAGTCATTCATAAATCGGGGGTTGCAGCAAGCGTTTCTCAATGGTGTTTAGATAAAGCGGAGCCTGGAATAATAAGACAAAGGAAATATCGGAGCGGACAAACCGTGAGTTTGCAACAGGAGCCGCCTCGGGATTGCAGCAGGATGGGAATTCCTGGGGTCATTTCGGCAGCCGGTCCTGCCGCTTCCCGCCCTTCGGAAGGGCTCCGGCTCGCGCGGGACGCTCCGGGAGCCCGTGGAGCGGGAAGCGAGGGGACACTGCGACTTCCCAACCGGCTCCCGGGGCAAACGGCAGCACGGAGCGCCCGGCTGCTCCGGCCACGCGCGCGGGGAAAAGCGGGAAGAGCGACGGGCACCGGAGAAAGGGAGAGGGGGAGACCGGAGCCCGACACCATCCCTGGCGCCTCGCACGAGGCCGAGTTGCCGGGAGGCCGTGCGGGATCGCAGCCATCCCGCCGGAAAGGCAGCGTGCTCCGGAGCCGGGGGAGACGCTTGTGTATCCCAGGGGAAAAATCCATACGTACGGACATACGGATCTGCTGCTTGGGGAGGAAAGGGGCTGCACGAGGCCGTCTGGGGGCCGGTGAGCTGGGAAATGCCCCTGCCAGGTGCCCAAACGGGTCAGTGCCGACCGCGGCGGGGGGATTCCGGGGGGATTTCGGGGGGATTTCGGGGGGATTTCGGCTCTGACGCCCTCGAGCGCGGCCCGGCCTTTGTGCCGTGGCCCGGGGACCAGGCCGGGCCGCACAAAAGCTTCGGAGCCGCCCGGAGCCCCCTCGGAGCAGGAATGGGATTGTGGTTCCTGTCGCCAACCCGAGCGGCCGGGCGAGTCCTCTCCTCAAAACCCCCTGCGACAGCAAGACGGTTAGTTTGGAAAGAAGAAAAACCGGGAGACGGCGGGCGGATAATCCCTAAATCCTCGTGCCGGTTCCAAAGGGACGGGGCGGAGGTACTTACAGGTACAATATTCCCGCTGCCTCCTCTCGTTGCCAAGAGGAATTAGGGGCAGGGAGGGAGGCCGGGGGCGCAGGCCCGGCCCTGCCAATCAACCCTCCTGCTCCATTAAACAAAAGGATTCGGGATGTTGGGGACGCTGGGGACGGTGCGGGGGGGGCGCTGACTTCTACCCGTGATGCCTCGCGGGGGCAGGGGAAAAGAAAAAAAAAGAGGAAAAAAAAAGGGGAAAAAAAAAACCAGTTGCAGCCGGTTTGTAACCTCAGGACATGGAATTATCTCTCATTTTTTTTCCTTTTTTTTGCGGTGGAGCAGGCGGTTGGCTGAGCACCCCCTCCCCGGCAGCCCCTGGCGCCCGGCCAGCCCCGGGCTTCATTCATGAGAGCTCTTTTCCTGCGCTGCTATTTTAACCGTTTGCTCCCCAAAGCTGCCGTTTTTTTACATATAGGCAAGAGACAGGGAGCGCGCGAGGGCGGCGGGAGCGAAGGCGCCCGGCTGTGCCCAAGCAAACGGCCTCGTCCCAAATCCACCCCGTTAACCAGCGCGCTCAGGTTCCTCCCAAAGCCCCCTCCAAACCCGAGTGCCAAATTCCGGCCGCAAAATCCCAAACGGGAACGCAGAGCGTCGCCGGCCGCGCTGGGAACGCCGCCGCGGGCCGGGATACCCGGTGGAACGGGAGGCGCCGCTTTTGGTTGTGGGATTGGGATAACCCAAGGCAGACCGGAGCCCTGGAGTGAACGTGGGGGCTCCCTGGCCGTCCCGGGATCGTTTTGCTCCATCGCATCCATCTGCGGAGCGGGCTGGGCGGCCGACGGACAAACTCCATGTTTTTGGAGGCGGCGCACGCAGGTTTCGCCGGTTTTACCGCTGCGAGCGCTATCAGCCCATCTCCCAAGAGCGAAGGCAGGACAGAGCGCACAGATAACCGTGTGATCCCAACGCCAGGGCCCAGCGCTCCGTGAACCCACGGGCTGCTCGTTAAACCCCAGCTTCGACACCACTGCGAGCAATGGGGCTACCGGGTTTGCCTTATTAGATAAAACGGAACAATTTAGTTTACAAAGGGGGAAATAGCTAATTAGGCTGTAATTACACGGTAGTTACCGTACGTTGATAAACTAACGGGGTGGTCATTGGGGCCCGGTCAGGTTCATGCAGAGCAGAGCAAGGGAGCAGCGAGGAGGGAGTTGGAGGAAGAAACGGGCACTTGGAACGAGTCCAAACACGTGGTTGGAAACAGAAAGCTCCGGGTTTGTTGTCCTGCTCCGAGAAACCGCCCTGGGACCCCCTGGAAGCGCCCCCAGGGACGCCCCGTCGAGGCCTTCCTCGTCTCCCCTCTTCATCTACCTCCACCCCCAAAGCTCCAAGTTTCTCCAGCAGCTTTCCCTGCCCGTGGCCATTCCCATTCTGGGATTTTGGGGCATTGCACACCTTCTCCCCCATGTTCCCCGCCTCCCTGCACACCTTTGATGGTTGTTTTAAGGCTTGCAGAGAGTCAGCGAAGATAAAACTCTTCTCCACAAATGGGGCTTGGTTGAAACGCTCCCTAGCTCTCCTTTATCCTGCCCTTCCAAGGTTTCTGAGGGATCTTGATGACCAGGAGGGGAAAGGCAGCAGTAAAACATCCCCGGCCTGTTGCTTTCATTGCATTTGGGGGTCCTTTCAGAAGGGCCCGTCCCCTGGGTGTTCCCGTTTCCCCTCTGGAAAGGCGGCTTCCACGGAGCCCCGTTCCCGACGCTGGCTCGTTCCCCGCGGGCAGCGCGGAGCCGAGGAGCTGCCCCCGTTATTCCCGCTCCCCGATTATCCCCGAAGGCCACACGGAGCCGCGGTTCCTTTTCACGGCGATTCGGATATTTAAGCACACAGAGAGGGGGGCAGAGCGTGACAAAGCCGCGGGTTTTGTCCAGGTAACCGATCCCAAAGGCACCAAGGGGGCAGCGCGCGGAGCGGGCGAGGGGGAATCGCCGCATTTGTCACTTCGAGTCCACTTATTGGCACGAGGAGGCCGCATCCCCCGGGAAAGCAGGAACAAACGCTCCCGTCTCCATCTCCCGGGACCAGCGCAGCCTCCTGGGTAGCCGGATTTGCAGCTCCATATGGATCTAACCCCAAAAACTTCCAAAATTGGGTGCTAAGACTACGTCCACCCGCAAGCAAACTAGGGAGGAGAGCCCGCAATGCCGGGCGGCAAACGTCGGAGCCTTTGAGGAGCATGGAGAGCTCTTTACAATCATTCCATTAAATTCGACCCGAACAAAACACACAGCAACAGGAGCTGGGAAAATCCAAGCGTGCTGGGTTGGGAATAGAAGGAAACAGGAGCGATTCCGCACCGTATCATGCAGGTCCTCTGCTCCCCTCCAGCTTATTCCCACCTGGGAATCCATCCTTGGAGCGGCCTTTTTCTTCCTAAGGAGAGCGATGGGGAACCCCGCTCCCCCTTTCTCTCTTCGCCCTGGTTTTGGGGACATTTTCCTTCCTTTTCATTAAATAACACTGAGCGATCACCAGCGTCATCCAGCTGCGGACGCGCTAGGTGATTTGAAAAATACTTAGGTAAAATTGGTTAAAAAAAAAAAAAAAAAACAACCCACGAGGAAAGCAGATTCTTTTTTAAACTAGAGACCCACACTCCCACCCAGCACATCTCTGGCGCCCACCAAGCTCCAAGCCAAGGCCTCGGTTATGTGAAAGGGAGGTTTGGGCAGAACGCGGTTCCGCGGGAAGCGGGAGCTGCTTCCCAGGGCTGCTCCCGGCCTAAGCTCCATCTAGGCTGGGGTTGAGCGCTCTGAAATCCTAAATACTCTCTAGGACACAGCGCAGCCGAGGCTTAGCTGCATCCTTGGACTCTGCTTATCTGCTGCGGAGCTTCCAGGGCGCTGCCAAGGTTGGACCATTCAAACCAGCTCCACGGGAAGGACCCCGCGTCCCTCGCACCGCGGACGCACCGCGGTACAGCAGGAGGCATCCCGGGAACGCCGCCGGGATGCGAGCGGAGCGGCCCCGAGCGCGCCGCGGAGCCCGAACAATGAGCGCGGCGATGCCAGCGCGGAGCCGCCGCGGCGGGTAGGTATTCAGAGCTGTCAGGGGGCCAAGATTAAATTAGAATCAGGGACCTCGACAACGAGCGAGTTGGGGAATGATTCATAAAAGGGGAAAACGCAGGAAGATTTGGACTTATTCGACAGCAAGGGACTATTACTAAGCAACCATTTTGAAAAGCAGTTGGTTCCTGGATACCTCCACATGGTCTCGTGGACTGGGGAAGCAAAGAAAGCGTTTGGGAGAGGCACCCGAGCCATTTTTAAATGGCAAAGGGTTTAAATTAAGAATAAATGCAGCCTGTTCTGAGTGACAAGAGTGTCGGGGCCCTCGCTGGTGCCCTGTCCCCTCCTCCCAGCAATGAGGGGTTTCACTTCTTTTGTCTTTCCCCAGCGTAAGTTAATTTTATTCTCCTCAAACAGTGACTCTGCTGCAGACAAAAGGAAAAATGAAGACCCACTGCAGTGAAACAAGTTTTATAATTCATTAAAGTGAATTATCTTTCTCCTCATACCAACTGTGTTAGGCAGGCAGGAAGAAGAAGACGACAAGCAAACTGTTAAACCAAGAACTTGTCAGCAATAAAAATCCTGTCTGCGGGAGAATTCCAGGTTATCCATCTCACTTAGCGTCTCCGCGCTCCTCGGGTGCGGGATGCGAGGCCGGAGCAGCCGGCGCGCGCAGGGATGCTATGGGGAAAGCTCGGCACGGCAGCGAGAAATTGGCGGTCGAGACGTTTTTGGGGGAAAATTATTAATAATAGAAAAAGAATTAGAGGCAACTCCAGCCCTGGACAAGGGGCGTTGGGGGCACAGCAAGAACACATAATTTTTCCTCGCAGCCTGAGGAAAACCTGACTCCATCCTGCTCCTTGCTGGAAACGGCGCATCCAGGAGGTAATTCCAGCGCATTGGAAAAGAGGGAGAGAAATCGGCCAAGCCCCACACGCGGGCAGGAGGGCAGAGCTCGGGCTGCTCCCATTCCAGGTGCCCCTTCCATAGGCGGCTCCCTGGAGCAGCCACCCTGGCAAGGCCGGAGGGACCCGCGCGGCTCCGAGGCCACCACGATCCCCCCGGAGCAGGATCCGAAGGGACGGGGAAAGGCACCGGTTTAACCGTGCGGCGACACGGAGGGTTTCTTGGTCCCCACGGCAGAAAACACCAGCGCTCCGCTTGGGCGTTCGGAGCGCTCCACGATCCCAGGAGACCCAGCGCGCTCAACACGGAGCTCTATTGGACTCCTTGGTTAAACTGAGGATTTGGAGCACAAAACATGGAATCATCTTCCCATCCCCAGCAAGCGGGAGCTGCTACTTTGCGGTGGCACCAGATCCAGAGCTCCAGCAAGGACAAGGTGAGCAAGGGGCAGCCAGGGACAAGTTCTGGGCGCAGGGGGACACGCAGCCCGTTCTGTGTCCCCAAAAACCCCTGGCCTCTCATTTTCCAGGCAATTCCATCAATCCCGCGCTCAAAAGCTCCCCGTGGGAGGCGGCACCCAGCTGGAATGACCTGCAAGGCAGGAAGGCTCCAACTCGGGAGAAGGAAAATGGATGTGGCTCTGCCGGACTCGGGGCTCCGCCACGGCTGCGCGGAACGGAGCCCCCGCGGCTCCTTACGGATTCCTCCGCGCTCCGGCACAGTTCTGCCTGCTAATTTTAGCCGGGAGTTGGAAGCTGCTCCTCCAACACCCTCACATTTCTATGGCACTCGAATTCCAAATGCTGGTGCAAGCCTTCAGCAGGATTTCAGGCATATCGGGGATAGCAGCATCCCGAATAACCCGGTAACATCCCGTGTTCCGGGGGTAAGTGCAGCCTTGAGTTCACCACGACCCCTCTTCCCTCCCTGTCCCAAATGTACCTTTTCCCCCCACTATGAACAATATGCTGCATTTGTAGGGAAAATCCAGGCGAGGAAGAGGGAGACGGGGGGATCTGGGCACGCAAGGAAGCCCCTGTTCCTCAGCACGGCCCTGTTTTGGTACAGGCGGCTCCGGGAGCTGTTAAAACAAGCGGGGAGAATCGCGCTCCTGTTTGCACAGGACTCATTTACCCAGTTGTTTGGATCACAGGGAAGAGGGGCGGAAATAAAGACATTCCGTAAGAAGAATACAACCTGAAATGAGCCCCACGATCCCAGGGAACAGGGCTTTAACAGCGTTCTCCAGGAACCGCAGCATCCAAAGCCACCAAATTGGACCTAGATGACATGATTACATTGGGGCAATTCCCACTCGCTGCCTAATTAAGCGAGGAAATCGTTGTGCTCCAAATGAAGGTGGATGTATTTTGAACATGGCCATGTTTGACATTCAGTTCCCAGTTTAGCTCGAGGGCCAGGAAGGAGAAACTTGTGATTTTTAGCCCGCGCATCCCACGCACGGGCGACGACCCCCAGGTCCCGGCGGGAACGCCGGGTGCCGCGTCCCTCGGAGCCTCGGTTGTGCCGTGACCCGCCAGGACACCCGGAACGGCACCAGGCGGGCGATTCCGCGCGGTTTTCATTCATTCTCGGCTAAAAAGAATAAAGATCAACCCGTATCCTGCGGCTTCCTGGGCACCTCGGGATGGAAACGGAGCTGTGCCGCCCCCGGGCCGAGCGGGAAACGGCGAAAGGGAGCCGGAGCTTCCGACGCGGACCCGCCGGGATGGCCCTTGGCCTTGGCCGGCTCCCGAGCCCCCATCCCCGCGTTCCCGACGGAGTCTCCCAGCGGCTCCACCGCGCTCCGAGAGCCTTTGCGACTCCTTTGTCAACAGCCAACTTACCCAAATGACCATCTTCACCCTTAAAGTTCAGGCAATAATAGGAAGGAGATGCGGAATCACCCCAGCATCTTAATGCCTCGGCCCTGTTTCTTTGGGAATTGCACCAAAATGAGGTGAGCTAACCTAAGGAACAGCAACGCAGCTGTTAAAAAAGGACATTTACAAGCGAAAATCACAGTAAGTGAAACCCCAGCAAAGTCTAACTGGGTCCTCTGAACTATCTTGAGATGAAGGAGCTTAAGAAATGCACAGATCTGGCTACAGTCGCTCAATAATCTGAGATTTACCCAAACCAGCTGCTTTTGGCGAGAGGTGGGCAGCTTTACTCTGCCTTTAGATTTACGGCCCTTTATTTATTTTTACTGCAACAGAAACATTTTGCTGCTGTGCCTCAACACAAACATCACAGGGAGCTGCTTCGGACGGCGCCGGGGCCTCTCCGCACTTTCTGAACGTCACCCCCGTAGGGTAACAGTCCAGGTTGCACTAAAAATCATGGTTTCCCCCCATATTCCTTGCTCTTTGCACTGCTCAAATGCTTTAGCACCAAAGGCAGCAGTTGCTGGGGATGCTGAGCAGGACTGCGGCCAAGCTGGGAGCCGTGGGACCGTGAGCCAGACAAAGACTGCAATTCCCTACAAACGGGCTGCGAAAAAGAGGGAGTTTAGGTAGAAGGGATGAGAGGAGTCGGCAAAACCGGGCGCGTTGAACGTCCTGTCCCTGCAGGGCCGAGGGCCCGGTGGGGTTGGCTCCCCCCGGCCAAGAACAGGGAGAAATCAGAGCAAAAAGAGCCGCAGTGGCTGCAAATCCCGGGATGAGGCAGGGCCTCGGGGAGGGAAACGGAGCAGGGGACCCCGGGAAGCTCCTTGGAACCCCGTGCATCGCCCGGGCCCCAGGCCCTTCCCAGCAGGAACCCGGGGCAGAAACGGCGCTTCCAGGATCACACGGGTTTAAGCAGCCCCGCAGCGCCGAGCAGGGCGACCGGGGGCTCCCGAGGGCTGCACGGACCAGGTCCCGGAGCTCCCGTTTGCCACCGGCGCAGCCCGGGGGTCAGGGAAAGCCCGGGATTCCAGACACGCTCCTAAAACCCCAGCCAGATGCCCCAGCGCGGGAGCAGAGGGGCCGGGGCTGGAACCGCAGCCGCAACCCTGGGCCACCCCGGTGCCACCGCTGGCCCCGCACCCGGTGTCACCTCCCAGGATCCGGGAGGCACCGGGAGCCCCCGCGAAGGGCCAAGCGCCCCGGGCAGCCCCTCGCCGGCCACGCGCCGCCCTTCGGAGCCACCGGGCCCCCCTGGCCGCCAAACGAGAGCCAAAACCTCCCGCACCCCCTTCCCCAGGGACGCGGCCCCCCCGGCCTCCTCCAGGCTCCGAACAGCTCCCTCGGAGCGGGGGGAACGGGCGAGCGAGCCGGACGCATCCGCGCGGGCGCATCCATGGGCTGCCGCTCGCTCTTCCTCCCCGCTCGGGCTCCCCTCCGCATGCCCAAACCGCCGGCACCTCCTCCTCCTCCTCTTCCTGTCAAAGCTCCCCTCCCCCCGGCAAAGCGACCCTTCTCTCGGCGCAGGGGGAGGGAAGAGCGAGTTGAAAGCGGCTCCGACATCCGTGTTTTGGGGAGCCGAGGGAAGCGGAGGAGGAGCCGGGTCCCCCCGCGCGCCGCGTGCCTGGAAGGGCCAGGCCGGGCTCTCCCGGGAGGAGAAGCGGCTCCGGACACGCGGATGCCAGGGCAGGAGGTGCCGGATGGGGAGCCCCCGCAGCCCCTCTGCCCCGCGCTGCGGCGGGGCCGGGCGCCGTTTCCCGGTCGCCCGCTCCCGGTTCCGACAGCGGGGACGTGGGATCCGGAGGGGCCGATCCCCCGGGCCACGGGGGGAGCGACGGGGCCCCCTTCCCATCCGCGCGGGGAAGCGGGGAAGGACCCGAGCAGCCGCCAGAGGCGACTCCTTCCCGTTCCTGACGGGCAACAAAAGAGGAGGGAACAAAGGGGAGCGGGGCGGCCCCCCGGATGGGACGGGGAGCAGCGGGACGCGGCGACGGCCCCGGCCCCGCCGGCGGCTCCGGCGCTGCCGCCGCATCCAGCTCCACAGGGCAGGAGAAGCCGGGGCGGGCGGGGGGTCCCCGCGGGCCCCCTCGCCGGGCGCAGGGAACCCGGTGCCATCCGGCCGCTCCGGTGCCATCCGGCCGCTCCGCAGGGCCGGGCCCTTCCCATCCCCCCGGGAGCCCCCCGGGCGCAGGGGGGGACCCGCACGGAGCAGCAGCGGCCCCGGCCCCCCCGCGGCGGCGGCGGCCCCGGCGCAACCGGCCCCCGAACCCCCAACTCCTTCCCCAACCCCCCGCTCTGCGCTGCCCCCCCCTCCCCCAACGACCCCCCCAAACCGGCCTGGCCTCTGCGCCCCCCCCGCCGCCCCCGCAGCCTTGGAGCGGCCCAACCGCCCCCAAAGCGGCGGCTCCGGCCCCAAAGCCGCCGCTCCCGGCACGAGCGAAGCGCCGCTCCCCGCCCCCGCGGCTCCCCCCGGAACCCTCGGGCTACCCCCGGCCACGCAGCCCGCCCCCCACCGGGGCCTCCACCCCCGAAAAAAAAAAAAGAAAAAACTTGGAATTTCCTCAAAAAAAAAAAAGAGAAAAGAACAAAAAAATGGCTGCTCCCCTCAATCGTGCGGACTCGCCCCCAGAAACCGTCGGGGGCCGAACCCCCGCCATGGCCTCAGGCCCGGCCCCCCCCATCGCCTCAGGCCCGGCCGCGCCGCCCCCAGGCCCGGCCCCCACAGACACGGGCCGGGTCGCGGCCTCCGCGCGCGCCGCCGCCGCCGCCTCACCTGGCTGGGGGCGCCGGGACCGGGCCTGGACCGGGCCTGGACCGGGCCGGGCCGCGCCGGGCGGAGCAGACGCGGGCGCCGCAGCCGCCAGCGGGAGCCGCAGCCGGCACCACCACAAACAATGCCGCTGATTGGGCAGCGGCCCCGCCGCGCTCGCCCCGCCCCCGCGCGCACAGCCGGGACGCCCATTGGCGCCGCGCCGCGACGGACGCACCGCGGGGCCAATCGCCGCCGCGGCGCCCCTCCGGCGCGCCCGCCCCGGCACGCGGATTGGCGCGCGGCCGCGCGGATTGGCGTGCGGCGCGGCCAATCGGCGGCCGAGCGGCTTCCCCGCGGGGCGGCTTTAATGGGTGCCCGAGCCTGGACATCCGGGAACTCTCCCGGCCTCGTTCTGTGTCGGCGGCAAAAACCGCCCCCCCCATCTTTCCCCCCCCCCCCCCGCCCCCGGTTCCGCACCGCGTCGCGCGCACGGGAGTTTGGTCCCACCGCAGCCACTGTAGCGTCCTGGCCCGCTCGGGCCCACGTGGCAGCCCAGGTCCGTTGCACGTGGCCGCCGCGACGCCGGTGGCGGAGGAGGCCCCGGGACACGCTGTGGCCGCGCTCCCGCCTCCCTCGGCCCCGGCTGGGCGGGGCTGTGCCCTCTCCGCCCCCCCCCCCCGCCCCCGGGGCCCGCGCGGCCCCCCAGGCCTCCTCCGGCACCCAAGATGGCCGCCGGGGCGATGGCCACCGCTCTGGAAGCTCTTCCCCGCTCTCTATGGTTCCCTCCCGCTCATTGGCCGCCGGACGCCGCTGGGGGCGCCAGGCGCTGCGCTCCCATTGGCCAGCTCTCCGCGAGGCCAAGCCAATGAGCGGCCGCCGCTCCCCCGCCGGCCGCTCCGCGCCGCGGCCGCCCGGCCTCGCTGGTCCCTGCGGAGGACCCGGGCTGGAGCCTGCGCTGAGTTGTCCGGTCTCAGCGCGGAGGGGGACGCGGGTACGGGGGTTCCCTGGGCTCGCTCAGGCCCTGCTCAGGGTCTCCTCTGTGAGCGACCACCCAGGGCATCAGGGGCCAACTGCGCGTCCAGCTGCAAACCCTGCAGTGCCAGGAGCCGCCATGGGCCCCGGGATGTGCTGGGACACGGCCCTGGGGATCCCCCCAGCCCCTGGGGGGGATGGAGAAGGTGGCACCCACCTCCCATCCCCGCAGTGAGGCAGCCTGGGAGCCCGGCGGAGAAAATACTGAGCGCGGCTTTATTGACCCCCCAACGGGGGCTCCGTATTGCACAGGGCGGAGGCCGGGCGGCCCCCGCTCCCCTCCCGGGCCTCCCCGTCGCCCCTTCCCAGCCGTGAGCGGGGCGGGGGGACGGGTCCCGCGGGGGCGCGACGGGGCGGGCGGGCGCCAAAGGCTCCCCCGGCGCCGGCCCGGCCCTCAGCGCAAGCGAGACGGGGCGGGCGGGGGGAAATAAATAAATAAAAATATATTAACACGGAACTTAGAAAAACAACAGCCTCGGCGAGCTCGGCCGCCCCGTCCCGGGCAGCACCGGGCGCCCTGCCGACACCTTCCCGTTCCCGTGTCCGTGGGGCGGCCGGACGCGGCGGGGCCGGTGCCGGGAGCGGGGCCGAGCTCGGGCGTCCCCTGGTCCTGGGGGGTCCCTCGGAGCCGGGCGAAGCTCAAGCGGGGCGGGGGGCTGCGGGGGGCCCCGGCTCTAGCACTCGAGGGTGGCCCCGAAGCTCTTGCGGCAGTCGAGCGCCTTGGAGCTGGGCGGCTGCGCGCGCTGCCGCCGCAGCTCCTCCTTGCCCAGGCTGGCCGCCAGCTTGCCGTAGGCCGCCTTGTACTTCTTGTCGAAGGCGGCTGCGGGGGGAGCGGCCGTCAGCGCCGCCGGGACCCCCCAGAGCCCCCCGCGCTCACCCATATCCACGTGGTCCCAGCCCAGCACTGCCAGGACCCCCCTGGACCCCCTGGAGCCCCCTGCACTCACCCATATCCACGTGGTCCCGGCCCAGCGCTGCCGGGACCCCCTGAACCCCCTGGAGCCCCCTGCACTCACCCATATCCACGTGGTCCCAGCCCAGCACTGCCAGGATCCCCCGGAGCCCCCGTGCTCACCCATATCCATGTGGTCCCGGCCTAGCGCTGCCGGGACCCCCTGGATCCCCCGGAGCCCCCTGCACTCACCCGTATCCACATGGTCCCGGCCCGGCACTGCCGGGACCCCCCGCAGCTCCTGGAGCCCCCCGCACTCACCCATATCCATGTGGTCCTGGCCCAGCACTGCCAGGACCCCCTGGACCCCCCGGAGCCCCCCGCACTCACCCATATCCACGTGGTCCCGGCCCAGCACTGCCGGGACCCCCTGGAGCCCCCCGCACTCACCCATATCCATGTGGTCCCGGCCCAGCGCCGCCAGCGTGAGGAAGAGGATCTCCCGGTAGATGCTCCTTGGAGGGGAAAAGGGGAGGTGAGGAGGAGCCGGGGGCCGCGAGGAGCCGCGCGGGGCAGCGGGAGGCACCTCTGGAAGCGGCGCGGGCTGCTCTGCGCCGCCAGCGTCTCCAGGAAGAGCGCGATGGCCTTGTGCACCTCGCTGAGCCCCACGTGGTTGAGCACGGCCTCCAGGAAGGCCAGCGAGAAGGGGTGGTTGTGGTGGCGCCACGACTGCAGCCGCGTGGGGACGTGACCTGCGCCGGGGACGGCGGTGACAGGGGGACGAGCGGCGCCGCGGCCGCCCTCCCCGCGCGGGCACTCACTGTGGAAGCGCCAGAGCACGTAGAGCGGCGGGCAGCTGTCGGGCTCGGGGCTGAGCACGTCCCAGAGCAGCCGCACGGCCACGGCGAGCGCGTCCGGGGCCTGCGGGACGCGGCGGGACGCGGCGGTGAGCGGCGGGCCGCGGCGCTGCCCCCCGGCGCCGCGCGCCGCGCGGGTACCTGCGGGGCGGCCGCCACGTGCTGCGAGCCCAGCAGCAGCCGCGGCAGCTTGCTGGGCAGCCCCAGGCGCTCGAAGTACCACACGAGGTTCCAGTAGATGATGGGGTGGCTGTCGACGAGCTCGGGCTGCGCCAGGAACTCGCTGCCCTCGTTCTCCACGAGGCTCTCGAGCTCCTTGCGCAGCACCAGCGGGCTCAGGTAGGCGAAGGCGACGCGCTCCGAGCGCCGCGGCGCCTGCGGGCGGCGAGGAGGGCGCTGGGAGCGCTGCCCGCGGCGCCGCGGGTGCCCGGCGCCCTCCGCGCGCTCGGCCCTACCGGGGAGTCCGCGGCGCCGTTGCAGAGCTCCGGTGCTGCTCCCGGCTCCGTCTCAGCCTCGTCCAGGGCCAGGCAGCGGCGGCGGTCGCTGAGCACGGGCCCCGCTCCCGCGGGAGGCGGCGCGGAGCCGTCCTCGGCGACGCTGCGCGCAAGGAGGACGTTAGAGAGCCCCAGGGTGCGGGGACACAGGGCACCAAGGCCAAAAGCAGCACACGGGGGGCAGCGGAATCTTCCCTGGGGGATGCAGGGACAGGGTGGGGGGTCTCGCTGGGCACCCCGGCTCTCACCTGGGCTGCTGGAAGTCCTGGATCTCGATGCTGAGGAAGGGCACGAAGGAGCGGCCGCAGAAGGGGCACGTGGTGTTGAGGTTGGAGTCGTCGGACGTCCAGCCGGCCATGACCTCCTCGTCGTACACGAGCGCGTCGCAGCCCGGGCAGCGCGAGCAGCTCGACAGCAGCACCTGGGCAGCGGCAGCGGCGTCGGCGCCCGCCCGGGAGCCCCACATGGCCACGGGGCCCCGCGTGAGGACACGCACCTCCACGGCGGGCGCCTCGGGGCCGCCCGCAGCCTCGGGCAGCGGGTCCGAGGACTTGTGGAAGCCGCCGCTGCCGAGCGACGTGTCCGACAGGTCGAACTCGCTGCCCAGCGACACGGAGCTCTGCGGGGAGGAAGCACACGCAGAGCCGCCCCAATGCAGCGCCGCAGCGGCGCGCGGGACACGGGGACGCCGCGCGGCAAGGGGGTACCTCGGAGGCCGTGGACTCGGGGCGCTCGCGGGGGTGCAGCAGCGTGTCCATGGGGCTGCGGCGCGGCGCCGGCTCCCGCTGCTCGGACGCGCGGCGCCCGCCGGGCTGCTCCGCGCTGGCCGCGTGCCGCGGCGAGGGCCGCTTGGCGGGCGAGAGCAGCTGCTGCAGCTTGGCGGCCAGGCCGCGGCGCGGCGTGCCGCCCGGCGCCCCGGCGCGCTTCTCGTCGCGCCCGGACGCCGGGGCCCCCGCGGCGGGGCCGCCCTCGGCGCCCAGCTGCCCGTCGGCGCCGTCCAGCGTGAGCCGGTCGCTGTCGTCCGTGGCGAAGCTCACGTCCGAGAGGCTGCCGTCCTCGGAGGCGGGCGCCGCGTCCCGCAGGCCCCGCAGCCAGGGCGGCAGCGGCGGCAGCGCCTCGGCCTCCAGCACGCCCAGAGCCTTCATCACTGCGGGGAGGAGGAGGAGGAGGGCGGTGGGGGCGCCGCGGAACCCCCCCCGGCCCTGCCCGCCGGCCACGCGGCCCCACTCACTGTGGGCGACGCCGGCCTCCAGCGTGGGCGCTTCGCCGCGGGGGAAGCTCAGGCTGCCGCTCTTGACGAGCGGCGGGGCCGCGGCGCCGTCGCGCAGGCTGCGCCCGGCCCACGTGGTCTGGCGCTGCAGCCCGGCGCGCGGCCGCGGCGGCGGCGGCACCGCGGGCGCCCGGGGCTCGGCGGCCGGCGACGCGGGCGCCGTGACGGCCGCGACGCCCGGCGCGTTGCGGCGCTGCCGCAGCGGCTGCCGGAACTGCGCGGCGCCCAGCACCACGTTGCGCAGCTTGGCCCAGCGCAGCCGCCCGCCCTGCGTGCTCGCCGGCCACTTGCTCTCCAGCACGGCCTGCCGGGGGAGCGCGGTGAGGCCGGGCGCCCCGCGAGGGCCCCGCGCCGCCGCGTCCCCGCACGCCCCCCGTACCTTGTTGTAGTAGCCGTAGGTGATGGTGTTGGGGACGATGCCGGCGCGCTTCATCTCCAGCAGCACCCGCACCGACAGCACCGGCTCGCCGTACTGCCCGCACAGCTGCATCAGGATGCGGTAGCACACCTGGGCGGCCACGGGGAGGGGACGTCAGGGCTGTCCCCACGCGCCCGCCGGCCGCCCCGCGGCCCCCGCGGCCCCCACCTCGTCGGGCAGCACCACTTTGTGCGCCTCCATCTTCTTGAGCACCTCATAGGCCAGCTGCAGCGCGCGCACCTTGGAGGCGGCGGCGCGCACGTACGTGGGCAGGTAGATGAACCACAGCCCGTAGCAGTGGCCCAGCAGGCACTTGGCCCACATGTCGGGCACCGAGGAGTATTTCTGCGCCACGCGCTGCGCCACCTTCATCTCCTGGGCACGGCGAGAGGAGCGCGGGGACGCGCGGCCCGTCGCCGTCAGCGCCGCCCGCCCCCAGGCCCTTCCCGCACGGCAGGGCTGAGGCCGGCGCGCTCATCGCACCCGTGGCCGCTACCTGCTTGGTCCTGCGCGGCGCGGGGCTGCTGGGCGCGCTGCTCTTGGCCTGGCACAGCTGGGCCAGCAGCTGGTCCTGGGAGCGCTCCAGGAGGTCGAGGCGCAGCGTGGGGAACCCGTCGTACCTGGGGGGACGAGGGGCTGCGCCGGGGGCCGCGGGCGGCGGCGCCGAGGCCGGCGGCGGCGCCGGGCACTCACCAGTAGCGCGCGGGCAGCTCGGCGCCGTCGGGGCCCGCGGGCTCCTCGGGGGGCATGATGAACACGGTGTGCTCGCTGCCGTGCGAGTCGTCCAGCTCCATGAGCGGGGCGTCCTCGGGCCGCTCCAGCTCCACCTGCACCTGCGGGGCGACGCGGCGGCTCCAGCGCGGCGCTGCGGGGCGGCCCGCGGCCGGGCGCCGCGCCGGGGCCCACCTTGTCCACGCACGTGTCGAAGAACTCGAGGCAGCTGTAGCGGTCGCTGGCGAAGGAGCAGTCCTCGATGAACTGCGTGAAGAGCTGCGTGCGCAGCAGCTGCCCGTAGAACTTGTGGTACGCCCGGTCCCGGGACTTGAGGAAGCCTGCGGGCACGGGCGGGTGTCACGGCGGCCCCGGCGCCCCCCAGCCCCCCAGCCCGCCCCGCGCTCACCCTGCAGCAGGAAGAGGTTGCTGGAGTCGCGGGTCTTCTCGGAGGGCGCCTGCGTGATGGGCTGCAGGTAGGAGCGGTAGCCCTTGAGCACGCACGCCATGAAGCGCAGGAAGGCCGCCCGGATGTCCAGCTCAAGCTGCTTGCGCCGCCCGTACACCAGGTCGTAGTCGGTGAGCAGGAACTCCAGCGACGCCTCCTCCACGGGCTTGTTGTACACTGGGGACGGCGGCAGCGCGTCGGCCCCGCGGCCACGCAGCCCCGCGCCGCCCCGCGCGTCGCACTCACTCTCGTCCAGCTGCTGGAAGTGGCTGTGCAGCGAGGCCAGCAGCACCTTGCAGGGCCGCCGGGGCAGCGCCCGCGGCGGCAGCAGCTTCCGCTCCTCGCTCCTGCCGAAGGAGAGGGGCACGGGGTGGCGCGGGGCTCCCCGAGGGCGCCCGGCACCGCGAGGCCGCCCGGGCCCGGGGGAGGAGCCGCTTACTGGAAAATGGTGTTGGTGTCCAGGTCGACAAAGATGACGTCTTTGGGGGGGTCGTAGAGGTCGAAGTAGCTGGAGTGGATGCCTACAATGAAGGGCACGGGGGCACACAGCACGTCAGCCAGCGTGAGCGGGCACAGCGGGATGTAGGGGCACTGCCAGCGCAGGGGGAAGATCATCTGGGGACAGGACAGGGAAGGGGGCGGTGAGCGGCGCGGGCGCCCGGCCCGGCCCGCCGCCCGCCCCGGCACTCACCGACACCAGGGCTTCGCCCACGCTGGTCAGCACGTCGGGGCGCAGCGAGTGGATGAGCAGCTTCTGCTCCGTGAGCACGGCCACCAGCAGCGCCACGGCGTTCTCGGGGCCCAGGTTCTGCAGCAGCGTCAGGAAGCTGGCTCCGCTGCGGGGGGGAGCGGGATGCGTCACCCGGAGCGGCGCCCGCGGCGCGGGGTCCCCCCCGCCGGGTCCCACCTGAGCGGCAGCGGGGAGGACACGGGCTGGCAGAGCAGCAGGTTGTCGTACGGGGACATCTGAGGAGAGACGCGGGGCGGTGAGGGGCCGCGCGGGCTCCCCGCGGCGCCGGGCGCGCGGCGCGGCCGCCCACCTGCACCAGGATGCGCGGGCGCTGCGGCGACGGGAAGGGCACGTTGTGCATGAAGTGCGAGATGTGCCTGGAGGGGAGGGTGCCCGTCGGCACGGCGGCACCGCGGCCGCCCCCGGCGCCCCCCCGGCCCCGGCCCGGCGCTCACGTCTCCAGGGGCAGCACGTGCGGCCCCGAGATGGAGTAGCGGTAGATGAACATGAGGAACTTGCGGAAGACGTCGAAGAAGGGCCAGTGCGAGAGGACGCAGATGCTCTTGCGGGTCTGCACCGACTTGCTGGCGATGGGGCGCCGGTCGACCACGCTGAGCAGCCCCAGGCGCAGGCTCTGCTTCTCCGAGAGCCGCTCCCGCGGGAAGGCCTCGTGGAACTGGATGGCGGCGCCGTAGACCTGCGCGGGGCCGTCAGCGCCGCCGTCCCCGCGGCCCCCGGCCCCGCCGCCCCCCGGCCCTCCTGCCTTGTCGCCCGAGGCGCCGGTGAGCACGAAGGTGGAGAACACGGGCAGCTGGTACTTGGTGTCGGCCGGCCAGCTCTCGATGGTGGCGCCCATGGGCAGGCAGAACACGGGCACCGACTCCGGCAGCGGGAAGGACTCGCTGTCCTGCGCCGGGTAGCGCCCCAGGAGCCCTGGCAGGGCCCGCAAGGAGGGTTGGGGTGGCCCGGGGGGGCCAGCGCCACAGCAAAGCACCGGCCACGACCCCCGGCAAGCGCCGCGGGCAGGGACGAGCCACCGCCGGGGGCCACCTACCTGCCTCGTACACCAGCGTGTTGGCCTTGGCCATGGCGATCTTGTAGCACAGGAAGAGCGCGGGGCCCCACTGCGAGGAGGGCGCGGGGCGGTGAGCGCGGGCGGCGCGCGGGTCCCCCCCCGGCGCCCCGCACGCACCATGCCCGCGTTGAGGTTCCTGTCCACGCGGCAGAACGTGTGCGGGGGGCTCTCGCCCTTGCTGGGCATGATGAGGCAGATGTCGGTGACGCCCAGCGTGTTGCGGCCCTGCGGCTCGGCCGCGCGCCGGTACGTCAGGAACGCGCGCTGGTGGCCCGGCCCGCCCGACGCCAGGTTGGCCGAGCGGCTGTAGGGCGTCGTGTCCAGGATCTTGCAGCCCGGCTTGGGGCGCTCCTTGCCCTCGTAGTGCACCCTGCACACGCGGCAGGGCTGAGCGGGCAGCGGGGCCGGTGGCCGCGGCGCGCCGGCCGCCCCGGGACTCACCCCAGCTCGATGAGGGGCAGCTTGTCCCGGCCCCGCTTGTAGCAGATGAACATCTGGGGGTTGTTGAGGAGGCCGGCGTTGAGGTCCGCGGGGTGGCCCGACGTGGTGGTCTCGATGCACGTGAAGCCATGGGGCACCTCCTCGCCCTGCGAGCGGATGATGACGGCCACGTCGGTGATGGGCTCGCCGGGCCGCGCCGGGCGCTGCGCCGGGCTCTCCTCCTCCAGCGGCTGCGACGCGTCCGTCAGCCCGGCCACCACGAAGTAGTCGACCAGCTGCGGCGGCTTCTCGTCCGACATGGCCGCGCTCACGGCACCTGCAGGGAGGCAGCGGCGGCCGCGTCGGAGCCCGGCCCGGGGCGCCCGGACCCCGCGGGTGACGCCACGGGAAGGGAGGAGGTTTCCTGTTTGCCGGTCACGCTGCCGAGCGCCCGGCGACACCCCCAGGCTGCCACCCCGGCCCAAAACCGCTGCCCGGGCGGGCGGAAAGGGGAAGGAAGCGGCTGAAGGAGCCGGCCCCGCCGCGCCGGGATGCGGCCGGAGGGGAGCGGCGAGGCCAGCTCAGAGCCCGGGCAGGGGATCCCCCGGGATCCCCCCCATTCCCGCCCGTCCCGGTGCCGGCCCCGGGGCCGCGCGCTGCCGCCCGGCTATTTTTATCCCGGCCCCACGTGACGCCGGCGGCTGCGGAGACGCAGGCTCGGCCCGATGGAGCCTCCCGGAACCAAACCGGGCTGCCCCCGGGAAAGGGGGGCGGCAGCCAAGGGGCTCCCGGGGGCCCCCTCTCCCCGTGAGCCCAATCGGGCCCCAGCGGAGCGGCCAGGTGGCACCGGGGGGTCCCGCAGCCGGATGCCCCTTGGACACCCGCGGCACCGGCCCCTCGGGGCAGCTCCGAGGATGCTGCAGGCCGGGGCTATGGGGCAGGAGGGCCCCTTGTCCCCCCCAGCAGTGGTGCCCGTGGGGCCCCCGTGTCCCCCCCACACACAGCAGCAGCCCAGGACTTTCCAGCCCAACCGCAGCAGCAGCCAGAGCAGGAACCAGAGCGGAGAAAGGGGAAGCAGCGGGCGGGGGGCAGGGCCCCGCAGCCCCACTGCGCCGTGGGGCAGCGCCCGGGGGCAGAGCTGGTCCCCCCGGGGCGAACCGGCCCCACGGTGACGGCCCAGAGCTCCCCGGGGAGCAGGGAGGGCAACGGGGCAGGGGTTGAGGCTGCTGCAACCCGGCTGCCCCGCTGTGTCCCTGTACCCCCTGTACATCCTTGTGCCCTATTGTGTGTCCCCCTGCCCCATTGTGTGTCCCCCAGCCCCACTGCGTGTCCCTGTGCCTCCTGTGTGTCCCTGTGTCCCTCTGTGTCCCCCTCTGCCCCCCACGTGTCCCTGTGCCCCACTGTGTGTCCCTATGCTCGCCTGCGTGTCCCTGTGCCCTGTGTCGCCCGTCCCCCTGCGTGTCCCCCTGCCCCCCTGCGTGTCCCCCTGCCCCACTGCGTGTCCCCCTGCCCCACTGCGTCCCACCAGCCCGAAGCCCCCGCCTCGCACCTGCGCTGCTGTGGGGCCGAAGCCGTGGGGCGGAAACGACAGGGCAGGAAACGGCACCGGGGCCGCAGAGCTCCCCACGGGCGGCCCCACGGCGGCCCCCAGAGCCCCCCTAGCGCTGCCCGCACCCCACAGCTCTGCCCAGACCTCCCAGCCGGCCCCATATCCCGCTGGCCGGCCCCATAACCCGCTGGCCGGCCCCACAGACGCTGCCCGCACCGAGAGCCGGCCCCACGGCTGCCCCCGGGGCCCCACGGCGCCCCCAGCCAGGCCCCCGTCCCCGGCCAGCCCCATAGCGCCCCACAGGCACCGCGCAGACCCCTATAGACACCCGCACCCCACGGAGCTGCCCGGGCCTACAACCCGCCCCACACACCGGCGCTACCGGCCCCGCTCCCGCGCCCCCTGCGCTTCCGTGCCGCTCCCGCCCGGGTCCGCATCCCCCCCGTCCCGGTTCCGGTCCCCCCCCCCGGCCCGGTCCCGCATCCCCCCCGTCCCGGTTCCGGTCCCCCCCCCCGCCCGGTCCCGGTTCCGGTCCCGTTCCCGCCCCGCGGCGGCCCCGGCGCCGCTACCTGCGGCCGGGCCGCGGCCCCGCGCTCCGCCGCGTCTCGCTGCCCCCGCGGGCGCCGCCAGCGCCCCCTGGCGGCGGGAGGCCGCGCAGCGCCGCCCCCTGCAGCCCCGAACCGGGACGGGGGGGGGGCGAAAACGGGGACCCCCCCCCCCCAAAAAAGGAGGCAGGCGGCGGCGCAGAGCGAGGCCTTGCGTTAACATAGAATATATTTTTAAAAAATAATAATAATAATAAATCACTCTGGCTGTCTCCTCCTGCGCAGCGGCTTGGCGCGGCGCGGGGGGGGCGCCCCCGGCCTCGGCGCGGACGAGGGCGCAAAGTTACAAGTGCTTCTGCGGGCGGGGGGGGCCGGCGCCCCCGGTAACATACGGGGAGGGGAGGGGCGGCCGGGGGGGTTAAACACCGTGATTAGCCAGGAAAAATAAAAATTAAAAAAAAAAAAGGGAAAAAGCAGCTCCCCCCCCCGCCAAATCCCCTCAGCGGGGGGGTCTGGCCATGGGGTTATGTACAGGGTGCTGGACCCCCCCCCGGGCTGTTTTTCCGCGTGGGAAGGGCAGTAACAAGAGGGGGGGTCCGGAGCGGCGGCGGCCGCGCTCACTGCAGCCGGTCCGTGCGGAAGGAGTCCTCCACGGCCGGGTCCGTGAGCAGCGCGTACGGGTCGCTCAGCATGTTCAGTCCGTCCAGGGTGAGTGGTTCGATCCGCAGGTCCTCGTCCAGGCCCAGCGCCGCCGCGTCCACCTCGAAGCCCGGCACGCCGGCCAGCGCCGTCGCGATCTCCTTGGAGATGCCGGGCGGGGAGTCCCCTGCGCGCGGGGACCGCACGGACCGGGCTGGCGGCGCGGATCCACGGGCACCGGGGCGGCCCCGGGGAGCCGCGTCCCCCCATCCCGGCCCTGGATGCTCGGGGATGATCCCAGCCCTGCATCATTCCCATAAAACAACCCCGTGTCCCACATCTCCCTATCCCGGCCCCTGGATGCTCAGGGATGATCCCAGCCCTGCATCATTCCCATAAAACCACCCTCGGATCCCACGTCCCCCCATCCCATCCCTGGATGCTCAGGGATGATCCCAGCCCTGCATCACCCCCATAAAACCACTCCTGGGCTCTACGTCCTGGGCTCTACATCCCCCCATCCCGTCCCCTGGATGCTCACGGATGATCCCAGCACCGCGGGGACGGCGCAGCCCCGGGATCCCACCCGTCCCCTCCATCCCACCCGTCCCCTCCATCCCGGCGCCCACCTGTGAGGACGATGTTGGGGATGGCGCCGTGGCGGGCGCAGTTGCCCGGGCTCTGCCGGGCGAGCGCGGGCGCCCCGTAGGCGCCGTCCGCCTGCTGGTAGCCCAAGGCCCCCAGGTCGTCGCCGAAGGCGCCGCCGCCGCCGCCGTCGCCAAAGGGCTCCAGCTGCGGCAGGGAGGGCTCCCCGCGCCAGCCGGGCGCCCCGGCGGCCAAGCCCAGCTCGCCCAGGGGCTGCGGGGGCGGCAGGGACGCGTTAGGCTGGTAGGAGGCGGCGCAGGGGCGCTGCGGGGCCGGCGGCCGCGGCGCGGGGCCGGGCGCAGCGGGGCCGGGCGCCGCGGGGCCGGGCTGCGGCAGCAGCGCCGCCGGGCCGTACGCGTAGGGCGGCAGGCGCTGCTCGGCCGGCAGCTTGCTGGTGTCCAGCGGGACCCCCTGCGGAGAGAGCGCGCGGGCGTCAGCGTCCCCGCGTCCCCGCGCGGGACGAGCAGCCGGGATTCGCTGGCACGTGGCTGAGATGAGCATGGAAACGAGACAAGAGAGAGCAGGAGGAGGAGGAGGCCGGAGGCGAGCGCGCGGCGCGGGCGCCGGCGCGGCCCATGGCTCGTGCATACCTGGGTGATGGAGGACAATGTGGGTGACATTGTTGGTGAGAACTGTTTGGGGTGCTGCCTCCTGGAGTCGGCGCCCATGGGCAGGGTGAGGGGGCTGAGCGGGACCCGCCGGCGGGGCGAGGTGCTCACGGGCGCCTGCACCACGGGGGGGAAGGAGCTAAAGCTGGACGCCAGGCTGGGGTTGCTGGGGGAGGACTGCATGGGCTGGCTGCGCGGGGACGTGGGCAGCGAGGGGTTGCTGAGCGAGGAGGACAGCGAGGAGGGCAGGGACTGGTTGGAGAGCGACGAGGGGATGGAGGAGCTGCTCTGCGAGGACTGCAGCGAGGGGTTGCTAAGGGAGGACTGGAGCGAGGGGCTTCGCAGGGAGGCCTGCAGGTTGGGGTTGCTAAGCGAGGACTGCAGGGACGGGTTACTCAGGGAGTTCTGCATAGGTGAGGTAAGTCCTGTGGGGACAAAAAAGAAGAGACACCAGCGTTACCCACGGAAGCGCCGCGCGCCCCGAGGCTCTGGCCTCCCCGGGCAGGGGCTCCCCGTCTGCCCTGAGCGGGATGGAAGGTGACGGAGGAGACCACAACGATGGAGACGGAGACACACACACGCGGCCCGGGGAGGCGGCGCTCCGCGGGGAGCGGGGCCCGGAGCGCCGGGGCCGCCGTCCCACGGCACCCCGGGACGCGGGACGCCGCGGGCAGCCCTCACCTGGCGACTCGTAGCCCGTGCCCAGGCCCATGCTGCTGCTGATGCCCAGGTGCGTCATGGTGGTGGCCAGGTTGCTGGTGCTGCTGCCCCCACTGAGGCTGGGGTAGGCGCCCTCGTCCGGGTCGAGGGGAGTGGGCAGTGGGGACGGGAAGTGCAGGTTGGTGAGGTCGGGCAGGGAGCCGCCCGTGTTGAGGGCCGAGGGGATGAGGGGCACGTTGGCAGGCTGGTCCGGGGACGGGAAGATGCTGGGAGCGGAGAGAGGCGGCGCTGAGCGCGGCAGCGCGGCCGGCAGCCCCCGGCAACGCGGCGCGCGGAGCCGCGGCTTACTGGATCCCGGGGACCTCGCAGGAGCGCGGCCGGGCCGAGGACGATGAGAGCTGCGGAGCCAAAGGGAAGCCGTGAGCCGGGGCCGGGACGTCTGCGGCGGCGGTTGGAGCGCAGGAAGGAGACGGAGCGCCCCGGTGTCGCAACGCTCCCGAGCGGGAAGGCGGCCGCGCGGCGCGGGGCCTCCTCGGGCACCTTCCTGCCCCAAACGGCCTCCGGGTGGTGCGGAGAGGCCCCTCCGCAGCCCGCGCGGGCCCCGCTCCCGCACGCACCTTCTTGGTGTCCCAGGGCTTCAGCGCGTGCTTGTTGTCGTCAAAGCTCTCTTCGATGGGAGGCACTTGGAAAAGGAACACTGCGGAGCGGAGGGGAGAGCCTCAGGAGAGCGGCAGGGACACCGAGCCCCGTCCCTGCCCGTCACCGTGCCCAGCACGGCCGGCCTGGGGACGCCAGCGCAGGAGGGATGTGTGGGATGACCCGAGTGCCACAGGGACCGGGCGCTCTGCCCCATCCCGATCCACCCGCCCCGGGGGCAGTGGATCCGCGTGGCCGGGACGGGCACGCGCAGCCGTTCACCTTTGCTGTCCGTGTTCCCGTCGAGGAACCCTGCAAGAGAGCGGCGGGCGGTCGGCGGCGCGCCGGGCGCGGGGCCGGCGGGGCGCGCGGGGCACTCACCGGCGCGGCGGCCGGGCGGCGGGGCGCCCGGCGCGGGGCCCAGGTACGCGTCCTGCGGCGCCGGGTTCATGACGCTCGTGTGCAGCGCCGAGTCCGAGTTCGTCCTGGGGGGAAGAGGAGGAGACGGGCAGCGCCAAGGGGCGCGAGGAAGGGCAGGAGCGCGCGGGGACATGGGGAACAGCCGGGGCCAACGCGGGGACGGTGACGAGCCCGCGCGGGGCTGCGGGGCTGCTGCACGGGGAGCCGGGCTCTGACCCTGCCCTGCTCCATCGCGCGACATTCCCAACGTTCGCTCCGGATCCGCGGGCGGAGGCGGCTCCGCTCCCCGGGCCTGCGGCTGCTCCTGGCGCAAGGCCGGGCTCTGCGGGACCCTTTTGTTCCCCGGGGGCAGCGGCCCCGGGCTGCGACTGTCCCTCGCGCTCCCAATTAGTTGCTCTGGAGCGGCCGGCGCGGGAGAAGGCGGCACAAGGGGGACATTGTTCGGCCGGGCGCAGCGGGGCCGGCGCGGGGGCAGGCGGCTCCACGGGCCACCGCGGTCCCCTCCGGCACAGGGCCGGGATGCACGGAGCCACCGGGACCGGACCGAGCCCGCTGGGCACATCCCGCAGCAACGGGCTCCTTGGTGACACGGCAGGACCGTCCCCTTCCCTCGGGAGGGCCAGGGCTGAGCCCACCCGGGGGGTCCTGGGGCTTGGATAGGAGGGGAGCGAGGAACCAGGACCAAAAACCAGTCACCTGTTCAGAGCCGACGGCAGCCGGAACACGTGTCCTTTCTCCATGGGGAAGTTGCCCCAGGGCATGGTCCTTGGTGACGGAAAAGAGCAGGGTTATCGGGGGGCCGTGGGGCAGGGGACGGGTGGCACTGCCCCCCCGGGCCATGGGGCAGCACCGGGGGGCCGAGGCGCTCCCTGCACGTCCGTGCAGCTTCCTCCCCACTGCGCCTGGTTCCTCCTCCCCGGATCGGCAGGGGAAGCTGCCCGGAGCCTCTTCCGAGGCACGGAACGCACCGGGCACGTCCACCCGCCACGAGGGGCTCCCCGAGCCCGCGCGCCCTCCTACCTCCTCCAGCTGGGCTCCGGCGGGGGCGACAGGTACGTGGGGCCGTAGGGAGAGCTGTCGATGTGCGGGGCGTTAAGGGAGCGCTAACGCGGCGCCGGGGCCCCGCCGACGTCCCCCCGCCCCGTCCCGTCCCGTTCCGGTGCCAAAGGATATCTGGCGCACGTAGCGCCGCAGCGGGGACATCATCCGGCGCGGGTCCCGCTGCACCCGCTCCACCAGGCCGTGGTGCCGGGTGCTGCGCGTGGAGTCCAGCGGCGAGTGCAGGGCGCCCTGCGGGGCCGGCGGCGCGTGAGCGGAGCGCACGGAGCCCCGGGAAGGGGCCGGGAAGGGGGCGAGGTGGGAAGCTCACCTGGAAGTCGGCGACGCCGCTGCCGATCTGGTTGACGTTGGGCAGGGAGCCGCTGTAGAAGGGCCCGCGGCTGTGGGCCAAGCGCAGCTTCTGCGCCTGCAGCTGGGCCGGGAGGGACACACGAGTCGGGGGGAGCCCGAGCGCCGGGGCCCCTGCGGACGGAGCTCCCCATGGGATGGGGCCGTCCCCAGGGTGCTCCGGGCTCCCGGGCGGCAGCCCCAGAGTTCCAGAAGAGGCTCCCAGGAACCGGGAGCAGCTTCCCGGCCGTGCCGGCGTTCCCGACTGTCCCTGCGGAGCGGCCGGGACGTCCCCAGGGCCGCCTGGAAGGGCCGGTCCCTTCTCCAGGATAACTACGGGCGGCACAAGAGGAAACGGCCTCAACTTGCGCCAGGGGAGGTTCAGGTGGGATATCAGGAAGAATTTCTACATGGGAAGAGCGGGAAGCCTTGGAAGAGGCTGCCCAGGGCAGCGGAGGAGCCGCCGTCCAACGCGCGGAGGGGGCACTACGGGACACGGTGACACAACGGGACGGCGACGAGCGGCTGGATCCGACCATCCCAAAGGTCTTGTCCAACCCCGACGACTCTGGGACTCTCCGGAGCGAGAGCCGGAGCCCCAGCCCGGTTCCGGCAAGGGCAGAGCCTGCCCAAGTGCCACCAGGAAGCTCCCGGAGGGAATAAAGCGGGAATGAAGCGGCTCCCCGGAGCCGCCGCCTGGCCTTGGGGCGGCTCAAGGCTGCGGGACGGAGTCACTGCAACCCACAGGCGGGAGATAAGCGGCCCCGGCACCGCTCCGGCCGCCGGAACGCCGGGAACGCCGGGAACACCGAGGCCCCGCGGCCCAGCCCGACCGTCCGCGCGGAGGCTCCGGAGCGGTGCCGGATCCGGGGGGGATCCCTGTGAGCCCTGCGGAAGGGCAGCTCCGGAGCGGCTGCCGCCGGGAGCCCGGCAAGGGCAAATTCCCAACCCTAAGACCAGCACAATCCAGATCCAGGGGAAAAAACATTAAAAAAAATGGAGATTTAGTCAACAGCTGTCGGCAGTGGCAGTGCGGGATTAGAGCAAGGAGCTGCCCTGGGGCTTAAGGTCCTGGGATCCTGCTCTGCGCTCCAAGCAGGATCCCAGCGGGAGCCGCACGAGCCCGAGCTCCCTCCGGATCCGGAAACCGCCGGAGACGCCGGGACGAGGGCAGCGGGAGCCGCGGAGGCTCCCGGGCCTCCCGTTCCGCAGGGAAGCGCGCGGGGATGGGGCCGTCCCCGGCGGCCTCGCTGCACATTAACCAGCTGTTTGCTGCGCAAACACCGCGCGGAGCCTCCGGAGCCGCCCGCCGGGATCCCCGCGCGGCACCGGAGCCCGGCAGCTCCCGAACCCCCTTCCCGCGATCCCGCCGCTCCGCTCCGCCAGCGCCGGCTCAGTCTCCCTGGCTCCCTGGATGAGCCTCTCCGGCTCCGCGATTCCCGTTTCCCAACCCCGCTGCTGGTTCCCAGCGCATCCATCCCCCACATGTGTCTGCTCCGGAGCCGCTGCCGGCCTGGCGGGATCCGCGTCTCCGGCAGCCGAATTGTGACCCAATCCTAATCCTGGCACCGTCCGCACAATCCAGAGCACACGGAGCCGGGCGGCTCCTCCGGCCGCGGGGAAGGCGCCTTCCCGGGAATCCACGTTCCCGACGCGTCGTCGCCACCGGCCTCCCCGTGCCCGAGAGCGGCGCCGCCGGCTCCTCTCCCGGGATCCCTCTGGCCCCGATCCGGGAAGCACCGGGATAGCGGCGCTCGCTGCCCCGCCGGGAGGAGCAGGGGACGGCGCCGCTCCCGGCGCGACGTTCCCGGAGCTTTGGCCAACCCAGCTGGAAGGGTCCGTGGGGACGGAGCTCCCGCCGCTTCCCGGGGCCGCTCGCGCGCGGGCCCGCGGATCTCCCGGGCGGGACAGACCCGCGCGAGGCTCATCCCGGAGCGCCGGGAAATCACTGCCCAGGAGCGACTTCCAACGGGCGAGCGGGACTTCCGAGCCGGGAAGCGTCTTCCCCGGGCAGGAGCCGCAGGCGAGCGGGACGCGGCGGCACCGGGAAGGAGCCGCCTCCTCCCCGGGCCCCGCGGAGCCCCGAGCCGCTTTCCCGGCCGGGCTCGGGCCCCCTCCGCGCCCCGGAACGCGGCGCCGGGAACGGGGCGGCTCGTTGGACCCGGCCGGGCACCGGGGCCGCCCCGCGAGGCCCCGACCCGCCCCGCGGCCCTGCCCGCCCCCCCCACCGCGCCGGACCCCGGGCCCGTTCGTCCCCCCGTCCCTATCCGGCCCCTCCGCGCTCCCCTCCCGCTCCCGGGGGCGGCTTCGCGGGGCGGAGGCCGCGGCGGCGCCGGCTCACCCGGGTGGAGCAGATCTCCATCATCACCTCCTCGAAGGCCGCCGTCTCCTCCGCCTGCCGCTGCTTTTGCAGCGCGATCTTCTCGCTGAACTTGCGCGGGTTGGAGGCGCCGGAACCGGCCGAGGAGCCCGCGCCGGGCCCGGGCCCGGGCCCGGCCCCCGCGCCCGCCGCCGCCATCTTCCCTGCTCGGGCCGCTCCGGCCGCCGCCGCCGCGGCCGCCGCCGCCGCGCGCGCGCGCAGGGCACGCTGGGGCGCGTAGTCCGCGCGGCGGCAGGCGCCGCCGCGCAGCCCGCGGGCGCGAACTACAAATCCCGGCAGCCCCCGCGGCAGCGCCGCAAGGGGCGCGGGGAAATGGAGTCGCCGCGCCTAGCCCCCGCCCCCGCCGCGGAGGGCGGCCGCGACTACAACTCCCGGCGTGCAACGCGCTGCCCTCTCCCCCACACCCGCACGGGGGGGGTCACGGGGGGTGGCACTGGCAGGGGGCGGGGTTAAATTCCAATATTTCCATATTTTCCCCAAAATTTCCATTGCATGGGAAAATACGGGGGGGGGGAAGGGAGGTGAAGGCAGCATGTGGACCAATATTGCACATATTGCACAGAGCAGTCGTGCTGCGGGGACGGGGGACGACGTCGCAGCGGGGACCCCCTGGGCACAGCGAGGTGTGGGGGGCAGCCCCCCTCACCCGGCCCCCCCACGCAGGCAGCCGGGCACAGCCATCCCTTCAAGTCCTTTATTTGCTTTTTTGTCCCATCCGGATCCTCTCCCTGCCCAGGGGAGGAGGAGGGAGCCGGGAGGGAAGCGGCCGGGCCCCCCCGACGCTCTAAGGACACTTGTGGGCAGGAAGGGGGGACGCCATGGGGTGGGGAGGGGACAGGCAAACGCTGCCTGAGCCCCCCAGCGCCCACCGGGAATAGCACCGATCCCTGGTGACGGGGACGCCAAGGCACAGCAGAGGTGTCGCGATTTGGCACTTGCACGGGGGACGTTTCCCCCCAATTCCAGCCCCACGCCGGGGGCGCGGGCCCGACCCGCTTGCCCTGCGGTGCGCGGGGCTGGGGGCGGGCGTCAGATCTTGATGAAGAGGATGGCGGTGACGAGGGCGAAGCCGGCGATGAGCAGGATGACCTTGAGGATGCGGTGCTGGGAGCCGCCCAGCTCGTGGGGCAGGATCTCGAGGAAGGTGATGTAGACGAAGGAGCCGGCGGCCAAGCCCTCGAGGACGCTGCGCCACAGGCGCTGCAGGGCTCCCGCCGTGAGCGCCGTGCCCAGCCCGACGCCCAGCGGCGACATGAGGGCGAAGAGCAGCAGGCAGGCGGCCACGGCGCGCGGGCGCAGGCGGCCCTGCAGCAGCTGCAGCGCCAGGCTGAAGGCCACGACGCACTTGTGCACCAGCAGCGCCACGCAGATCTCCAGCACCTTGGCCTCGGCCTCCTGCAGCCCCACGGCCAGGCCCTCGAACACCGAGTGCAGCGAGAGCGAGAAGACCAGCAGGAAGGAGCGCACGGGCGAGTGCGCGTTGAAGTCCACGTGCACGTGGGGCCGCTCCGGCGGCGGCCGCGCCGCCTGCCCGGGGCCGTCGGGCCAGCGGGGGCCCTGGATGGAGCCGTCCGGCGGCGCCGCCGCGGGCCCCCCCGCCAGCAGCGCCCGCGTCTCCTCCTCCAGCGAGCCCGCCTGGTCCTTGTAGGCCAGCACGATCTGCTCCATGACGAGCACCAGGAAGAAGCCCATGGCCAGGATGAACTCCTGCAGCGGGAACTGGAGCTGCGCGGCACGGAGCGGCCGCTGAGCGGGACGGGACGGGAAGAAGGACCCGCGGCTGCCGGGAAGCGGCGCAGGGGGGAGGATCTTTCCATGAGTCAGGAGGGCGCGAGGTCAGCGGCTCCCACGGGACCGGGATGGGGGGGCCGTGCAGGGAAACGGGATCCATGGAGAAGGGGGATTCGCAGGGCAGAGGGACCCGCGCGGGGCTGTCTCGGCGGAGCATCCCGGCCCCGTCCCCATCCCGGCGCTCACCGTGACGCGCAGCCCGCTCAGCGCCTCGTCGATGCCCGCCAGGTAGTCGGGCAGCAGGTCGAGCAGGCAGGTGCCCAGGAAGACGCCGCCCGCGAAGCAGCTCACGAGGTTCAGCAGCCGCCGGCGCCGCTCTGCGGGGCGGGAGCGGCGTGGGGCGCTGCCCGCGGCGGCGCGGGGGGCCCCGCGGGGGCGGCGGCGCTACCTGAGGCGGCTCCGGTGCTCCGCGGGTGGCGGAAGAGGCAGAGCGGCGCGAGGCCGCTGGCCAGCGTGAGCAGCAGCAGCGCCGCGAGCGAGCCCAGCTTCACGTCGAGGCCGCGCGGCGGGCGCGGGGCGGCGCGGGCCCCGCCGGGGCTCCACGCGAGCGGCCCGGGCTCCGCCATGGGCGCTGCGGGCGCTGCGGGCGGCGGGGGCGGCGCGTCAGGAGGCGCCGGGCCGCGGGCAGCGCCGCTTCCCGCCGGGGACGTGGCCGCCGCCGCCGCGGCGCCTCCCGGCCCGGCCCGTGACTCACTCGCTCCGCCCGCGCGGGGCCCCGCGGACACCGAGTGCCGGGACCGGGCGGGCCGGGGGCGGCCCCGGGGCGGCGCCGGGGCTGGGGGGGGGGGGTTCCGGTGCCTCCCCCCCCCGCACTCACCTCTCTCGCTACATCGCGGGCGGCCGCCGGGGCGGGGCGGGACCCCCGAGGCACGGCCAATGGGAGCGCGCGGAGCCGGGGCGGGGCCGCTGAGTGACGCGGCGGCGCCGCCAATGGGCGCCGGCGAGGGGCGGGGCGGGGCGGGAGGGCGCGCACGGAGCCCCGCCCCGAGGGGCAGGGCACGGAGCGGGGGCGGGAACGGGGAAGGGCGGGACCGGGGGGCGGGAACAGGGAAGGGCGGGACCGGGGGGCGGGACCGGGAACAGGGAAGGGCGGGACCGGGGGGCGGGAACAGGGAAGGGCGGGACCGGGGGGCCGTGGGAATTGGGGCACCTCGGGCCGCGGGGCCAAGAGGCTCCGCGGCAGCCGCAGGGCCGCGCTGCAGTCCCCGCCGCCCCCTGCACCGGGACACGGAGCCCGTGGGTTCCCGTGTCCCACGGTGACTCCCAGGGACAGCCCGAGCTGGGGGGAGCCGCCGGTCCCTGCGCTGGGGCGGAGGGAAGAGCTGGCGGCTGCAGCGCAGGATGGTGCCCAAGGGGGACATGGGGACGCCCCTGCGTAGGGACGGCAGCGGGAAGCAACACACGGACAAAGCGCCGCTCTGGCCACAAAAAGCAGGATTTATTTCACAGCACCCGCTGCTGCGTTGCTCCGGACTGCAGCGCTCCGACAGCGGCCGGAGTCTCCAGGGCAGCGGCCTCGGCGGGCGCAGAGGCTCCTCGGTGCCTCCGCAGGACTCCCCGGCGGGGCTGGAGGCAGCAGCCGAGCGCAGGGCAGCTCCGGCCTTCCCTCTCCCAGCGCTTTTGGGAGCGACGGGAGCGCGGAGTTGGAGCCGCCCGGCAGCGCTAGATGGACTCGATCTGCTTGCGGACCTTCTCGAGGGCCTTCCTGTCCAGCACGCGCTGGCGACACACGACGAGCACGGCGAAGACGGCGGCCGTGCCCATCATGGTGCCCACGAACTTCCAGAAAACGCGCGCCTCCATCACGGCGGAGCGGCAGCTGCGCCGGGGCGGGCAGAGCCGTGAGGGGCCGGGCGCTGCCCGGGGGTCCCGGTGCCGCCGCCGGGGGGTCGCTCACCTCTTGAACTCCTCCCTCCTGGAGCTGGCACAGCTGATCCTCTCAATGAAGCCCGTGGGGCTGCAGTCCGCGATCGTCTTCTGCAAAGGAGGGAGCCCCGTGAGCGGCGGCGCCGGGGGCGGCGCGGGGGCCGGGGAGCTGCGCTCACCTGCTGGAAGCTGCTGCACGGGGCGCACTCCTGCGCCACCACGAAGTCCTCCACGAGCCAGCACGGCGTGGCGGCCGCGGGGCTCGCTGCGGGGCACGGCGTGAGGGCCGCGAGGAGCCAACCCCTCCAGGAGCGGACCCAGGACCCCTGGGATCCCCCGTCCTGTCCGGCTCCCGGTGCTGGGAATCCCCAGGCTCCCCTGTCCTGGGGCCGGGAACCCCGGGATCTCCCCATCCTATCCAGCTCCCGGTGCTGGGAATCCCCGGGATCCCCCGTCCCGTGGCCGGGAACCCCCGCGTCCCCCCATCCTGCTCCCTCCGGGGATCCCGCGGGTCCCCACGTTGGCTTGGGCCCCCTCCCGACATCCCCTCGTGCCGGGGCCGCCCCCGTCCCCCAAGCAGCTCCCGGGCCCTGAACCCTTCCCCCGGCTCCGGGGCCCCGCTCCTTCCCCGCACGCACCCAGGCGCCGCTCGTCGCTCGCCGCCACGGCCGCCGCCGCTCTGCGGAGAGAGCAGAGAGCCCGTGAGGCGCCGCGCAGCGCCCGCCGGCCCCGCCGCCCCGCGGGCCCCGCTCACCGCAGGCCGCAGGCCAGGGCGCCCAGCGCGGCGTAGAGCGCGCAGCCGCGGGGCCAGGCCGCGCCGCGGGCCGCCATGCGCGCGCCGGGGCTACCGGGCCGCCATCGCCGGCCGCGGGGGCTTGTGGGAGGAGCGGGAGGGGCGGCGGCGGCCGCGCAGGGGGAGGGGCGTGAAGCGGGGGCGGGGCCACGCGCTATGGGTGGAGCCTGCGCGCGGCGGGCGGGGCGCCCGGGGCGGGGCCACCCTCGGTGGGCGGTGCGTAAAGCGGGGGCCATGTGCGGTGGGCGGTGCCCCCGGGCCTTGATTTGCATATGGGCGTGGTTTCTTTTGAGGGGGCGTGGCTAGCCCCGCACGGCGCCCCCGCCCGCTCCGCTCGCTCCCGGTCCCGGCGCCGTCCCCGGCGCGTTCCCTCCCGCCGCCCCCGCCGCCGCACAGAGACGCCAGACACGGGGCAAGGCACAAGATGGGCTTTATAGCACCGAAGTCCCGCGCTGGGACCGGCTCGGGGACACCGGCGTCCCCGCGCGGCCCCGCGGCCCGGCCCGCAGCCCCGGGAGAGGCGCCCGCGCTGCCCCGCGGGGACCGGGCCGGGCGGCGCTCAGGCCACGGAGCACTTGCTGCCGCCCTTGCGCTGCGAGCCCAGCTCCAGCGAGGCCTTGGTGCTCTGGCCCTGCAAGGAGGAGACCGACGGGTGGCGGGTGGCCCGGGGGGGTGGCCGCAGGACGCGGGGACCCCCCGCCAGCCGCACTCACTGCTTTCCGGGCGGTTTTCAGCAGGATGTCCCGGGCCAGCGTGTTGAAGGCCTGGGGAGAGGGGGACAGTTAAGGCCAGGGCATCAGCAGGGGAAACCCGGGGGGTTACAACATGTCCTGTCGCTCTCACCTCTTCCACATTCACGCTGGACTTGGCGCTGGTCTCGAAGAAGCGGATCCCGTGCTCCCTGGCCAGCTGGGGGGCGAGAGGGCGGCCATGGGGAGGGCACTGCGGACCCCGCTGCCCCCCGCCACCACCACCACCACCACCACCTACCTTCTCGGCATCGTCCCGCTGCACCTTGCGCTTGCTCTCCATGTCACACTTGTTGCCGATGAGGAGCCGCTCGACGCCGGCGGAGGCGTTCTGGGGTACGGGGTGCGTGGCAGAGCCGTCAGCGTCACCCGCCGCCCCCCTGCATCGCCCCCTGCCCACGCGCCCACCTCCTTGATGCTCTTCATCCAGTTCTGGATGTTCTCGAAGGACTTTTCGTCCGTGATGTCGTACACCAAGATGATGCCCTGCGAGGACGGGTGCTGAGCGGGGCAGGCGGGTGCCCGCAGCCCCCTCCCCGGCCCCGCCGTGCGGCCGGTCCCTACCATGGCTCCGCGGTAATAGGCTGTGGTGATGGTTTTGAACCGCTCCTGTCCCGCCGTGTCCCTGCGAGAGAGCAGAGTGGTGACGGGGGGACACACGCCGGGCAGCGGGGACGGCCGCCCGCGCTGTCTCGCTCACTCACCAGACCTGCAGCTTGATCTTCTTCCCCTCGATTTCCACCGTCCGGATCTTGAAGTCGATGCCTGGGAGGGGAGCAGAGAGCAGGGCTGGTGGGAACAGGGCGCACGGAGCGGGGCAAAGTCCACGCGGGCCCCGGCTCTGCACGGGAGCCGGCGCCGGCAGCGGGCGGGATGCCGCATTCCTGCGGGATGGCATCACCCCCTGCCACTGCCTGGGATGCTGCCCTGGGGCAGGGATGGACGGGTGGATGAGGCCCCTGCGATCCTGCCCCTCCGCTGCCCGCCCAGCTGCTTCCCAGGCTGGAAAGAGGCGGGAGCTCTGCGGAGCGCAGGGCAGCACCGCGTCCCTGCCCCGAGCAGCGTCCCCGTCCCCAAAGCCCCAGGCAGGGAGCAGCCCCTCGGCTCCCCGCCAGGCTCCCGAATGCTGCTGCTCCCTTCCTGCTGCTTCAGGACTCGCATTGCTACGGGGCAGGGAGCAGGAAGAGAACGGGGCCGGCCGGAGCGGCCCTTCCTGGCGGAATTCCCCGCCGGAGCGCTCGGCATACGCGTCCGGGCAGCGCCAGGAACAGCAGCTCCAAAACCTCTGGATGGGGAGGAGGGGACGGGGATGCCCAGCTCCAGGGCGCTCTCTGGCAACAGCTCCAGGTGCCAGGGGACGAGGAAAGCGGGGAGCATCCCCGGCCCCCCAGCCTGGCTCTGCCTAGACCCGGCAAGCAGCTCCCTCGGGACGAGGGGAGGAGAAACGTGATCCAACCCAGAGGGATCCCCCGCAGGCAGATCCCGTCCGGAAGAGGAACGCGATTGCAAAACCAATGGAGCGGATTTTTATTCTTTTTTTCCTGTTGGCGGAAGGAAAGCAGGAAAAAGCGACTGGCCGCACCGCGGGCTCCAGCTGCTGCCGCGGGGGCGGGGAGGGGGTTCCCAGGGCCTTGGGGGGGTCCTTGCAATGGAGGGACCCTGGAAAGGGGGTCAGGAGCTTCCAGGGGGTGACCCCGAGTTGGGAGCGGGGGGATCCCAGGAGCCCTGTAGGGGGGTCCAGGCACCGAGGAGAGTCCGGAGGGGGGGTCGGGAGCACCGGGAAGGACCCCTGAGCTGGGACGAGCCCGGGGGAACCCTGGAACGGGGCGGGGGGGGGAAGCAGGAGTGGAAGAAGCCCAAGGGAGTGTCTGGGAATCCCGGGGGGTTTCCCTGCGGCGGGAGCTGCCGGGAGCCCGGAGAGGGTCCGGGAGCCCCGGGGGAGCCCGGCTGCCCGGGGGGGACCCGGCTGCCCGGGGGCCGCACGCACCGATGGTGGAGATGTAGGTGCTGGTGAAGTTGTCCTCGGCGAAGCGGATGATGAGGCAGGTCTTGCCCACGCCGCTGTCGCCGATGAGCAGCAGCTTGAAGAGGTGGTCGTAGGCCTTGGCCATGGCCCCCGCCCGCCGGGCCGCTCTGCGCCGCCGCCCCCGCCGCCGCCGCGGCGGCCCCGGCCCGGCCCCGGCCCCGAACCCGGCCCGCCCCCGGGCGGGGACTCGGCCGCCCCCGCGCCGCCCCCCAGCGCCCGGGAGCGGCCCCGGCGCCGCCGCGGCGCCCCCGAGGGCCCCATCGCCGCGGCCGTGACGTCAGCGCCACCGCCGTGACGCCACGGCGAGGCCCCGCTGCCCGCTGACGTCACGGCCCGGCATGGCCGCGCCCCCTCCCCGCCGCGTGCCGGTCTCCACACAGCGCCGCCCCATGGCCGCCACTCGCTTCCGCCCGTGCGGGGGAAACCCCGGAGCGGATATAGCGGCCGCCGCTTCCGGCCTGGCCCCTTTTCGGTCGCGGCTGCCTCCACGCGAACATGCCCGTGAGTGCGGGGCGGGCGCGGGCCCCGCGGCGCCGCCCCCGCCCGCCGCGATACCGGCCCGGGGGGCGGCGGGGGGCGCGCGGCGGCGGCGGCGGGGGGCGGCGCGGGCTGGGCCCTGCGCGCCGCCATCTCCTGCGCGCGGTGGGCGGGAGGGCGATGGCGGGGGCGCAAGATGGCGGCGGGCCGGGGCGCGCTGAGCGGAGCTGTCCCCCCCGCAGCTCGCCAAGGACCTGCTGCACCCCTCGCCCGAGGAGGAGAAGCGCAAGCACAAGAAGAAGCGGCTCGTGCAGAGCCCCAACTCCTACTTCATGGACGTGAAGTGCCCAGGTAGGGGCGGCGGGGGCCCGGCCCGCGGGTGGGGACGGCCATAAACGCGCGGCGTCGCTCGCGTCCCTCCCTCGGCACCGAGGGACTTTGCCCCCGTTACCCCGCGTGCTTAAAGGGCCCTTCCCTTTTGCCTCCTGTCGCGCAGGTTGCTACAAGATCACCACGGTGTTCAGCCACGCGCAGACCGTGGTGCTGTGCGTGGGCTGCTCCACGGTGCTGTGCCAGCCCACGGGGGGCAAGGCGAGGCTCACAGAAGGTGGGTAGCGCCGCGGGGAGGCGGCTTTGGGCCTCGTGCTGTGCTGGGTGGTCTGCCGTGCTTTGAGCTCTTGGGTCAGTCTTGGCTTGTCAATGAGCTGCTCAGAGGAGGGAAAACAGCCACTTTATTACTATGCTGTTTTCTGTTACACTTTCTGTGCTCATCTGTGGGTTGTGTGCTTGGCGTTATGTGCTGCATAACTGATAAATTATGTTTTCAAAGAGGCTGAAAACGCCAGCGGATTTGCTCACTGTTCTGCCTCTTTCCTTCTCCGTCTAGGATGCTCCTTCAGGCGGAAGCAGCATTAAAATAAAGGCATCCGAGATGGTTGGGACTATGTGCACAGATGGCTGCGCAGAGGAGGAGCCATGGCATTTGATTCAGGAGTGACCCAAGTGCTTCAGCCAGGTGAACGCGGAATGGGAACCTAGAATGTGACTTCCATGCTGTCCCTGTAGCCCCACCCATCTCTCAGTCAATAAATTTTGGATAAAATGCAAGAATAGTTTGATTTTGCCCTCTGAATCTATCTGGACTGAGGAACAAAAAAAAAAAAAAAAAAAAGAAAAAAGCTGTGTGTTCTGAGTAGTTCTGGTAATCTGATCTGACACTCAAAGACTTCCATTCATTATACTGAAACACTTCCCTTTATTTGGGCCCAAACCCCAGGGCCCTGGTGCACTGCAGGGCCTCAGGCTGTTCAGTGCTGCACGTGTAGTTTATCTCCGCACACTCCAGAGCCACAGCTGAGTCCTGCTTCTTCCAGGTGGGGAACCTGTAGGAGATGGAAGCTGGTTTGAATATTCCCTATTAACATGTATACAAGATGACAAAACTTCTCCCCAAGAAAGGCCCTGGTTTACCTGTCTGAGATGCAGGGGAGGCAGGAACGTACACAATAGGCACTGTTTGAACTCTGGTCAAAAAAGCGTTGTATGCTGTCAAAATAACAACCTGCTTAGATCACGGAGCACCTTTAAGCCATGTGCAAGAACAGTAGCTTGAACTTCAGGCTACTGTGACAGTGTTGCAGTTGAAACGCTTTCTTTGTCAGCCCCTTTCCTCTTGAGTTTTGGATCAACTAATAGCTAAAGGGGTGACTACTTAAATGCTTAAGAAAAATCAAACCCATTGCTGCTAGAACAGATCTAACCCAGGAAGATTTGACCTAAGAACCACATCAATTTAAGGCTCAAAATAAGGCAAGGGGTAAAGCAGAGCTTCAGAATTTGCTTTGAAGATGAAAAAGAAAGTAGAAAAACAAGCTTAAGCTTAACTAAACTGTCTTTCACTTACTGAGAAAGATAACAGCTGTTGATGCTAGAACAGCAAAAAGAGTGAAGAGAAGAATCTGGTAAGAGCTCATCAGCTGTCGAATGATTCCTATGTCACTGCACTGACCTAAGGTTTAAAGGACAGAGTGAGTAGTGTGTAGGGGGAGCACCCAGATATTTGTAAGAAATTCAAAGAAAAAGCAGTCTTTTCAGTGCCCGTTAAGGGCAGCTGGTGCCAAGGGAGAACTGATGCCCTTTAGAGCTGGGGAATGGAGACATGAATGCTGTCTGCTTTGTTTTGGTGGGAGCAGTAATGCTTTTGGCCAATTTGGTTCATGTAGGACAGAGCTTTGACACCAGAGCAGCATCACCTGAAGCCCCGCTGGCTGTTTACCCTGTGCAGGCTCCTCGGGGAGGACTCTCACTTGGACCGCAACCCTCTGGCCTGTGAGAGCGCAGGAGATGTTGATGAGGGCTGGTGCTGGCCTCTGCTGGAGGGAGCTCAAGTTGGCCACGCTGACAGGGTAGGAGACAAGTCCGGGCACGTCCAGGGAATATTCAGGATACCTCACTACTATAGCAGGGGAGCTGGACTGAACCTTGCAAAGCAGACAAAAACTCAATGCTTCAAAATGAAAAGCAGTCATCTCTCTGACTCACTATTATGTACTTCTGTAAGGTTGTCTTTACACATGTTCTGTAAGGAGGGAAGAAAAATGCTCAAAATACAACCCATGTGTGCTTTCAAACATGGAAACTATTTAACAGTCTGTTTCCCAGTATTGTTTTACGTGATCCAAACACCTGTCTGTTAAGACAGGGCTAAGCATATCCAAAACCACATTCTTTCCACCAGTGCCTTCTGACAAGTCTGGATCTACGTATTTCCATCCCCGGGGCTATGGGCAGAGAGAACACTTTCCACGTACCTCCAGTTTTTCTAACACTTTGTCAGCTCCCAGCACTCTTAGCATGCCATTTAGCTCTTTGATACTAAAAACTAATTCTGACTGGTTGACATAAAACGCAGGGAGGAAGGGAACTAGGATTCTTTGCATTTCACCCATGTGCTGTCCGCTGGAGAGAGAGACCATCACAAACACAGGGGCGTCAGCAAAACTCAGAGCCAGGAGGACTTCATCAGGCTGGGGCTTAGCAGTGATTACACAGACATAAAGACCTAAATTCAAGACAGTGAAAAGCCAGTGTAAACAGACAGTTTGTGGGCAAAAGCCTCTCACAAGAGTTACTGGGGGCGGAAGGCAGGAATGATTAAAAGAGATAATTCATGCATTCTTAGTCTCAACGAGCATAAAAACATTTTGCAAATTTGGTACTGTTATTGACAGTCTGAAATGAAGGGGAAAGAAATCACCAGAGGGAAAAAAAAAAAACAAACAAACAGGAAAATTCCCTGTATTGCACTCTGTTTGAGAGGTCATACCTACCTTTCTGGATGCTGAACTCTGACCGCACAAGAAATACTTCACTTGCTGATACATCTAATGCATTATTGCTGAATTCTACTTGACATATCAAGCACGACTCTGGGTGAAGGTGATCTGTGATTACACTGAACTGGAGAGAGCTGCAAGGGCCTAGAGGAGAAAACAAATAAATGAATAGGCATCTCTCAATGGACAACTTTAACAAAACAAGGTGAAACCTCCCTTAACACACAAAGTTGTTCAATTGTCACTCTGCGATGTTTCCTCTCTACTCATGTCTCCTCACCAGAAAGTTATTGCTCAACGGTAGCTCATGGCTTTGGTGTTACACAGATGGGGTTGTAGTTCACAGTTTAGGGAGCAAAAGACTCAAATTATGCTTTATTAATAAACTAGATGACTGTAATATGAATTCCTACCCTTCAGGGTTTCTCTTCCGCTGCTTGTGGCAACAAGAACTTGGAATGCAGAAGAATCTGGAATATTTGTTAAATAGTTTTTCTGACCTATCTGGAGACTTATTCTTGAAGAACCATTGACAATTATCTGGAATATTAATAAGAATAGAATTGTGTCCAAAACATTGGTTGATTCAAAACACAGTAGGGAATTTTACTGCTTAGTTTTTCTTCTGCTATGCTACAAAACTCTCTCAATTGAATCTTTTTTATTTTAAAAAATCAGTCTTATACTACCGAGAACACTGAAGAGCATCTGTAGCCAGCTGGTCTTCTCCCACAGTAGTGGGACAAATACCTCTCTATATGTTTTCTCTATCCCTGGGATCTCATAGAAGATTGTTGCTGTTCCAGTATTTTTCACAAATGCTGCTCCACTCACAGGGTCTATTTCAAGCATATCCGTGGGGGAAATGTGCCACATCCCAGGTTCACCTACAAATGTCAAGTTGCAAGTGAGATTTTGCCAAGTGGTCTCTGCTGGAGAAGATTAGTGATCATGGAGAGATCTCTAATGAAAAGGATTTATTTACTGTACTGAAAATAAACACCTGCCTCTCTCTTTTTGGGTGTATTCAGGGAGTTCATATAGTAAACTGAAATCCACAGGTCTTTTCCTTTTAGATCTCCCAGAATGAATTGCTTTAAATACTCATATTACATGAGCCCTCTCCCCACATCTCAAATGCACCGAACCACTGCCTGCTTGTTCTCCAGGACCGAGAGCTTGTACATCTTATTTACTTGAATAAACTAGGATCATAAACTCAAAGGTTAATTCTGGGATTCAGTGAATAAAAAGAATGCTCAAATGAACTTTCACACAATGGAAGAAAGGGTTTTTTTTTTTTTTTTTTTACATTCCTTGGAAGACTCTCTGGTTACCTTTTATTTTAAAAATGCTCAGTATTTGCAGAGTTGTCCCATTAAAATATTGCCAATGTGATTTTGCTGAGTTTTTGAAACCTAACCAGAAAATAATAACAAGTCTCACTGCTTAACAACCTAAGCAGAGGCTATGGAGAAAGCATACAAACCATCCTGGGTGACAAGGGGGGAGCTGAAACAGATGACATCTCCTATGGCAATGGATTTTGAGAGATTTGGCTTGATGGCATACTCCACAGGCACAGGGATATAGTCTGCCACCCCTTGGCGCTTCTCATCCTGGATTGTCAACAGCGTCACTCCTCTGTTCACAGTCTGAGCTATGTATGTGTAATTCTTATTCCCAGGTCTAATGAGTAGCAAGTCATCTCTGAAAACAAAGATGCCTAATCAAGAGAAAATTGCTAAATTTTACACATCCTGAGTTACATATTTTATGTATAAAAATCCAAGTGCTGCTTTGGCACTGGCAATCAAGTGAAACGGCTCTCAAATCTGGCAGCTCTTTTCAAACAGATGCCAGGTTTGAGGTGCAACTTTTCATCTGTATTACGAGTTGTGATGTAAAAATCTCCATTGCCAGCTCTGATTTCTCTACTAGTCACATGCCAACACTCTCAAGACTGTACCTGTTCACAGCTAGATAAAGCTGCGTGTTCTGGGCATGGAATTTCTCCCCGATGTTGTTGTAGAACTGGACCGTAAGGGTTAAGGACATTCCAAGGGGAAGTGCATGCAGTGATACGCTGTTGCTTGTATACAATTTGGGACTGACACTTATCCTTAAGTAGGTCACAGGTGCCACCTGTAAAAACAAACAGGTAAGCAAGAGCCCACGCTTTTTTTATTTTTTTTCCAAAGTTTTTAAAAAAACAGACATTTAGTCTCAGTGTTTGTCCATGTTTTTTTTTTTTTTTTTTAATAATTGCCTATTCATTCCGAAGGATACATGGGTATATATGGGAAATTTTACCTGGACACCAGTTATGACTGTCTGGTTGATTCCAAAGAGTTCTAGAGAAGTCACTTCCAACACCGCAGTGCCTGTGACAGCTCCGGCCCTCAGGAGACCCTGATCATGTTCCTCAAGGACAGAAGAGTTGGGGTAACACTGCAAGATTTGAGTGCTCACAAATGCAGCCCCCTCCCTTAACCAAGAAGAAAAATGAGACTCTGTTTGTGAGATTCTGACAGGCTGACAGTTTCTTTCACTTTACATGATGGTCACTAAAGCAATGAGAAGCATCAGGAGTCTACCTGTTTGTGAGCAGCCTAAGTTGGGAATTCGTAGACATCAAAATTTGCTGAGTGGAAAAGGTAGGAGAGAATAGCAGCAGCTTATCAAATACCTACAGGCAGAAAAGATACCGTTACACAGAGAAACAGAACAGAAAGACATGAACCAAAGGGGCTGTAAACCTCTTTATGCCCAAAATGAAGTTTGTTGGATGCATTTGTCTACACACGCTGCCCACAAATTTGTGGCCACTCAAGATCTGCTACCTCTGATGATGTGCAGAACCAGTGGTACTCACCATGATTTGCACTTCATCTGACAGCTCGGTGAGGTTTCCTTCAAACTGCCCAGCAGACGCGTTCAGACACTGCACTGTCACTTTAACAGTGGTTCGACCTGCTGCTTTTGTATATATGACCATAGCAAAATTACTCTCTGATGGAAGCTGAACAGAAACCTGGTAGAGAAAAAGCAGAGTTTTCACAACAGATCATCCAATCCTTGGGTTAAATGGCTAGAACATTTGCACGCTTTGAAGATTCGGGTAGAGAAAAGATGGAAAAGCCATGAGATGCCCTAGCTTAGTACACTAATTAAGTGAGATTGGGAAGATAATGCTTAACCCACAGAGCTTTCGAGTCTGCTGAGTTAGGAATTCTAAATGTTGCCTGCCTGATCTCCCACTACTTTTAATAACAGTTCTGGTTCTTAGACCCATTCTTAGTGGTTTACTCCATACCTCCGTTTGTCGAGAAAGAAGGTCTAGGACATCTCTTTTGCTCACTGACCATTGGAATATCAGCTCCGGGTTAGCATTAGCAAAGGAGAATGGATTCAGCAAATTGCTCAGTCCCATCACGTAGACTGGCATCTGCAAAGGAAGAATACTGTCACCACAGAAATGGGAAATCATCTCGTGTTTCCTGTAATATGTGCTTCTCATCTCAATCCCATGGGACAAGCAGACAAAGGATTGAGGGTCAATGTATGCACTTTTAATAGAAATTAAAAGTCAACCTCCATACATTGGGAGGAGGAGAATTATGTGTGTTATCATAAATTTCAAACCTACAGTAACTTAGACATCACACGAGCCTATTAGATTGAGAATGTTATTCTTAACTTCTTGCCAACAGTAGTCTTCAGTATCAACTGAACACCTACCTCAGTGCCTGTTATAAGTCTTGTGACAGGAACATGGATTCTTACTGCTCTTAACTGAATTACTTCTAATTCCACTTCATCCTGCAAAATAAGTCAATGACTAAGCTCCGAGACACCCGGCTAAACTCAACAGTCTCGAGCAGTCTCTAGCTCTACCTTTGAAAGTCGGTTATCTTGATTACGGGCTGGGTTTTAGCCAAGCAGGGAAGGTTTAGCTAGTACATCTCCAGCAGCCTCCACTCCTGCAAGCTGGTCACATTGCCATGCTGGCACATTTCTAGAAACTGGCACCTTTAAAACGCTGGTAACTTCTGACAATCCTTACACAATTTGGTTTCTTGGAAAGCTATCTGATTATTAACTAGTCTCATGGATTACATACTGTCTTTATATCCCACTGGGGCCACCTTCTGGGATATAAAGACAGTACTTAATCCATGAGCAAGCAAGAGAACAAAAGTCTACAAAGAGATTCTAACTTTCCATCCAACTTTGTACAGCCTCATTTCTTGGTTACTGTAAGAAGCAAAATAAACTGAAATAGGAACTTTAGAGATGCCTCTGTTTGAGGTCATCACAGTGCAAGTATGAGGTTAAATTATGCTATTAATGGAATCTTATCCAGGCCAGACTGATTTTCAAGGTCAAGGCTACTGTTATGACTTAAAAAAAAAAAAAAAAAACCTGACAAACCATTAACATAATTTCTGAACAGAAGGGAAATTATGAGATAATACAGAATGAAAGGGAAAGATACCTGTGAAAAAACAGTAATTTTTCCTGTGTCTTCACTAACAGCCTGAATAGCACCCTGTATTGTGGCTGTTCCAACTCTCCTTGCAGTTACTTGTCCAAGCCTGTTAACCTCAGCCACAGAATGGTTAGTGATAGAGAAGTGGATGATGGACTGTGGCTGGGGACCACCTTCTGACATCACCTGCCGTATATTCAAATAAACAATGTGATTTTCCCCGAGGAAAACACACAGACCTTTGCTCAGAAGAAATATTGCTCACCTGCATCATATTTTGTGGGATAAGCATAATTTTCTTTGGAACCAGTTTAAATGGTGGAAAGACCTGGTAAAAAGGAAAGGGAAAAATATTAACTGTTACACACATTTCTTTTTGCTGTTACATCACTAGACAGAACTCAACATAGGCCATCCTGGTGTTATCACATAAGCCTAAGTAGATCTTGCCACATCTTTCTAGAATACAGAGATTTCTCGTGAGCAAAATGATCCTTCCTTGTAAATATAAGTACTAGGAGAAGATAGATTGCCAAAATGCAGAACCATTATCAATGCATCCCCACAATTATTATTTATACGATCCTTTTTGGATAATTTGAAAGTCACAGAACATCAGGCCTTTAGAATAGTATCGCGTAAGTGGGCTTTTTTGTATTTCTTTTGGCTGAAGAACTTTGAACTCTGAGTCAAAAACAGAAGCAGATTTAAAAGTTGTGGATTCTTACTTCAACTTTCCGAGGAGGAGAAGTAAACTTCCTTCCCATTTTGTTCCAGGCTGTAGCTACCACAGTTGTCTGTCCGACAGCAACAGCTTGGAGCATGTAAACTTCAGAATACTCGTCCACTTCTTCCATTTGCCTGTGAAGACACTTTACCATGACTTCACTTTTTATTTCCTCTATTGTAACTATAAGATAACTTGGGTAACGACTATAATAGGCGAGTTTGTGACTACTATAATACCAAGGCTTGCGCTCAGAAATAGCCAAAGACTTATATTTATGATGAACAGAGCTCTGCATGGCAAAATACCACAGTATTCACTAAGAAATATGTGCTTCAGTGGTATTTTACCCACTATATATTTAACTACGTTTCAGATGTATTTAATAGGCTTATGGTAGTAATATGGAAGAATGCACAGTGGGAGCTGCAAGCGAGATTCTCAAAGAGTTTTACAAATACAAATGAAATCCCACCAAAAAAAGCTATTATCCTGAGAACGCACTGACAAAGCTGATACCTGCTCTTAGCCTCCACCAAAATTTACACAGTTAAACAGTGAATAGCTAGGGGGTTGTAAACAGGCTTTGTTCTGTAATTATCAGTTCTGTTTTTCAGTACAGGATGGATACTTACCAGTGAGCACTTAAGAAAAGACTGTTCCAGCCTGCCAGCTGTAATACTCACACAAGTGTAACAATAGGAGACGCTGCTTGCAGTTTCAGCTTCATGTACTTGAAGTATTTACTCTGGAATGGAAGCTGCTCAAAACCCAGGACTCTAACAGTAACAAGAAGAGACTTGCCGATCTCGAGCTAGATGAAAGACAGAAACAAGATGGGGAGCAAAGAACACTTCATATACCCTTTCTTGAAGGCTCTCTGCCTCTGTCCTGCTCAGAATGCTTGATCCTAAGATTAAGCTCTCAGTGCTGCCTCCTTTCTGTAGGCAAGGAAATACCTCCTACCACATGAAGTCTAAGAAACATCTGAGTTTCCCTAAGACTGCATCACCTTGTCCATGAGATCCACCTCCAACTCATGTATGTCAGAGACCCGCAGATAGGCTGTAACTGGTCCCAAGAATTCCAAACAGAGATCATAGATTTCCAGGCTTAAAAATCCAGGCATCAAAGGGATGACCTAAAAACAAAGCAAAGAGGCACAGTCGTATTAACTGAAGAGGACACACACATTTTTTAAGGAGATATGTATATGTATAAGTGTATATATATATGTATATGTGTTTAACTTCTCTGCAAGCGATACAAGCGAGGTTTTAGTTCTGCTTAAAAGCCATTGCTCAAGTCAACTGTGTTGACAGTTGGGAGGCAACTATGTTAATTTGACATAAGAAAACCTTTACAGCCCACAGTTCATGATAAAATTATTCCCTGTAACAAAGCGAGTAGTGCCTCGTCCTGCATAATTTCAAACATCCCAACAAACTGGACTTCAAAACTATGCAGCAGACAAAATTTCAAAGTGTTTCTTCTCTGACACTGAGATTAAATTTCTCTCTCAAACAAAGCCCAACAAAAGTTTGATTTCTTGCTAACTTGTATCCTCCTGTGGATTATTATACAGAATAACAATCTATACTACAATTATACTGCAATTACTGCTAGAGGATATAGCAACATAGAAAACTCTATGAAGGAATTTTGATACTGAAACTGTATTAACTGAATAAAGAGTATCTATACATAATTAACATGGAACATTTGCAATAAGAATCAGAATTTATCTTAATTTAATGTTCACTGAAGCAAGTATCTGGCCTAAGCTACATAATTGCTTATGAATAAGTGTTCTGGGACACTCATATGGAATATATATAACCAGCTGTAAGGACAAAAGTGACTGACATAGGTAAAAGAAGAAAATAACTTATTTCTTCTTTTTCCCAGAGGATGAACCTCTCTTCCAAATTTCTCCAGGGCAAACCATCCTGAATGTGATCACCTCACTGGCACTTTCCGCCTCCAAATATGTCATGTTTACTATTCCATACTGACTGCTGTTGACCAGAAAGTATCCAGATCCTTCCACTAGATCAAATAGCTCCTGTCAATGAAAATAAAATCAAATGAAATAGCCTGCAAAATCTGAAGTCATCACCATCTTTTATTAGCAGGAGTTCTGCTCAAGTGAAAACAGAATAAAAATCTCAGCAATTGGCTCCTAAATGATGACATGACTTGTTGTCACAGCATACAAGCTTCATTTATTATCCAACAATACTTCGGATAATAAAGGAAAATAAAGCAGCTTATTGTTTGAGGAAACAAAGTGAAATGGGCTCATGAGTTTTATGAAAGAGCTGATTGTTGCTCTCCAGAAATAGTAAGAAACATTTCTTGATCATACAAGGCCACACAATTTATCAAAGAATGATGAGGCACAAAACAGCTTTGCTAATAGTGTTCTTACCTTTACAGCAGGATGATCATATATAGTGACATTATCTGGCACAACTGTCACATCTTCCACCAACAAGAACTCCACAGAAACAGAGATGAGCAAGTCAGACACTTCCTAAGTATGCAAAAAAGTCAGAAAGAAATTATATTAGTATTCCTCCAGGTTAAAAAAAGCATCATTTTCTTCTTTTACACAGGAAAAAAGAAAAAAAATAAAAAGATGATTGTGCAGACAGGAAATGAGCATTTCTCCTAAAGGACTGCACACTCTGCCGTAGAACTCTCATTGTGAAACTGTTAATAAAATGTTACTGCCCTGAAATGTGCATGTTACTGTACTGAAAATGTTACTGTACTGAAAATAAAATGTACTGAAAATGTATTAATGTACTGAAAATAAAAATGCACTGAAAATAAAATGTTACTGCACAACCCTTGACTATCAGCTTGTCAAACTGCAGTAGTACCCTAGGAGCATCAGTCTAAAGCAGGACGACCTATTCTTACTCACTTTTGGGCTACCTCTTGCTGCATATTTCACAAAGCTGACTCCAACCTGAACAGTTCCTTTGATTTGGTGCACTTCAAGAAGCTGATGCCCTACAAGCAAGATATGAAAACAAAACAACCCCCACTGAATGCCCTGATGTAAACAGAGATAAAACTCCTATTCATTCCGCTGGAAGCCGACATACAAAACTGAGCAGTACCATGCAGCCTGGTCTGTCCAGTCCCCCCATCTTTGGCCACCATCTTCATGGCTGTAGGATCAGAAATGCCAGCGAGGATTTCATTGGATGATTTCCACTCCAGCACCAGAGAACTGAAGTTGTCAAACTGTCGCTGTTGTTGATCAAACATAGCCAGCTCCAAAACTGTATTCCTCAAACTGGATATGGGGATCTACACTCAAAGTAACAGAACTTTGGTATTAATAATTTAGTGCCTAATTTAAGAAGAAACACTTTCACTTCCTAAAAAAGAACCGATCAAATTGTGGTGGATAGGTTTCTGTTTAACAGTGCATTTTTCCCTTCATCTCAACTACAGTTTTATCAGCCCAAAATACTAAAGGACTCAGGCTACTAGCATTCCTTTTGGGAATTTTCCTATTCAGAAAGCCAATTACTGCCAACTTGCACAGAATAGAGAAAACTGTCTCCAAAAGGACTGGGCTGATCAAGTTATTTGTTCTGAGGAAAGTTATTTCACTATCAGGCAAGAACTCTTCAATGACAGTGCTCTGTATCGCTAATTAACACACAGAAAATATCTTTTACATACTGGATTTCCAAGCATCCCCCAAATGAATGTAGGGTTCTTGCTCATTTCAAGTCTTACCAGTTGTTTGCTGTGTCGTGGCACGGGACAAGGTGGAATATCTACGGCTACTTCATACACCGGAGTCACAGACATACTTGCAGGATGAGCACAAACGAATGTCACCTGAATAACGTCCACAGCAGGACTTGGGTTCAGGACTCCTGGCTGGTTGCCTACTCGGAACGTGAGAACCTTCAAGGACATGCAAGAGGATTACCCAGAAAATTCTTCCATTGTGCATAAAATTGGTATGTTGGTATTGTCCCAAAATGGGATTAACTCTGAAGACCTAAAGTAAGGACAGGTCACTAGCAGACTGTGAAAAATGTACATCCCTCTGCGTGCATGACAGAAACACCCGATGAAATGCCATCCACACTTCTTTTCTAAACGCACTTCTGAGCAGAGACGACAGCGTCAAATTATGAATAAACAAAGATAAAAAGAAAAGTGAAATATACATTTGCTTGGATAACACTAATTCAAGCTACGTGCTCTCTAGTCAAGGGAAATGACACCTGTGAGAGTAAATGTGTGATTTTGCCCACATTATTTGCAGCTGCTTATTAAATTGCCATATATACATTTCCTTTACCTGTTCCCCCAACTCCAGGCATACAACCCGATAAACATACTGGTTCACTTTCCTTTTCATTGGAAGTCGGACTTCTACGACCTCAATTTTTTCCTCATGCTCCACAGCTAGTTCCGAGAAGAAACGAGATGGCTCCAAAATCCACGGTCCTGGCCCACCTTCAAATATCATCTCCTTTGCTGACTGCCAAGTCACCAAAGCCAACTCTACCGGGTTTACAGCCTGATCACATGAACAGAAGAGAGCTGAAATTGTGACCTTTAATACAATTTTCCAGTGAGGCAAATAAGTGAAGAGAGACACAAAAAAAAGAGCTATTGAAACACTGAAACTGACTCTCTTTTAGAACAAGACTTTGTTATGACTACGGTAATATGAAGCATAGTTAAGGTAGAATTGTATGACATGCACACTACTTTACAACGCTTTTCCATGCTGGAGCAGAATCTGGGCCATACTCACATATGAGAAGTAGACAAGAAACTACACAGTTATAAAATATGAACATTTGTTCTTCTACATGCATTCTACATGGATCCATTCTAAGCTATCAGAGAAGTCTAATTTTAGCCAACACGTAGTAAGACATTGACACAACAACACAATTCATAGAGAATTAAGATCACCCAAGATGCGTTGCTGTTTTTTCACAACACTAAAGTCAATGGTCAAGCTGTTAAACTGATTTACTTCTGTTAGCAGTCTGTCAGAATGAGATATGCCTGTTCTTGGAGGTGTCAGTAAATTTCCAGCTGCAAATTTGTTTCTTGGGAAAAATGATTTAGGATTTAGCAATGTGCTATACAGTCACTTGCAAACAAGTTAAGAATTCAAATGGGAGGGAACGAGTCAGTGAATGGAGCAGCTCTCACCTTCAGAGGTTCATAAGCAGCAAACGTGGCACTTGTTTCAAAATAGTGCTGGTATACTGTAACACTTGCTGTCACTAACGTGTGTCCCAAGGATTTTGCTTCTAATAGGAAGCTGGAGCAGAATGTCTGACCAGGCTTCTGTTTACCTACAAATTAAAAACATTTTTTTTTTGCAGCAGATCTTCTATCAGTGATAAGCTAAACTGTAATGGAATCCTTAACTTCACTCAGTTTTCTGAAAGATTTCCCAGAATGTCCCATCTCCGCCATAACTGTGATCCCTTTAGCTGTGGTGCCTTGCAATTGACTCTTCCAACAAAAGACACTTCAAGCCAATGACTTTCACAGACCTTGTTAAAGAATCATGAAATCTTTGCAAATTGTAATGGAGCATGACTTCGGGGAAATAATTTAAAACACTACTATTCTAACAAGTATTCTGGATTTAATCTATCATACCTTCTTCAGCAAGGACAAAGACTCCTTGCTTTTCCATGCTTATGTCCAAAAGTAAGAGAGAACAGTCAGTAAAGGCAACGTTCTCTTGCGTTTCTCTGTCCGTGAAATACATCTTGAGAGGAGCTTCCAAAACCTGGCCAATCTCAATATCTGCATGAAATGGCAGAAGTTCCATCTTTGTCAGCCACTCCACATACACCTAGATTAGCAAAATAGAAGCAGTCTGAGAGCAGAAAGGGCCAAGACAATGGTATCACAACTATGCCACAGCCCTTTCAATTTCTAGCTGGACGACACAGCATTTGTAACAACTATTTGCTCAGAAAAAAAGACTTCCCTGTATTTCACCATAGTGAAAGGGGTTCTGTACATCCCTAGCTTGAACAGTGCAGCGCCCCTGGATCAAACCTCCAGTAACGACTCCTTTTACGGTGACGGTGACCACAGTTTGATCAGAAGAAATCCATGAAAAATTGCCACTGCCTCCTTCAACCTATAGAAACAGAGGGAAAAGATAAATGTTGGAAATTGAAAATAATCACTGTAATTTTTCTACTGAAAGAGACTCTCATACCACGAAAACTTTCATGATTTTTCAAGCTGCAGTCTACTTTACCTGAACTTTATATCGATACAAGACTTCTGTGGGATGATAAGGAAATGCAAGGTAAGATGGTGTCAGCTTGATGGGAAGGTAAATCTTCACTTCTTGTTCATGCTGGACTGGCACAGGTAAATAAGCCTCAGACCCATCCTGTAAACAAGGAAAGAAGGCAAAATCTTTCAAGCAAAGTGCATTGCCACGAAAAACAGACTCCCGCTTTTAGCTGTCAGCAAAAGAAAGGTAATAGGAGTATATGGTTTAAGCAATCTTGAACAGGTTGACATTCTTTGAAGAAGATTTGAATGGGTTGTTCACAACTGCAGGACCTACAGTGGATATTGCTTATCCTTGATAGAGGATAACCTGCAACGTAGGATAAATATAGTGTAACTTGAATCATAAACAGTTAATTTCACATACCTGTGAAGAGTATTATACCTGTGGTACAGAACAAACTTGGAGGAAAAAAAAAAAAAAGAAAAAAAAGTTATTACTACCTTTGCATCCTACCTGCAGAAGTACAGAAATCAGTTCGGCTTTTATCCCTGTGATGCCATCTTTTAGAACCTGAACCATATGGTAAGAACCATTATCAGAAGACATGAACTCTTCAAAATATTCCTTAGGAAACTGGTGAGTTATTCTCAGGTTCTGCAAATTGACAAAGGGAAATATATTACTTATACCAAGACCAGAAGATCTGAACTCAAGGCCAGAGGACAGATGATTTGTCAGCAGAAAATATATTCTCAAGAGGAATATATTCTGGATACTCTCAATAAACTTGGAAAGGACATGAGTGTTATATTCATTACGCACCCCCAATGAGAGGAACACAGTATGTGACACTTCCTTTGGCAGCTGCTCTTGTTTTTAAGTAAACACATACTCACATCGGATAAATAAACTTTAGTGCTGTCTTTATCATAAACTTCTACAGTGATCGCATACTCTCGCTTCACTTCTAGAATCCACCGGTCTCCTGGATAGACAGCGAAACCTGAAATAAAACCATCTGGTTTGCTTTCAGAAACATGCAAACATCATCGACAGCCAGTGGTGGTAAAATACCTTTCATTAACAAGTTCATCTGGATAAGAATTAGTGATCAAAGCAGAGAAGCTTTCACTACCCATTCTACAAAATATACAGTATCATTTATAAACAATTCTTGAATTCAAAACAACCACTCTTCAACAAAAATAGACAGTTCAGGAAGCAGCACAAAGGGGAGGCTTGTAAGGCAATCAAGACTTTTTTTTTTTTTCCCATAGTTACGAGGCCCATTCTCTGTTGGGACTCTTTAATTTAGTTAATCACTTTGATTTAGACAGCAACCCATCAAACATGTTTAAGTCGAGTTCAATTTTCAAACCAATGCACTTGAAAAGACAAGAAGCCTCCTTCTGCCATTAAGATTTAGATACCTCCTGCCAACATAATGAATGCAGTTTTTTTTTTTAATAAGCAATATTTTCCTGCTCAAATGAAATGTGAGGGTTTTAGAATCAATCTTTCATTTTCTCATTACCTAAAAATCCAGCTTCTACAACATAGATAGTGCAATTTGGAAATCCAGATGCAGCTCGCATGTGAATATCTTCGTTCTTATATAGGAAATCTTTAAGGATTTCATTTTATGAAGAGAAAATATAGATGCCCTTAGTGAGCTATAAACCTCCAAGCTGTTTAAATACAGAACAAGTATCGGAATCTGGGGCTTGATCCAATTTCCACTGACATCAAAGAGTGTCTGTTCCTGTCAATGAGAACTACATTGTGTAATGAATTGGCTAGGGGGTCCTTGTCATTGCAGAAGAACAAGAGAAAAAGAAATTGCACAGGCTACGAAGTGATCTCTTCCTGAGTGGCAACAGAAAAACAGTAATGAGGTTCTTGAAACTGAGCATATTGATATGCCTATCTGGAAGAAACGTACAGAATGAAAAGGGGAAAAGTTAACCTAAGCAAAGCAAATACCCTACAAAGAATTTGGAGAAACTGAAGATAGGACTTCACAAAAATCCTTTTCTGTCTTTACAATCTCTCCAAAATATGTACTTTTTTATAACTATGGTAGTCATGCTTGGAAATAAAAATGACCACATATCAGGACTAAAGGCACAGTTTAAACTGTATTCAGAAGGATACTTTTATGAGCAAAGACGAGATTACTCTGTCCTAACTGCACCGCTCTCACGGTGGCCGTCTTGGCCTCCAGGCTGGCCACTGGAAGAAGGTCAGACCCACCAGGTGCAACAACTTGATCACGAAGTTCGAGCTCATAATGCTCAAGAGGCAATTCCACTTCTGCAAAAAGGTTATCTTACAAATTACAGTAATTTTATAATCACCTACACTTCCCTATAAAACATTCTCTTTACAACGGTACCAATTCAAGGACCTAACGATAATGACTGCAGACTAACAGGTTATCAGTATAGTAAGTTGACAGATCTTCTTCTAAGATCTAAGTACGTGCGATAATTCAGCTCCCTGGTGTCTGTACACGAAGTTAGAATGCAAGTTTAATCCATTACCACTCTGCCGCCATAAAGAAGTCCTCCATTTCCCTTGTTTCCAATCATATATCCCCAATTACTCTCTTTAATCAGCCCTACTAAGACCTGAATAGTCAGTTATTCACTGTTTAATGGCACGATTTCACCAACTCTAAGCTAAACTTCTCTGCCAACTAAAACTGCAAACAATACAGGAAAGAAGATATGGGAAAATACGGTGGAACTAAGAATTTACCTGTAAGCTTTCCCTGTACCATTTTAGCTACTTGGTATTTAATGTAAGCTCCAACCAAGAGATAAACGTCATGAGAAGGTATCAAGAATACATTCTCTAGAACCAGCAGACGCACCAACGCAGCAGATACTTTCTAATGGAAAAGCAATTAAAAAAAAAAAAAGTTCAGTGAAGTCTGGAAAGTCTTTTTATAAAGTTTTTTTTTTTTAATGGAACTTTCACAATAATTATTCACCTTATAAATTGATTCCTGTATTCGGACTTTTATAATTGCTGCACCAGTTTTGATTCCTGACACTAGGATCCTGTCTCCCTGTTTTTCTGCTCTTTCCAGATCAACAATGTAGTCTGGTGGAGAGTACTCAGCTTCTGAGTATCTTAAAATCCTGACAAGACCAAAATAACCTTAGCTAGGTAGACAAAGATTTCCAGTTACTTCAGAATCAAACAGGTTAGTGTATCACGAACTATTTCAAATTCTGGACTGCTTATTATACACAAATTCAAACAGAAAACCTTCTTTCAGCAAACTGAAACTACTCACAGAATTAATCATATAAGACCAAAACATAAATTAATATAGAATATTCCTACTGGTGGTACAGTGACAAATCACACCTTACTGGGCCGAGTCCAAATTTACTCATCCACATCCCACCCAATGCTGAAAGTCAATGCTGGGCATTCATTAGTCATTTCTAATATTTACCTTATTTTGTTTGAAAGATCTAAACTTTCCATGTTCTCATCCTTTGCAATATTCCACTCAAAAGTCATTCCTGACAAGCTGCTGAATGTGTTTCCTGAAGAAAATAAAAAATCAGCATGCAGAGTAATGGATATTAAGGGATTCCTTCCACCCAACACAGTAAAACAATTCCTGAGTAGGAGAAACCAATCAAGTGTCTCAACATTGCCTGGATTTCTAATGTTCGGACCAGTAATACCAATTCTCTCAACATTGCCTGGATTTCTAATGTTCGGACCAGTAATACCAATTCTAAACAGTATCACCCAGTATGAAGAACAGACAGTAAATAAGAACTTCTTTCTCAGGAATAAGAGCTTAAATTTGGAATTATAGCAGCAGAACTTGTCTCCCAAGCAATACCTTCAACATCCAGAGCTCTCACAGTTAGCTCCAACGGAGAATCTTCCACATAGATCTCTCGAGTTCGGGAGACAATTTCAATACTGTCTATCACATCAACAATGACATCACAGCGAAGTAAGTGGCCTGTCACTATAACGAAAGAATGAATAATCTTTTATTCAGTATCTGCAATTTTGTATTGGCTTAAAAACATCATCAGAAACTACAGGGCGGGGAAGGAAACAAAAAGGAAGACCACCCTTTCCCACAGACCCAAAATAAGATGTTGCTGTAGGTTTCTCAATAGAATAAGCCTGATATGAAACTCTGCTTGCAATATTTAGAACAATTTAATAATTTCCTCCTTAAAATCTACACGGACAACCCTTGATTTCCATAAACAGCCCCAACTCCCAAATTACTTGCTGCTTTATGAAACTTCCCCCTTTTCCACCTACCGCGTTCCTCAGCTATCACAACGCTGCTTAACTTTGTGGCTTGCGAAGACTGAGCGGACAGCAACGCTTTTTGTGAACAAATGGTACTGTTACCATAAATGGGCTCAACGTTGACTATATCGTGACGAGTGGAGTACCTGAAAGGAAGATTCCCCCCCACCTCCACTCAGAAGGGTATCTATAAGTGTGCTTAAAAAAACTCAAAACACTTTTTTCATACTTATTCCTATAGCAACCTTTTCAAATATACTACTGAGTGCACAGCTAACATACTGAGTTCCAAAGGTGCACCAGGCCAACAGCTTCTGCCTCCCTCCCTTCCCCCATGTTTTGGTGTTGACACAGAGTAGCGATTAGAGCCTTAGAACAAACATTGCCTGCTCTGACCAAACAGGCCTCTCACAGCCAAACAAGACAGATTTTTGTGCTCCCCTGACACTACCCTAGCCCAGAAGAACATGCTCTCTTTCCCTCCTTCTTAAACCTTTCCTTAGCTGTATGTTTATCCAGTCCTGTTATCCAGAAAAGGCTTCCATCCTATTCCCTCAACGCAGTACTCCTCTCTGCAAGGATAATAAATCCCTTAGCACCCCTCCTCTTCCTCACCAAGAGTAACAGCCACCCTCAGCCTCTAGCACAAAAGGAACGTGGAGCTCCCGACTAAAAGGCAGCAACACTTTGGGAACGTTTAGCTTAAAGGCAGCCGCCAGAAACAGCGAGAGAACGCAGAGGAGCGCAGACACCTGAGCCTGCCTCATCCTGCCAGAGCAGACGCAAAATGGCGGCGGCGGCAGGGCCCCCTTCCCGCCTTCCGGCATGACGCATGCGCAGAGGGACGGCCTCGCCGGCGCAGCGCATGCGCGCTGCCCCCCCCCCATCAGCGGCGGGAAAATCCCGCCTCGGCTCCGCGGCGCTGAGGTAAAACCGGGAGGACCCGCTCCCCGCACCACATCCCCGCGTACCCGCCCTTAGCGTACCGTGCCCGGTAAGAAGCCGCAAAAGGAGACCACACGGGAAGCACTCGAGACACACACCACTGTGGAGGGAGGTGGTTTTATTTCAAAAGAGAGTAAGACAAAATTTTCCCCTTTTTTTTGTTTTTCTCCTCAATTTTAGTATCAAAACATTTGAAAGGGTTCCTTTTTTTTTTTCTTTTTCCCTCCAGATTGGCCCCTAAAACTGCTCTGACCAAGCAGCATGCTTAAACCACAAGCTACACACAGCGAGCTTGGCACATCTCCACACTCACGCCTCATGACAACAACACACCAATGCACTGCAGGATGGCTTGTACCTCATTAAGACATTAATCACTTAAGAGCACACCTGGCTGGGAAGGAAGGCTTTGTTTTTTTCCCCCCCATCCTCAATCAGGGTACACAAAACATCTCAAAGAAAACACGACTTTTGTACTTAAGCTGTTAAATTGAATCCAGCAATGAGTGATCAAGCTTGGTACATCAGCACTTAGTGAAGGCAAATTCAACCCCTGGGTAGCAACAGGTTAGAGGGGCCATGGCTTTTCTAAAGCCACAGGGGAAAGAAAGGGGCCAATAGTGTGGGGAATGAAAAAGTAATGAAAAAGAAACACAACAACCACGTGAAAAATGAAAACATTCTGGTAATAGACTCAGCTTTTTTGTTTTTTAAAAGAAAAAAAAAAGGTCTCCTGCTTACATTGCTTCTCCACAACACAGCATTACCTTAAAGCTGAGAAACTGGGCTGTGCTTTTGGCAAACAGCTTCTGGAGAGGACATCAAGCACCAGCAGGGGATGAGGCAGCAACATTTCTCAACTGGCTTCCATTCCTAGCCAGGTTACTAGAAACTGTCACCCCCTCCTCCTTCCCCTGCCCATGCAGGGCATCCCAGAGCTACCAGAGTAACAGAAGGTTAATACCAAATTTTAAAGCTGAGAGCTTTAAAGTGTATGTAGCTCGTGAGCCTCAGTTATTTGGAATGTTTACAATGGTTGCTACAAAAAAAGGTAGTTACGAAATGTATACATCTCAAACATGCTCCCCCAACATTATTGCATTGTTTATTTCCCTTAATAATGCTGCTTCAAGCTCTGCCCAACCTGATGACCTCTAACCCTAAGGTGAAGTGGAAGATTAATGTTTGGTCAAGTTGGCAACCGAAGGTAAACCGTGGTCCCCAAGGGTTAGAGGGCAGCAGTGGCTGGGCTGGCCCTCACTGGCATGGCGTGACAGAGGCAGTGGCAGGGATCCATTACATTTCATTCAGGTCTAGCAGGGTCTGGTCCAGCATTCTTTGCGTGCAGAGATGCTCCTCTTTGGTGGATTTCAGTTTATCTGGTGGGAAGCAAGAGTTACAGTTACAAGTCAGCTTAAAACAGCCAGAAAGCCTTTGCCGAGAAAGCTTGCGCTAGCCCATTCCCAGCACACTGCCATAGCTAGGTTCTCCGTTTCTGGGTGCCCGGCTATTTGCAGCCAGAAGCTCCGGAGTTACCTGGCTCATCTGTAGCCCTTCTCTCGCGTTGGCGGTGCTCCCGAGTGGCAAGGTCACGATGTACCTTAAGCTAGTGCTCCAGGTAGTAGTTTGCATGCAGGTGCCTTGGACTGCAGCTAGCTTTGCCCAGGGCTCCCACACAGCAGGAAACAGTGGCCCCACAAGCCACCCAAAAGCAACTCAGAGATAAAATACATGGAGAAGGCACCTCCCAGGATTACAGCTGGCTGTGCCCCCATTTCCCCTAGCAGAGCACAGAGATGCCAAGCTGGTCACCAAGACCGTACTACCTAGCAGCAGGTAGCAGACAACCATGCCTCAAGGACAAGTAGGAGAGAGGCTTTTCTCAGTGAACAGCAGGCAGTGAGCAAGTAGGAGCAAGGGTGCTGCAACTCTGCCCAGGACTACAGGGAGCTTGCACAGTCAGTTCTCACATGTTCTTTAAGCCAGGAGGAGAGCTCAGACCAGCAACTAGCCCTCTAGGTAGGCTTTACTCCAAAGGACAGCCCACCCTTATCTCTGAAGAAATCCGCACGCTGGGACACTGGATAGACAAGCTGTGGAAAGATGTCCTTTAGGCACAGGCAGTTTCTCCAAGATGCTCCCCACCACCTCCCTCCTGAGGTCAGCGCTGAGGGTCTGACCAGCAACTGGCTCATGGTCCAGTAATGATGCACTAAGCACAGAGCAGAAAGCAGCCCTCCTAGGGCACTAGCGGCAGCAGCATTTAAAGACTCCCTGGAGGCACTCAGGAGACAGCTTTCCACCATGTATTTTGTGACTGGCTTTCCAGATTCCATCAGTTTTCCCATCTCACTCTGGGACTCTGCATCTGTGGTGGGGTCAGGTCCCAGAAACAGCCTCCTCCCTCAAACCTAGGTTAGAGCTCTACTGTATGAAGATGCTACAGGCTTGCAGTGCCTTACAGACCACACGGTCAGCAGTTTATTGTTAGAAGCCATCATTCCATGCAGCAGGAAATGCTACAGTCATTCAGCTAACAGTAAAGTCGTAGCGCTGGACAGGACAGGTTATCTAACAGACATCCGCCGAGCTCCTCCCCACCCCTCTCTGCTGGTGGGCACCGTTCTGGCTCCCTGAAGGAGCCGGGCAGGCCCCGCTGTACTAGCAAACATGACTGTTCAGAAAACAGCCACATCCTAGGGTTACTTCATCAAGAATAGAGGTTACCTTTTTATAAAAAGCTTTTAAATAAAGTACATTAGAGGATCGACTTCAACTGCCCCATTAAATAGCAGCAAATGCACAGAATTTGCAAGTCTGCCAGTCTTAAAAGTGATCAGATTTCACTGTGGTCCACAGCATTGGTGGTCGCAATAAGCTTGTTTAATGGCATTAGTGGGCCCCCTTCTCAGTCACACAGATCATGCAGCGTTAACTTCAGCTCGTTAGAGAGCAGACGATTTTTCTCAAGCTGGCTGTACAGGCGCTCTGCAGCAGCAACAGGAGGATTAGGGGAAAAAAAAGAGAGGAAAAGAGAGAGAGAGAGAAAGGGAAGGTTAGTAGAGTACCAAGATGAGCACATAAATAACCTGTCTCCATAACATGTGCCTCTGAGGATCAAGTCTAGGCTATTACATACATGAAGACAGGCAGAACAAAAGTTTGTCTTAATCCAAATCACTTTTCTGCTCAGGAAGATCACACTGGGAGCCAAGTGCAGGCAGAAATGCAAGTGCTGCCAAGGGCTTACGAAGGCAGAGGAAGAAGAAACGAATACTAGAGAAGGAACCTGTAGACTGGGCTAAACTGGACCCAGATAAGGAGAAAATAAGGATGTGCCTTAGGCTTGTGCAATGTTTTGCAGAAGGAGGTAGTCCAGATTTGACTGGGCCAGAACTACCTTTCAGAAAGCACAATTCCACACAGCAGTGGGACTGAAGGTGTAGTAGCAATAGTACAGGGAGCCAGAGAGCTCTAAGGACAGCAAGGCTGAGAACAGCAGCATCTTCTAGCCAACAACGTGACTTTGTGCCACATGAGGTTAGTTGTTACTAACTGGGAAGGAAGCTGGGGCATGGGAGACAGCCATCCCATGCTGGCCTATGCCTGCCATGCAGGTAGGCTACCACTGCCAGGCTCTCGCAACATCTCACCTCTGTGCTGTCTCTAAGCAGGTATGCTCAGCACCCTGATGTCACCCCAGGTGACCAGAGCCAGTCCTAGATCTCTAGGACAGCACAGGATGGGAATGAGGTGTGATGGATAGAGCTTGATGGTTGGGTGACTAAGCTGGTGCAGCAGCTGCTGGCCTTCACCCAAGTGCCCCACATTTGTGGACACAGACATGACGACTCACCCGCATGAGCAGACTGACTTGAGTAATTGGCATGACCCTTTCCAGACCTCAGGAATAGCTTCTTTGTAGGTTGGCCTTCTCCCTTCCCCACCCAACCTGCAGGGCAGCCTGAGGTCATGTTTGCACCTCCGGGGAGCTCCAGGACCTGTGCCTCCTGGTCACTTGATCTGTGTTTGCAGCACTCCTGAGTCAACAGCCCAGCTCCTGCTAACCAGCCCATACAAGCCTAGCAATCCAGTCAGACCAGAAGCCTTTCAAAGCCTCCCAGGGCACCAGTTGCCTCACCCACACATTCATCCACCACCTAGTGTGGATTCTATCAAGGCTAGCATCAGGAGGCCCTGCCAGAGCCCAGCCTTTGATAGCATCATTTGCAACACTGCTGTGCCAAAGCACAGCCACCTGCTCCACACTGCATGCAAGGTACTAATAAACCTGTGATTGACAAGACCTCCCACCAAGAAGGGAGGCCATTTCACAAGGGCAGCAAATGTGGTGCCACATCCATCCCAGGAGGGGCTGGCAACTGAATTGTTCCCCTTTGTATTTGTGACAAGCCCTGCTGCCCCCTCACACAGGAACTAGCCCCCCTTATTAAGCTGCAGGTTTAGCTAGATTCTTGCTCTTTGCAGATTCTTGCTTTTTGGTTACATGTCACAGAGCTACCTCCTACATCCCAGGAAAACCAGACCATCTGCAGAGCTTTCCAAATTATTACCCTTGGAATCCCCAGCAAGATAGCTCCCTGCTCAGACCTGCAGAAGTGTCTAGCAGAGACGAGACAGCCTGATACAGGAGTCAGAAAAGGCTGAGGTAGTTCAGTGTGCTTGGTCTGTGCTTACTGTTAGTGCCACTTGTGCATGAGAACCAAATGCAAACAAACCTGAGGATCAGGAAACCACAGAGGCTGTCCCATTTCACCAAAACTCGGCTCATGAAGGGCTCTTCGGGCCCTATGGCAGACAAATCAATCCAGGAAGGAAAAAAAAGTATTTGACAAGCCACCACGAGGCAGCACAAACACTTATGTCAGACTGTTCAGTGCTTATGGTACCAAAATAATCAGCAACAGATTCACATCAGCAGTGAAACATGTCCAGTGCTTGCAGGCTGCCACCAGCTGCAGTGCTTGGTGCAACGCTCCATGCCGTGCTCCCCAGAGCACCCTGCCCTCCGCAGCCCCCTGCCCAGGGAGCAGGAAGGGGGCCACGCTTGGATCCCCTGGCACCAGGACACGAGCCTCACAGAGGCTACTGCAGCACTCAGCCAGCCCTCTCCGACTAGAATCCACAAGAATTTGCGTGACCTTTATTAGCTTTTGCACCCTGCCAGTGATCTAGTGACTATCAAATGTGGTAACTTCCCCCTGCAAGGCAGCATGAGGCAACTGATGCCTGTGAATGCATCGGTCAAGTGGGAGCAGTGACTTCAGCCTGACTCAAGCAGACACAGCTTGAAGATTTTCTGCTACACAAGCATCCTAGGTGATCCTACAGAGCATGCTGTGCATTGAGCCACTGTTTGCAGAGCTGCAATTCACACGTGAGCCAAGACGACACCCGAAGGATAAAAAAAATTCAGTGCATTAATCAAGTTATGTATTCCATCCACAACAATGAAGATTACACTGATTTGAAGGCAACATTGAAACAGTTACTCTAAAGCAGCAAGTGGTCACTAGAAATCCATTTCTCAAAAGCACCAGCCGCTCCATTCATTTTATACAAGAGTTGTTTTTCTTAAAAAAGGTGACATCATGCTCAAGCAAGAGGCAAGAGAAATACAAAAGGAGCTTTATGGCTCCACACAAGATATGCAGATGAGAACACGACATCCTCCCAGGCTACACCCAGACACTGAAAGGGCAGCCCCTCAGAGCACAGCAGTGTCTGGCACATCGGGTCAAACAGAGAGCACTTTGTTGGGAAGCAAGTGCAGTGTAACTGGGGGGGGCCGCTATTGCTGTCAATTTCAGCGTCTTTACAGCACTCGTTCTCAGATGCCCTGCACACAGTAACTGGAAAAAGGTACTGGAAGTCAGAGTGAGATGACGAGAGCACGAATGCAGGGTGCAGATGCAGAACAAGCCATCAAGCAGAGAGGCAAATCCAAAGTGGAGTTTGGAATCAAAAGACTTATCTGTGTGAAACAGAAGGAGACACTAATTTTACGAGAGGCTTCAGAGTTTGTGCACGGCAAACTGTTCAGGGAGCCTTCAGATGCTAGTGTTAAGGCTCTTCCTCTAATACACAAGTACCTGGCCTTTCCTTGGTTAGTAGGAAGGTCTGTGCAGAGCAGCTGTTAGCAGAATCCACAGCAAATCTGAAAAAAGCTAAGTAGCCAAGTTGCAGAAACACACAAGTTCAGCTACTTCCACAGATCACTTCATGATCCACTCCACCTCAGGCTTATTAGGATGATTCCCGAGGAATCCACTTGAGCACTAACCACAGCCTCTTCCAAAAGGAATCCTGAGACCGTGGCGCACTGCTCTAGCAGGCAATGAAGCAGCATTACCTTAGGAAGCCTTTTCCAGTGCAACTGGGAAGTGCATTCCTTGGCATAGCTCAGCAAGTTCAGGTCAGAACTCTGAGGCCAGCGCAGCACTCAGGATTACACATGCAGATCACATTAGTTAGAATGCAGCATGCTCCAAGGAAGCCTCCACGGTCCTAGAGGCAGAGATCTGTAGAAGTAACCTAGACACAGCACCATTGATTCACTGGCTATGGAAATCACAGCAAACCAAGCAAGCTCTGGCGGTCTAGCCTGCTGAAGCGAGAGGCAAACACCACCCAGCTCATATTTACATGGAAGTCATGTCATTCAGGGCGTGGTCCAGTTCCTCACTAATTGCTTTGTACTTCAGTTTCTGGGCATAGAGCTCATCTAGAAGAGGTTTAGGAGGAGAACAAAAGGGAGACAATGAGGGAAGGCAGACTTCTCCCAACACCCTGGGGCAGGAAAAGCAGTACGGGACTCACTAACAGAAGAAAATGAAGTCAGATGCGGAGACTTCACAACTCTATTCATTCCTGGGCAGTGAGTGAAAGGGCTCTGACAGCTGGAGGACAGGCTGACCAGCAAGTGTCTTCCAGATTACGAGGCAGCTCTAAGGTGAGCAAAGCCAAGAGCTCAAACCACAGTAGCTTGTGAGAACAAGCTGCTCTGCTAGGTCAGCAGGAACCACTGACAGATGGAGCACCAGGGAAGGGCAACTCCACTTCTTAAGGAGACGATCTGATTGCTAAACCAAAGGCAGGCACAAATCAATTAAGTGCTTTGTTCTCACCTTCCGTTTCAGTACAAAACCTGTTTGGGAGAAGGCAGTTAAGTAATAGTCCTGGGCACCAGAGGGAATTCCCATTATGTGCCCACAGCAGCAGGCAGGATAAGCGGAGCAGACAGGCCACACCCGCGTTCTTCATAAGATAGTGGAGCACATCACTCACACCCAGTGGAGGAGGCAGGCTTGAAACTCAGCGCTCTCCGTCAGGACTGTGCAGAGCTGGCAGACTTTGCCCAACGCTGACTGCCTAGGCTATGGCACGGCTGTTTATGTTGTTAACTGTCTCACAGTGCCCAGAGAACTTTGTCAGTTGTCATAAACTAGGTCACTTCAGTAACAAGACTGCAGACTGGAGCCAACTCTCCCTATCAAGGGAAGCATGCATGGACTTGGAGTTTTGCAGTTCCCAATAAGGGCTTGCCCTGGATCATGAGTTGGCTGGGATCGCTGCTTGGCTGCGGTTCTGGAACAGTTCAGCTGACACCATTGCTATTTCTAGATAAAACTCCTGAGCAACTCCAGCTGGAACAACGCAGCTTTGAGTTTCCAAGATCCGGCACTGACAGATCACTAAGGCACATGCTGTGGTCAAGGCAGGGGGCCACTAAGATTTTTGGCTTGCCAGCACCAACACTTCATCCACCGCTGTCTATAGCGGACTCAGCCACAGCCCCAGATCTAAAACAGGTAACTGGAACCTTCTCTTCCCATCCTTTCCAGAGAAGCAGGATTCTGAAGTCAGGCATCACATGGTTTAAGTACCATGAAGTCAAAAACAGGAGAGCAGCCCAACCATGGCAAGAAGTGCATGGAGGGAGCTTCAGGTGATTTAGTCTTGAATCAGGACTGCGCTTGGGCTCCTTGAATCTTCTTGGGGCTAGCTCATGACTTAACTCCTGTCTGCAGCAGGCAGCCCCGTGCGTGCACTTCTGCACAAAGGCAGGTTGTTGAAGCCAGTTCCTGTTGAGTTCAGTTGGGTTTTCCTACCCCACTCCTTAACAGGAGTAATCCACTGAAATTCCTGAGGACATCACAGGCAGGATTCTACCATCCATGCTTTCTGTTACTGTGAGGCAGATATGGCAAGATGTTCAGGGCAAGAACTCTGCTTCCTGGCTGTGCTGCAGCCAGCCTCATTTTAAGAGCAAATACACTGGGCACAGTTCTTAAGCCCAGAGAGACTCCAACCTCACCTTGCAGGCTGAGTTTGACTGTGCTCCAAGAGCAGAGCTTCCACTTTCCAGACATGTGATAGACTGCCTTCCTCATCTCCCCACTCCTCACATGTTCTTTGGCTTCCCCATCCCCAGAATGTACCTTCCAGATCATCGATGGTCTTCTCCAGCTTGGCCACAGACCGTTCAGCAAACTCAGCACGAGTCTCTGCCTGCCAGACAGGAGCAAGTCAGTCAGTGCAACAGCCTCCACATGCAGCAAAGGAGCAGAAAATCTGATACGGTCACTTACCTCTTTGAGTTTATCAGTCAGGATCTTGATCTCTTCTTCATATTTATCCTCTTTTTGGGAGTACTGTGGAAGAGGAGAATGTCAAAGAGCAGCCCCAGTTATCTCCCACTCCAGAGATCTTGCAGCTACATGGGGAGCCAAACTCCTTGCTGTACATTACATGCCCCCAGGAACTTCCAACTGATAGTTATTCACACCCCTGCTCTGGGGCAAGAGAACTGGGTCAGGCAGCAAGTCCCAGACCACACACACAACAAAGTCGGGCACAGATAATATATGTAGCCCACATTCAAGCAGCATAAATATCTCGGGCCGCTCGCATCTGCCTCAAGGCAGGGAAGGGCAGTCATCATTCCCATGCTCCCAGCTTCTGGAATCCAACATTATGTCTGCGCTAGAATCCGTTAGTTCTCCTGGGAGCCACAGAGCTGAGAGAATAAGCACCACTCTCCACGCCTGCAGCATTTCCATCCCAGGGGGTGCTCCGCAGCCACACACTCCTCTAGCAAAAGAGAAAGGTTTCTGAGCCTTTGGAAAACAGCCCTACCTTCTCAGCCTGAGCCTCAAGAGACTTGAGATTGTTGGTGACATTCTTCAGCTCCTCCTCCAGCTCGGAACACTTACTGTGGATTTTTGTAAAGGGGGTGGGGGCGGGGAAGAAGAAGAATGGGAAGGAAAGACAGGAGAGATGAGAAGTGAATCCATGTGCAGGGAAGACCAGGGAGTTTTTTAGGAGACAATGGTCAGACTAGATGAGACCTTGCTTCAAAGGCACTTCTGCAGGAAGCAAGCTCCCTCCCAGCCTCCAAGTTCACACTTTAAGTAATCTACTGGCATAGGCACAAGGCACTGAACTGAGCAGCTGAGATGTGGACACAGATTTGTGCTGGAGTCTTCAAGTGGAAGTTGCAAGTTTAGTTTGCTGTAGGCGGGGATAGTTCTGACACATGGCTGAGCAGCTGCCATCCAGTCAGACAGTTATTTATGGTCAGAGAGGACAGAGCATACCAGGAGAGAGAAAGAAATGCAATTAGGCAGAGGAAGGAGTGTAAGACGAGGACCACAAGAGCTTTGGTTTAATGGTTTGAGAAGGGAAAGGTTAGTACCTTTTCTTCGGCAACAGACAGACACTTCAAGTTCTGGTCCATCACTCTGATCTGCTCCTGCAGCTCCCGGCAACGACTGTTAGTGACGGTCGCATGATGGGACAAGCCAGGTGGGACAAGGGGCAAAAAAGGACCACAAGTAACAAAGCAGAGCAAAAAAAAAAAAAAAAAAGGATGGGGGGAAAAAAGAAAAACCAAAAACATCACAGTCATGACATGCATGTCTGGGCAGGAAGCACAGCGCTATTACCGCATCCACGCTTTGTTAGACAAGGCCCAGACCAAGTCATTAAGGATCCATTAAGGCACCCGGACGATGCAGTCGGTGTCTCTGCTCCAAGCAGAGCAAGGTCAGCCTGCTGCTCAGCAGGGCACTGCAGAAGTCTCTAGCGGCTGCTGCACGTTTTTCCAAGAGGGTGGCCTCCGAGCAGCCTTTGCCAGTGCGCACACTGCTGCCCTCCCTGCTCGGGAGGCCTGGGCAGTTTTAGAACAAGCGCTGTGCTCGGGTGCCCCGCAGCAGTAGCCAAGGAGCTGGTGGGCGTACAAAGCGGTGCTGGTGACACTGCGTGGAGGAGGATCCTCCAGGCCCTCACGGCTTCGGAAGTCACTCCATGCAAAGAGGCTGAACATCTCAACAAGAAGGCAACTCGCACCAGCTCTGAGGCTCCACACTCTCAGGGGACTTAATCCTCCTCAGAGCAGATTGTTTCCAAGTTTCACCTGAAGATCTAAACCCACCCCATACTTCGGCCTTGTGTAACAAAGTTAGAAGTGCTCTGTTAGTGTTAGTGTCATGCAGAGGCAGACATGCAAGTCATACACAAGCAGATATACTCACGACTCCGCGAGCTCGGCCCTCTCTTCAGTACGCTCCAGGTCTCCCTCTATGATCACCAGTTTCCGAGCAACCTGAAAGACAGCCAGAGTTAACAGGAAGGCATTTTTGTCCTCACAGGCTGTGCAAGGCAGTAGAGGAAACGCTTGCTGGAGCGGCCAGAGCCTCTTGGCAAGAGGCAGCACTGGAGCAGCTCTGCTGCGAGCCAGGCTTCCCCCAGGTTTGCCGAGGAAAGTCCCGGCTACAGGAAGCGGAGCCGCCTCTCCTGGCGGAGGAGCGTCCAAGCGGAGCAGCCGAGATCCTCACCTCTTCATACTTCCTGTCCGCCTCTTCGGCGATGTGCTTGGCTTCCTTGAGCTGGATCTCCTGCAGTTCCATCTTCTCCTCATCCTTCAGGGCTCTGTTTTCAATGACTTTCATGCCTCTGCCCGAGAGAAAGAGCAGCGAGGGGAGATGCTTAAGCCAGCTGTGTGCAAGGCAGCAGGAGCGTAACACATTCCAGAGCACCACGGGGCTCCCATGGGAGCACTGCCGCTTCCCCATGCGCGGGGACCTCCGGGTGGAGGGCAGCACAACGAGACAGACACTGCCACGCTGCTGCAAGCGGGGCAAACGGGATTGTCTGAATAAACCCTCTCCAGGAGGATTTCTTCCAGAAGCTCCCCAATCAAGGGAAACAGGGAGCTGCTGAGAAGGACAAGCAGGGCCCTCTGGGGGCTCTGCACAGTTGAACTGAGCACTTTCCAGGCTGAGCTGGCAAGAGCCAAGTCTGTCATTATGGCACCATCAGCCGGGGCAGGCTGCTTGTGGAGGAAGCACATCCAGCAACTGGAAACGCTCTGCCGGGACCACTCCCCTCTGAATCACCCGGCCAGGTTAGCAGGGACCTCTGCCAGAGCAGAGGCTCCCGGCAGGAGCAGCAGGAAGAGCTTCCCCCTCTCCCAGCAGCCATTTTGTCCAAGCACTTCCCAGAGCCCCCGCGCTTCCCTGCTCAGCGCGGGGATCACGGCAGCCACAGCCCCTGCCTCTCTCCTCAGGTCTAAGAGCACTCCATGAGGGCACAGGGTTGTTTCAGAGGCTCCACATAAGCGGCTGCCAATCCTCACGTGCAGCCTTGAGGTGGCAATTACTTCCCACCCTCCGGAGAGGCCACAAGGCTCCTGGCACAGGGCCCGCGGTCACAAACACGCCTGGACGCGTCGCCGAGCCCCGCTCACCTTTCGCTTTCATCCGCGGCCTTCTCTGCTTCCTCCAGCTTCTGCAGAGCAGTGGCGAGCCGCTCCTGCGCCCGATCCAGCTCCTCCTCCACCAGCTGGATGCGGCGATTCAGAGAGGCCACTTCTGCCTCAGCCTGGAGGGAGCACACGAGAGCGGCTCAGCGCGCGGGGCCACCCGGGGTCAGCGGCGGCGCGCCGGAAACCAAGCCCAAGACGAGGCACTCGATCCGCTTCCTCGCGCGCCAAGAGGCTTCGCAGGGAGCTTGGCGACGCTGCCGCCGTGCCCCAGCTCCTCACACGGCGCCGTGAGCCGACTTGACGGCTTAACACGAGCTGGTGCAGGGCGATCGCAGCCTCCCGCCGCGGCTGCCGTAACCCTGCCGGGCCATCAATCACTGCCCTGTTTATCTGCCGCCCCAGAGCAACCCGGCAGCCTGAGATTTAGCACCCAGGCAGCTCGTCCGAGGGATTTGGACACACGGGTTGCTTGAAATAACTCTCAGCAGCAAAGATTAACAGCTCCAGGGCCATGGAGCCTGGGCAGACGGGGCCTTCCGCGGAGCTGCCCCAGAGCTGGATCAGCCGTTAGCGTCCGCACCCCCAAACCCAGCAACTCGAGCCACGGGCACATTCCAGGCTTCCTCCCTCCCCACAATTCCCAAAGAACAAGAGCCTGATCCAACCTCGAAACAAGGAAAGGAGGCTGCTCCCCAGCGACAGCCACATGGGGCCAGCCCCAAGCCCGCAGGCTCCGCAGTTGCCTTAAGGCGGCACCCAGACACAAAACCACAGGAACGAGCGAGGCCTCAGCCACAGCAGCAGGGACGGGGCCCCCGTGCACCCGCGGCCAGGGCACGGGGCAGCCTCGAGCCCCGGGGACACCGGAGCGGTTACGGAGCCGGGGCCATTCCCGGGAGACCGCGCGGGAGCCCCGGAGGTTTGTGAGAGCGGAACGGGCACCGCGGGCCGCGACGCGGGGACGAGGCGGCTCCCGAGGAGGAAGCTCGAGGCGAAACGAGGCGGCGCTGGACGGAACCGGGCGGCGGCTGCGGGGCCCAGGTGGCTCCACACCGGGAGCCCCGGGGGCCGCCCCGCGTCGCCCCTCCCGGGAAGCACCGGGCTGAACCCCCCCGGCCCGGCCACCGCGGGAGGCGCTCGCGAGGGCTCGCCACGGCAGCGGAACCGGGCGGAACCCGCCACACCGGGCGGCCAAGATGGCCGGTTCCTCCGGAGCGGGCAAGCCGGGGTGGGAGCCCCGGCCGCCGCTCCCCGCCGAGCCCCGGGCCCCCCCGCTACCTGCTCGCGGCTGCGGCGCTCGGCCTCCACGTCGCGCTGCAGGCGGTCCGCGCGCTCCTCGGCGTCGTCCGCCTGCTGCTGCAGCACCTGGATCTTGCGCTTCACCGCCTCGATCGTGGTGGCCCCCGCCATGGCTCCCGCTCCGCCGCCACCGCCCGGCCCCGCCCTGAAATACCGGAACCCGCCGCCCCCCCTTCGCCTCCGCCGCCGCCCGCCCCGCCGCCGGGAAGTGACGTCACTTCCGCCGCACGCCTTCCCCCCCCCCCGCTCGCCGCTCCCCGCGCGGCCCGCGGAGGCGCCCGGATGTGCCGCGCCCCGCCCGCTCTGCGTCGCCATGGCAACGGGGGGGGGCTCTGCCCCACCGGGACCCGGTTCTGCCTCACGGGCTCCGGCCTCTGCCCCGTAGGGACCCGGTTCTGCCCCATGGGGGCCCGGTTCTGCCCTACGGTGTCCGGCCTCTGCCCCATGTCTGCATCGGACACGGCTCTGCCCCACGGGGACGCGGCTCTGCCACATGGGATCCAAGCTGTGCCCCATGGGGACCCGGTTCTGCCCTACAGTGTCTGTCCTCTGCACCATGGGACACGGCTCTGCCCCACGGGGACGCGGCTCTGCCACTTGGGATCCACGCTGTGCCCCATGGGAACCCGGTTCTGCTCCACGAGGACCTGGTTCTGCCCCACGGGGACCCAGTCCTGCCCCACGGGGTCCAGCCGCTGCCCCACGGGGACCCGGTCCTGCCACACGGGGACCTGGATGTGGCACTGTCCCTTGGGGGGGGCATAGTCCTGCCCCACGAGGGACACGGCACTGCCCCACAGGGGACCTGGCACTGCCCCACAAGGTACCAGGACCCAGGATTGCTCCACTGGGGACACGGCGCTATTCCCAGGGAGTGTAACCTGCCTCGCGCAGGAGCAGGGCTGCCCCTGGGGGCTGCGACACAGCACTGCCCCACAGAGCATATGGCACTGCCCCACTTGCAGCAGGGACTGCCCCATGGGGACGTGGCAGTGCCCCATGGGGGACAGGGACCCGGCACTGCCGCACAGAGGACTGGGCATTGCCCCATGGGGGACCAGAGTGCCCCAAGAGGAGTCAGGACACGGCGCTGCTCCCCTGAGGACACGGCACTGCCCCACGGAGCCCGGGGCCACCCTGGGCAGGACCTGGACCTGGCCCAGCTCTGCCCCATGTGCCCCTGCCCTCCTGTCCTGTCACATCGTGTCACACCCTGTCCAGTCGCAGCCCGTTCTGTCCAGTCCTGCCACATCCCGTCCTGTCCCATGCTGTCCCGTCCCATCCATCCATGTCCCACCCCATCCCAGGCCTTGCAGGCCCTTATATGGGCAGGCGTCGCAGCGGGGCAGCATTCCCGGCCTCGGGGGCGCGCGGCATTCCGGGCGTTCCCGGCCCCGCTCCGGCGGCCCTGCGCTGCTCCCGCGGCAGCCCGGAGCCTGCCGAGGCGCGAGGAGGCCGAGCCGGGCGGCACGTGCCCCGCTGCGTCGCCGCGGCGGCTCCCCCGTACGTACGTCGGCCGCCTTCTTCTCCGCCAGCTCCAGCTTCTCCTGCGCGTCCTTGAGCGCCTCCGAGTACTTGTCCAGCTCGTCCTCCGTCCCCTTGAGCTTCTTCTGCATGGCGGCCAGCTCGTCCTCGAGCTGCGGCGCAGCCGTGAGCGCCGGGGGCCGCGCGGAGCCGCCCGCCCCCCGGCAGCCCCGCTCCCACCTGCTTGCTCCGCTCCTCCGCCTGCTTCTGCTCGGCCTCCGCCTGCTCGGCCCGGTCCAGCGCGTTCTCCTTGTCCAGCTTCAGCATCTGCATCTTCTTCTTGATGGCCTCCATGGTGGCGGCGGGCGCGGGGCTGCCGCTGGGCTGCCCGCGGGCCCCTTATATCCGCGCCGTGCCGCCCGATGCGGGGGGGGCTTTTTGCCTTTCTTGGGCCGAGCCGCTTCCCAGCGTTCCCAAAATGTCTCGCCTCGGCACCTATTGTCCGGGTGCCTTATTTGGGCCCCGCCAGACAGCTGGGGGGTTATAAAAAGCAGCGGCCGGGCGGCGAGCCGGGGGGTCCCGCATTGTCCTAAGGGCCCCCCACCCCTCTGCTTTTTCCCGGGACACTGCAGCACCTGGACGCCTGGGCCCCCTCCTCGGCGCCCTGCAGGGCTCTGCTTGGCCGGGATGAAGCCCCCCGGACCCCCCAGGACGGTGCCAGCGGAGCCCCCCGGCGCGGCCCGGCCTCCACCCGTGCCCGGGGGCGGCAGAGCAGGACAGGGGCTATTTTCGGAGCAGGGGCTTAGCGGCAGCCCCCGGCTCCGCGCGGGGAGCGCCGGGAATGGCGCATGCGGCCGCGTGCCGAGGCCTCGGCAGGGCTGGTGCCGGGCGCGTGCCGCGGAGCCGCGGGATTAGCGGCTTCCTCGGGCCCTCCCCAAGGCGCCGCCGGGGCTGGCGGCCGGCCAGGCCGGAGCCGCCTCGGGATCTTCCCGCTCGCCGAGGGGCGGGAAGGAGCCGGGCGCTCCGGGTGCTGCAAATAGCAGCGGCCGCGCGTGTCCCAGGCGGGACAGGTGGCGGCAGTGACCCCGGAGCCGGGGCCGCGGCGGGACGGGGCTCCCGGCGGGCGCTGCGCAGCCCGGCGCTGTACGAATATGTTTGATATTTAGTTGGGTTCGCAGTAAAACAACCTAATATCAAACATATCAGACAGAGGCGGGCGGAGGCGGCACGTCGCGGCTCCCTGCAAGAGAAAAAGAGCCGGCGACGGCGAGGCCGGGGCCGCCCAGTGTCCTCAGCGCCGCGGCCGGTCGCGGCGTCGCCCCGAGCACCTCGTCCTGGGCGTCCGGGCGCTCTTCCCTGTCCCGCTCCGGATGCTCCGCGGCGGCTCTGGCTGGGGCGCCGCGGGAGCCGCCACTTATAAGGGTGCGTGGCCGCAGCCGGCGGCGGGGGGGACGCGGCCAGGAGCGCCCGGGCCCCCTGCACGTGGTCCTGTTCCCATTAATTACCACCCATCACCGGCCCCGCGCCCTTGGCGCCGCGCTCGGCCAGTCGATGCGGGTCGATGGCCCCGCGCCGGTCATTAGCGGGGGCCGTCGATAGCGGGGCCGTGGGGCCCGCGCTGACCCTGCCCAAGGACGAGCTGTGGGGCCAGAGCCGCGTCCCCCCGATGCCACCGCACGGCCCGGGGCAGCGGGAGCCCCGGTGGGGGCGGCGCGGGCTCACGTGGCCGCGGGGCCGGGGCCACACGCGGCCGGGCCCTGACGTGATGCGAGGCGACAGCGGCGCTAATGAAGGGTGCCCGTCGGGGCCCTGTCGATAAACTGAGCCGCGGCCGGCGCTGATGGGCCCTGGGGCCGGGAGACGCCAAGGTCGGGTGCTGGGGGGGCCCGGCCGGCGCAGCGGGACCCGCAGCAGCCGCTCGGGCCCCTCTCGCTTTATTCCCCGCCGCCGCTCACAGCCGCTCCACGTAGAAGGCCCGGCCGAGGCGCCGCAGCTCGCGCTGCTGCTGCGTCCGCTCGCGTTGCAGGAGCCGGCGCAGGGCGTCGCGCCGCAGCTGCCGGGACCGCGTGAGCCGGGGCCGGGCGCCGCGCGGGGCCGCTGCCCCCCGGCACCCGCTGCCCCCGGCGCCCGCTGCCCCCGGCGCCCGCCTCACCGCCACGCGCTCCTGGGCCGCCAGGCGCAGCTCCGCGGCCACGCGCTCCCGCAGCGCCGCCAGCCTCCGCGCCCAGGCGCTGGCCTCGCAGCGCGGCTGCTCCCAGCTGCGGGGACACCACGCGGGCGCTCGCACAGGGCGCCGCCGACGAGGCCGCCGCGAGCCCCCCGCGCCGCCCCCCGCTCCACCTCTCCTGCACGTTGACGTCGTGGCCGCCGTCGCGCTCCAACACCTGCAAGCGGAGCAGCGCCGGGCAGGGCTGTCCCCAGGGGGACGCCGAGCCCCTCGGCAGCGCCGGGCTCGTCCCCAGGGCAGGGCGGCTCCGCTGTCACCCCCGGCCCACCTCGTCCCGCTCGCTGGGCGCTGCCATGGCCGTCGCCGCCCGTCCGCGCCCGCCGCTCCCCGGCGTCCCCGTCACCGCGGCAGCCGCGCGCCCTGGAGACGAAGCTGTGGCCAGGCCGGGCGGCACCGCGCGGGGCCCGCGGCTCCTCGAACCCAGGCCCGTTTTATTAAACGTTTTATTAAACAGTCACTAAAAAGGGCAGAGGGGACCCCCGGGCAGCACCGCACAGGCGCCGCAGGCTTCAAGCCGGGGCTGGAGTTTCCCCATAGGGCTGGGCTGTCCCCGCTGCCACCCACAGTCCCCTCCTCGGGCAGGGGGTGACCAAGCAGGTGCTGGTGACAGGGGCGGGTGGCAGATAGGACAGCGAAGCTGGTGTTTTGTCTGCCCCCGACGTCCCCAAATAGCCGGTGCTGGGAGAGGGGAGAACCCGCAGTCAGTGCGGGGACCCTCACGGTGGGGGGGTCCATCGGGGCGCTGCGGGGCAGGGCAGCCCCGGGCCCCAGGCCCAGCCGCGGCGTCCGACCGAGTTCCTGGTGCCAGAGGCCCCTTTGAGGACCCCTGGGCTCACGGCAGGTTCAACCCTTGGGCTCTGTTTGCTGTGGATGGAGGGACGAGGAACTACTGATTTCCCGCGGATGCACCGTTAAATGTGATGCCAAGAGGCAGGTTGTGACACTGTTTGTTTTATGACCTTGTCAAGGGGGAATACTGCAAGCGCAACAGCGGATTGGGAGAGAGAGAACCCCAGCAGAGCCCGTGTTGGCAGCGCAGGGATTATTGGGAGCTGCGGGAGAGGCTGGACGCGGATCCCAGCAAGTCTCTGCTGGAGACCCCCGTCAGCAGTGCGGAGGTACCTGGGAACCCAGAGCGGGACAGGAGCCACATGCCGGGCTCCAGCGCGTCTCCTGCAGGACCAGGTGCCGCTCCCGAGCGAGCCGGCGCGTGGGGACGGATAACGGGAGCGGAGCGGGAGGCTGGGACACGTCTTGGGCCGGGCGCCAGGAGCCGACGTTGGGACATGTGTGTGTGCGTGAGCCGGGGAGCGCGAGCGCCGCAGCGAGGCCGGGGCAGGCCGGGACGCCCTCCCTCGCGCTCCCGGCTTCTCCTGGGTTGTTTCCAAACGTTCCCCCAGGCCAGGCCCAGCCTTCCCGCGTGCCGCCGGGGACGCTCCCGGCCCCGGGAGAGCCAGGGCTCCGCGAGGAGGGCACAGGGGCGGCTTTTCCGCCTCCTTGGGCTGTTCCCGGGCTGGGCCGCGACGCTGGGCCCTGCCGCCCTCCTTCGCGGTGCCCCGAGCCACGAGCGGCCGCTCGGGAGGGCGTCACGAGAGACAGAGGACGTGGGCGCACGGCCAGGGCTGCTACCTTGGGAACGGGGCCACAGGGACAGGCTGGAATTAGACAGGCTTGGCCTTAGGCAGACTTAGACGGCCTTAACTAGGCTTACATTGAGACAGGGGCATTTACACTTACATTTGGACAGACTTAGACGGGCTTAGCCTTAGACACGCTTGAGGAGGCTTAGCCTTAAACAAGCATAGGTTTAGTTAGACTGAAATTTAGGCAGACTTAGACAGGATAAGCCTTAGTCAGACATAGACATGCTTAGCCTTAGACTGGCTTACACAGCCTTAGTTAGGCCTAGATTTAGGCAGACCTAGAGAGATTTAGACAGGCTTAGCCTTAGACACCCTTACACAGGCTTAGTTAGACTTAGATTTAGACAGGATTAGCCTCTGACAGACTTAAACAGGCTTACAATTAGCTAGACTTTAACAGACTTAGGCAGGCTTGGCCTTAGACAGACTTAGGCAGCCTTAGACTTACATCTAAACAGGGGCATTCACACTTATATTTAGTCAGATTTATACAGGCTTAGCCTTGACAGACTTAGACAGGCCTAGTTAGACTTAGATTTAGACAGACTGAGACTTAGCCTTAGCCTTAGACAGGCTTAGACAGTCTTGGCCTTAGAGAGACTTAGGATTAGTTAGACTTACATTTGGACAGGGGTATTTGCACTTACATTTAGACAGCCTTGGACAGGCCTAGTTAGAATCAGATTTTGACGGACGTGGGGTGACTTAGGCAGGCGTAGCCTTAGCCAGACTTACACAGGCTAAATTGGAGGTAGCCTTAGCCAGTCAAGCCTCGTACTGAAATGGTGAGTGCTAAATCCCTCGGAAGGGATTACAAATCCTCTGGGGTGTCCATAATCCCTGTGCTGTAACCCAGGAATGTCCACGTCCACGAGGGGCACAGGGAGACGGGGTGTAAGGGAGGCCCTTCCCGAGCCCCCGGTGCCTCCACTGCGGAGGCTGCAGCCTGGCACCGGCTTGGGCAGGACCAGGCAGTGCTTGGAGAGCTGCTCCTGGCTCCCCTTGGGAAACTGGGCCAGGGCTAGTTTGGAGAAGGGTTAAAGTTGGTCTGGGAATCAGAGGAAGCAGTTTTAGGACTAGGGAGGTTTTATCCCCATTTGTATGAGCATCCGCGATGGTTTCTGGGCTGGAGGGGATGTCTTTGAAGGCTTTTGCAAAGCCTGCTGAAAAGCAGCTCTTTAATCGCAGCTCCTGACTGTTGCTGCAGGGTTTGTTACAGCTGCCGAGGACAGCCAGGAAGGGCAGGCAGCCGCTGGGCGATCAATACTGCAGGTGTTGCAGAAGCGTTGGGAGCGTTCGTGTCGATAACCGCACAAACCAAAAACCTGCTCCAGAAAATGCACCCAGCTCCATCTCACCTTACCTTAAAAAAGAAAAAAAAAAAAAGCTTTTTTTGTAGGGTGTTGGTAACGTTTCCCCTGTCCGTGTGTTCCCTTTCCTCCAGGCGGACGCGGGGCATCAGCGGCTCCTTCACGTCGCCTCCGTAGTGGCCCCGAGGGCGCAGCGGGGCCTCGCGCTCAGCCGCCTCTCGCTCCCCGGAAGGGGAAGCAGGAGAGCTTGGAAGTCGCAGCGCACAGCCACGTGCCCCATGGATCAGAAGGTTAGTGCGGTGCGTGCTTTGGTTTTCTAAAAGTTTTTATAAATGTCACAAAATGAAAAAAAAAAAAAAAAAAAAGAGGAGAAGCGTGCTGGCATTTTTATACAGCTCCGTGGAAAACGGTTGTCTCCTGCTCCGAGCGATGCCCACGGGTGTCCGGGCTCACCCCGCTGCTCCCGGCTGAGCCCCCTCATTGCCCATCCCCGCGGCTGGAGTGTCCCGGCCCTGCTCCTGCCCTCCCGGCCCTGTCCCTGCCCTGCCGCTGTCCCGGGCGGGCAGACGCCTCCCTGGGGCGCAGGGCAGCGGGGCTGAGCGCAGGAGCTCAGCCTGGTTCTTCCCGGGCTGATCCGCCCCGTGTCCCCGTGCGCCGGGCTGGCTCCGTGTCCTCCGGGAGAGCAGCCAGGAGCTGCCGCCCCAGCACAGGCCGGGCCGGGGGACGACGCTGTCCCCCGGGTGGGAGCAGCAGCGAGAGGGAAGCCCAGGGCCTCCCTGCGGGGCAGCGGGGCGACCGGGACAGGTTCCTTGGCCGTGCGGAGGGGAACGGGGCAGCCGGGCGGCCGCTCCACTGGGGCGCTCGGGAACGCGGCTCGGCCCAAAGGGGCGTGCGGGCAACTGGCCGGTGTCCGGGCCCCTCGCTGTGCCACCCCCTGCACCCCGGGTGCCCCGCAGGGCCCGGCCGCCCTTGTGCTGCGGGTCCCTGGGCCAGGGCGCGCGGGGCCAGGGAGGCCCCGTCCCCGTTAGGACACACGGGAGCGCTGGGAGCAGCGGGGCCTGCGCCGGGTGCAGCCAATGGCGGAGGCGGCGGCGGGAGCGGACGGGAGCGGCCGCCAGGCGGCGCCGCCGTGCGCGGTGGAGGGCGGTGCTGAGGGGCGGTACCGGGAGGTACCGGAACCGGAGCCAGCAGCCGTGAGAGCAGGAGCCGGTCCCGGGAGCGGTGGGCCCGGCACGGGCGGAGGCCGCGGGCCGGAGCCGCCCCGGTGCGGGGCCCCTTCCCGGCAGCGGGAGCAGCCGCTGCCCCCGGGGTCCCGCGGGGACGGCGAGTGCCGGGGCGGGCGGCGGAGCCGGGGCCGGGCCGGGGGCGTCGGGCCCGGCCGGGCAGCGCTCGCGGCTCCGGGCGGCGGCACCGAGCGCGGTCCCGGCCCGGCCGGGGCTCGGCCCTGTCCCCGCTCGAGCGCTGGAGCCGGTAAGGAACGAGCGGGGGGCCCGGGGCAGGGGATGGGGTGCGCGGGGGTGCCCGGGGCTCCTGTGCACCGAGCCTGGCGCCTGTGGAATCCATAGGGACCGTCCCTATCCATAGGGACCGCATGGCGCTGCCATCACTGTGCGCGTCCGTGCAACTCCACCATAACCTGCGCGTGGCTGTAAGGGAAAATAACAAAAACTTAACTCATGGGTCTGATTTATCCAATTATCTTGTTGATTTTTGTTTGTAATAAAGCTATTTGTTAGATCTATCTCATTATCTTGTTAACCGGTTTATGGGATAAAGAACAATTTGTTTATGGGGGCTGCAGTGGTGGCTCCTGGGTTTCCCTGTTCACCTCCCTGCTGATGGTGTGTCTTCATGGAGCAGTTCCCTTAGGAATACTGAATGTGTGTTGACTCCTGCTGACTAATGATTCCCTGCTCTGAGCTGGAAGCACTGGCTGCACCTGGAATAAAATGTTGGACTGCCCCGATGGTGTCTGCTGCGCTTGTGTGTCCCCCACTGCACTGCTGTGCCCACAATGTGCCCAACTGCCCAGCTTGTCAGTCAGTCACTGTCACAACCTGCCATCACCTGGAACAGCTCATCCACACTCAATGATTAGCTCATGAACAGTTAATTAGTTAATTGAATAATTGGCTCATTAGCAGCTCCTCCCTAGTCACTAACGAGTCTGGGGGTTGCACAAACACTGGACGAGGGGGTCCCCAAATCGCCTTTCGCTGCATATTCTAAGTCGTGCGCGAAGGTTCGGCCTGGTGCATGGGGGCTCCCCTGCCGCCGCGGTGCCCGCGAACGGACCCCCACCTCCGGTGAGGGTCCACGCGCCCAACCACCCCCCGCCCAGCCCAGCCACCCACCGACCCCTGCCCTCCTCCCACCCGCACTAAGGGGGCTGCCCCCCACCCCAAGGCCTCTGTTTGGGGCTGGAAACAGACGACTTAGTCCCTGTTTCCAAGCTCCAAAACGCACGATTTAGTCTCTTTTTCTGAGCTCTCCAACCAGCTCCCAGAGCTGCTGTGGAGCCCCAAAGCACCCCCTGAGCCTGGGGGGAGGCAGCACTGGGGAACAGGCTCCATCCTGCAGCTCTGGGGCCTCAGGAACAGCCCAGGGGCCGCTTGGGAGCTCAGGGAAGGAGAGGGAGCCCCAGGCAGCCCCTGGAGCCTCCTGGAGCTCCCAAGGGCAGGATGGAGCTGCCCTTGCTGGGCCCCAGGCAGCCCCAACCCCTCGGGGCTCTTCCAGCTCCACCAGGGCAGAAGTTGCCCCCTCAGTTTCACAGCCCCAGAACACAGGACTGAGCCTCTGTTGTGGAGCCCCAAAACACAGGGCTGAGCCCCCCTTTCCCAGCTCTGACACCCCCCAAGGCTCTTTTGGAGCCCCAAAAGCAGCTCCAAAGCAGCCCCGGGGGCTGGTGGGAGCCCAGAAAGGAGCCTGAGCCCCCAAATCCCAGGATTTTGCTGCCCTTTCTAAACCCCAGGCCTGGCCCTTCCCCTCAGCCAGTTCCCAAGCACCAGGACCCCAGGACTGAGTCCCCCTCCCTTCCTGAGCTCCCAGACCAGCCCCGGGAGCCGGGATGGGGAAACACAGGAGGGAACCTCCATTCCCGAGCCCCAAAGCAGCCCCCGGAGCCCGCGGGGGAGCCCAGAGCTGCAGCCCCCCAGGCTGCCCCTTCGCCCCGGTTCTCACCTCCGAGCCCCGCGGCCCCGTGTGCGGGGGGGGGCGGGAAGGGGGTCGGGGCGGGTCGTGCTCGGGACCCGGCGCGGGGCCCCCTCCGGGCCGGCCGGGCCCAGCCCGCAGCGCGGGGCAGCCCCGGGGCGGGCGGGCGGCCGCTGCGCTCCGGCCCTTCGGCCTTTATTTCCCGGCGGCGGCAGCGGCCGCTCCGCGCCCCGCCGCTCCCGGCGGCGGCAGAGTCCCCCGGGCCCCTCGGCCGGCACCGGCCCGGCCGCTGCCGCTTACCTGGGCCCGGGCGGCCCGGCCGGGGCAGCGCGGCCGGAGCGCGGCCAGCCCGGACCCCCCTCGCCGAGCGCCGCCGCCGCCCGCGCCCGCCCGTGACTGACGGAGGCGGCGCCGCCGCGCAGGCGCGGGAAGAGGCCGCCCGGCCCCGCCCCCCGGCCAGCAGCCCCGCCCATGGCCCCGCCCCCTCCCATTGACACGCCCCCGCGGTTCTGGCCACGCCTCCCGTCGCCCTGGCCACGCCCCCAGCGGACATGGTGCTTCTGCCCGGGTTGATCCGCCCCGCAGCCCCGAGCCGCCCCCCGGGACCGGACGGAGCGGGCAGCGCGGCGGGACCCGCCGGCCCCGGGGCGAGGAGGGCCCACCTGGGCCTGTATGGAGCCTGCGGGGGGCGGCTCGGGGCCCACGGGAGCTGTCCTGAGCCATAAGGAGCCTGGGGAGGTCCATGCGGGGCCTTTTGGGCTTGACCGGGCCCGTACAGAGTCCATGGGAGGCCGCTCAGGGCGCGTACGCCCCACGCAGGGCCTGCAGTGGAGCCTGCAGATGCCCACACGGGGCCATCGGCCCACCCGAGATCTTACAGTGCCCATGGAGGTCTGCGTGGGCCCCATAGAGCCGAACGGGCCTGAAGGGGCTGAGCGGGTCCCATAGGGCCTGCACGGAGCCCGCAGAAGGTCCACACGGAGCCTGTAGGGCCCATCCAGGCCTGTACGGAGCTCACCGGGGCCATACGAGGCCCATAGGGACACCCAGGCACGCAGGGGACACACGGGGCCTGTACAGAGCACCCGGGAGCGCACGGGGCCCGCAGGGTGCCAAGCGGGGCCCGTCCAGGCCCAGCCCAAGCCCAAGTTGGTCTGTGGGGGCCCCCAGGGCCCTTATGGAGCCCGGGGAGGTCTGCCCAGAGCCCAGGGAGCGTCCCGGGCTCTGTGCAGAAATAGGGAAACGGAGCAAAGAGAAGTGAGAGAAACAGAGACAGCAAAGAGAAACGCTGAGCAAAGTGCAAAGAAATGGAGCAAAGAGAAACGGAGAGCAAAGTTAGGAGGAACAGAGCAAAGAGCAGTCAAGGAACAGAAAGCAAAGAGAAAGAGAGCAATGGAGTGCAAGAAAGAAGAAAACAGCAAAGAGCAAAGACAACAGAGACAGCAAAGAGCAACGATGAAGAGCGGACGAAAGAGAAGACAAACAGCTGAGAGTAAATATTAACAGCAGAGGAGAATATAAAAGGAGAAAGCAAAACTGGAGCCAGAGAACAACAGAAGAGCAAAACAGCAGCAAGGAAAGACTGAGAAATTAAGGAGCGGAGAACAGAGCATAAGGGAAAAAAGAACAGAGGGCCGGAAAGAAACGGCAAGAAAATAAAGAATGGCAAGCAGAGAAAAAATGCTAGAAAGACTGTGAAAGGTGGAAGAGAACACAAAAAATGGAGGAGAAACTGGAAACATGGAACCAGGGAACTGCCGGCCCGAAAGAGAATGCGGATCGCGAAGCCAACAGAAAAGCGAAGCAGCAGATCGATAGACAAATAGACTGGAAACAAAAGAGCCAACAGCAAAAGGCAGGAGGAAACAGGAACAAAGGAAACACAGGCACCAGTAAAGTGGAGAGGAAAAGGGAGACAAAGCAAAAAATAAAAGATAAAAAGATGATTTGTGGAGAAAGGAAGGAGAATAGGAGAAACCCAAGGCCGCAAAATTCAGGCTTCTCATGGCAGTAAAAGAGCAAAGGAGAAAACAGAGGGTAAATACGGGCAGTCTGTATTCAATAAAGACAATAACAGCACCACAATCATCTTCATGAATGAAATATGAGACCACAAAAACATTGTTATTTGACCATAGACCCATAGAGAGGACATAGGATCACTTGGGCCCCATAGGACCCCATGGAGACACCATAGCCCCTTTTCTGCCCCCCAGAGACTCCCAAAGAACCTTGGACCCTGTAGAGACCCCCCTAGGAATCCCCATTCCCCCCTAGGAACCCATACACCCCACAGAGGCCCCACAGAGACTCCCTAGGACTCCCTATAACCCTCTAGGATCCCATAGGACCCATAGAGACCTCACAGAGAAACCATAGGAGCCTGTAGGACTCCACAGGACCCCTTAGAGATCCCAGAGACCCCCAAGGGAGCACAGGCCCCATTGAGACCCCAGGGTCTCTAAGGGGACCTAGGGGGCTATAGGGGGTCCTATGGGGCCCTATGGGGTCTACCTGGAGTCCTAGGGGTCTCTATGGAGACCTAAGGAGTTATAGGGGGCTCTGGGGCTTCCACAGCATCTCCATGGGGGTCTATATGGGGGCCTATGAGGTCCTAGGGAGTTATAAGGGGGCCCTATGTGGCATATGGGGTTTTAAGGGATTATAGGGGATCTCTGTGGGGCAGGTAAGGCCCGATGGTTGCTCTATGGGGGGTCCTATGGGGTCTCAGTGAGGCCTGTGGGGTCCTAGGGGCTATAGGGGATCCTAGGGGGTCTCTATGGTGTGCTAGGTGGTATTATGGTGTTCACAGGGGGTCCTAGAGGGTCCAGTGGGGCCCCATGAGGACCTAGGGGATTACAGAGGATCTTTGTGGAGTCTGTGGGATTCTATGGGGTCTCTATGGGCACTATGGGGACCCAAGAGGTCTCTGTGGGACCTACGGGGTCCTAGGGGGTTATAGATGGTTTCTATGGTGTCTCTATGGGATCCTAGGGGGGCCTATTGCATCTCTATGGGGGATTCCAGGGGGCTGTAGGGGGGTCTCTGTGGGGCCTGACCCACAGACACTCCCTAGGACCCCACACAGACAATCCAGTACCCCCTGTATCCCCCTAGGACTCCACAGGCCCCATAGGGACTCCATGGAGACCCCCCAGGGCCCTCTAGGACACCCTAGGCCCCCTCGGAGCACACAGGGACCCCCAGGACCCTCCGGACACCACAGGGGTCCCGCACGCGTGTCCCATAGCCGCGTCCTGCAGGCACCCGCGACCCTGTGTCATGTTGGAGCGCACGCACGGGTGGCAGCGGTGCCTCTGCACGTCCCCCCCCCTCCCCCGCGTGTCCTGTCCCCATCGTCCCCCCCGCGTGTCCCCGTCCCCATCGTCCTCCCTTGTGTGTCCCTGTCCCCATCGTTCTCCCCCCCCCGCGTGTCCCCGTCCCCACGGTCCCCCCCCCACCCCGCGCGGGTTCCCGGAAACGTCACGTGACTTCCGCGCCGCTATTAGCGGCGCTGTTGCTGGGCAGAGCTCCGCGGGGGCGCGCGCGAGGCCGTGTGCAAAGCCGCGCGAGACCGTGTGCAACCCCGCGCGTGTGCAACCCCCGCGCGTGTGCAAACCGGCGCGTGTGCAAACCCCGCCTCCCGCCATGATCCCCCCAGTTCCCCCCGGGACCCACGCGGGGTCTCCGCGCTCCTCCCGCAGCCCACGCGGCCCCGGCGCGCTGAGGCCGCGCGCGCTCGTGACAGGGGCCGGCCCCGCCGCTTCCCGCCGCTCTTCCCGCTCCACTGCGTGCGGCTGCCCCCGGCAACCGAGTGTTTGTGTCAGGGCGGAACGTCTCGGGCTGAGTCAGCCCTGTGGCCCCGTGGGGTGACACCGCTGGGTGGCCCCGCTTGGGTGGCGGGGGCCGTGACGCGGGCAGGGGTGGTTAATTCCTGGGATTTGGGGTGGGGGCCCTGTGGGGTTCCTGGAAAAACGCTGCTCGTCCCAAATCGCCTGCACCCTGGTCCCAGCGTCCCTCCCGTGCGGGACACGGGGAGGTGGTGGCTGCAGGACGGGGCACAGGGAGCCCCCATGTTCCCCCCAGGCTCTGACCCCATGGGGTCCGTTTGCCAAGGGAAGCCCGATGCATTTTCCAAGGTCCCATTTTGGGAGGGAGCTGAGCGCTTCCCGGCACCATCACCCCTTCATCCCAAGGGAAAACGCAGGAGGCCCCGGTGCAGGAATCCCCGGGGCAAAACCAGCCGGCGCGTGGCTGGGGGGACACAATTGGCACCGCCTGGGGACAGCCGCAAGGGGCTGCGCAAAGGAGGGGGACACGAGGGCCGGCGGCTCCCGCGCGCTGGGAAGCGGCTCCGGTTACAGGAAACGTCCATGATCTCAGCGTGCAGCTATGGCCGGGGCCGCTTCCAGCTCCATCCCGGCCGGCGCCTTCAAAGGGCGGCCGGGAAGCGGCGCCGCGCGGGATCCCAGCGCCGGGGAGGCCGGGAGGTCGTCCCGGCGCGTTCGCGGCGGCCTCCTCGGAGCTCCCCAGGGCGCCCGCGTTTCCCCGAGCGAGGCCCGGCCTCCCCCCGGCCTCGCGCGGCTTTTCACAGAGGAGGAAGCAGCGGCGGCCGCTTCCCCACCGCCCTAGGCGGGTTTAAACCCAAAAACGGCCCGAGCGCGACAGGCCGATGGGGGAGAGGGTGCAAAGCAAGAGCACGGCGGCTTTTCCAGCGTTATTCCCTCTTTCGGGGGGTAAAACTTCACCAAAGGGTTTCTGTGCAGCACCTCAATTGCAGGAGGCTCCCAAAGGTCAGGGTTACAACGATGCACCCCCGCTTCCATAACGGTTGCTTTAATTTCCCCTTTTCAAATGCAAGCATTTCCAAGAATCTGAAACCCCGCAGTGTTTTTTTGTCTTTACTCTGAAAAGCCCCTATTTAAGCAGAACAGGAAGCCAGCTGGGGTTATCGGCGCCGCGCACGGCGCTATCGGCTCGGTTTCACAGCAGATAGCATTACCAGGAAGCAGAAACCCACTTTGACACCCTTTACACCCAAAACGCAGCCCCGGAGCAGCTCTTTGCATATTTCCATGGCAAAGGCCCAGCTTTGCATGCAGGGCCTCAGCGGCAGCAAGACTGAAGAGCCCAGCAGGCCCAAAATAGCTTGAGAAAAGGAGGCCGCAGCCCTGCACGTTTTCCCCTGCTGGAAGCACTCCCTGGGGTCCCCTTTTCCAGACATCCCATGGGGTGAAGCTGCCAGGGCACTTTTAGTCCCTGTTTAAAGCAGAGGAGCTTTGGTTGAAGGGGAGGATTTGGCCTCCTTTGGATGTTAAGAGGAATCCAGGGAGGTTTTTCACCCCAAAAAGCAGTCGCTCCCTGTCCCCTGCACCCGCAGGGTCTCCTCTTGGGAAGGGCCGGGTGCCGAGCAGGTACCGCATCAGCACCGCGTTACAGGAAACAGTTTTCAATACTGGAAGCTTGAGAACAAAGACATTTATTGACAAAAGCACCCGCTCGTTTCGGCGGGCCTGACAATAGCACCATGTTTAAGTTCTCCGCTTGGGTTTATGTGGCATTTCCATTAGGCATCGCTTGGTCTGAGGTCTGCACAGGGCACAGGAACATTCTAGTCATGCTGGGGCCTGGTATCATGGGAGCTTTCACCAAAGAAAGGAGAAAAAGGGAAAAAAAACACAACTGATTTGCTCAGTTTGAGTGTACAAAGGAGAATAGCACAAGATGGGCTATGGGTGATGCTTCTAGCAAGAGAGCAGAGGACTGACCTAGCGCAGGGATTGAGCGACTCGCACCGAGCGCGGATCACATCCGAGGAGTTTTATTCTGCTCCAGAACGTTACATTCTAATAGTGGCTTCACTTGATTCACGGCAGAAAGGATCAAAATAAAGTGAAGAAAAGGAAGTTAACTGATACCAGCTTCCACAATCCCCACCCACGCTACAACAACCAAAACAAGATTAAAACAAACAGAAACAAGAACTGTTGCCAGCAAGCCACGGGCATGATAAACCCCCAGGCCGCTGGTCCTCGCTGCGCTTCCTTGGCCACTCTGCTAGAGTACATTGGAAAGGGTGAAGTCAAGGCAGGAGAAGGCTCTGCCCCCAAAATACGCTGTCTCACAGGAGGATGAAGGGACACCTGCAAGTGACTCCCATCACATTCAAATGTCCCTTTTTACATCTTTATCTCTGCAAAAAAATGTATGTATGCTACAGCCTTAGTTATTTACAGTGGTTTCTTTACCGCCTCCCCACGGGGTGTGTGGGGTTTTACATACGGACAGATGCACTCCCTGTTTCGACCCCGCGCACAGCGCAGCGACGTCGCCGAGACCAGTGGGACACGAGCCTGGAGGAGCCGCAGCTGCTTGCGGTGACCGTCCCCAGGCCACCCCGCGCTGCCGGCCCCTTGTCCTGCCCCGGGGGCTGTGTCCCCAAGCTGCTGGTGGCCGTGGCACTTGTTTATGTGACTGCTCCAGCCCGGCGCTGCTCGGGCAGCTGTGTCCTGCTGGAGGGGACGGGCTGCACGTGCTCCGAGCGGCTCCTCGTCCCGTCCCCGCGCGCAGCTGCCGGGTGGCAGCGGTTTCGCCCCGCGCCGGCGCACCTGGGCACAGCCACAGGACACCTGGCACTTAATGCTTCTGTTCCAGGGGCGGGAGGAGCCACGAGCCGAGGCAGGACAGCGACAGCAGAAGATGCTGTTTCCAGAAAGCCGCTCTGAAACAGCCCCTGCACGCGCAGTCGGAGCCGGCAGGCCGGGATGAAGCTGCTGGTGCTCCTGGCTTGCTGGGCAGATCCGTTCCCTTGGCAGTAAAACTCTGAAGCTCTGAGCTCTCTTTGTGGTGCTCTCGAAGGAAGCAGAACACCGAGGCTTCACTTGCTGTTCCCAAAGCAATAAATCCTCTGTAGTGCCCAAATCTGACTGGATCACGCCTTCTTTCTCAGGAAAGAATTGCTCAGAGGATGCCTAGATGTTCTCCTTGGGTCACCAGGGCAGCTTCGAAGTACTCACAGGAGGAAGCGTCGGCTCGCGAGCTCCGAGCGGAGCCGGCGCCGGGAGTTCTGCCATCCCACGGCCGGGCTCACCGGATCATGTAGGCCAGACTTGCTCCCAGTCCAGCAAACCCTGCGAAAGCCATCAGGACATTTCTGATGCTTCCTTCTACGTCCTCTACTCGAAAGAATTCAACAAAACCCTCCTAGGAAAAAGAACGGACAGTCATTTCTCCTGCCAGCCACACGGTCTCCGCAGCACGAAGCCCTTTGGCTTTCCCGCGGCCAGGCACGCTCCGGGGGTGCTCACTGGGCTCTGCCAGGCTCGTCACAGCAGCAGGGCTGCCCCGAGGCCACCGAGCGGAGGCAGAAATTGGGGGCAGCCCCATAGTGGCTGTGGGGACACTGCTACCCCCGCACTGTGTGTCTGAACTGCTCGAAGCAGTTTGACCCCGGGAGCTGCTCAAACGCCACGGCTCTGACTAGGCCTCTAGACAGGGGTTTCAGCAGAGCAGTGACTCATGCCGTGCGCTCCACTGACACATGCGGTTGTCACCAGGCTGGTTATGGAAATAGGAAAATACTGGATTGCTTTAGAGGGCCACAATGTTCAGGACAGGCAGTGACTCACCCAGCCTCCTTGGCTCAGCAGCCACTCTCGTTTGGACGAGACGAGAGCATCTGTGATGATCCCTGCCAGCGAGGGGATGCAGCTCTCCTGGTTGATGCTCTTCAGGTGTTTTGCAACGAAGGCACCAAATGAGATGAGTGTCACAACTCTGCCCCAGTTTGTTACTCCATCACTGAAAACTTGGGCGGCCACCTCGGACACAGATTCCAGGTCTTCCTCCTTCTGGATTTCCAGCTTCCGCAGCATTCCTGTGGGAGACACTCATTTTAGAAACAGGCCCCTTCGAGTCCCACATTCCTCCTCCTGAAGGGCTCATCTCGGCAGGGCAAAACAGCCTCTAACCCGCTGCGCGTTCCTTCCTCCCCACCTCGCTGGGGCTGCCACTGCTGCCACATCAGCGTCCACACCCTGCAGGGTCACAGTGACAGCTCTAAAGTCCGTTTGCAGCCTGGCCCCAGCCAAGATAAGGCACAATCACCTCCTGCAAAGCAGATGTCTCGCGATTTTATTAATCTGCTCCTAGGGACAGGAACACTGACCTGCAGTGTCAGGACAAGCCCTTACGAAACCAAAAGGCACTACTTGCTACCGCCAAATCACCAGGAAGCCTTCCCAAATTTCCTGCACAAAGTTGGCTATCTTTAAAACTAAAGCTGCCTCATGAGCTTTGACCTGAATGTTCTTCCCACGCTGCACACGTCTAATCAAATGCACAATCTTTTACAGGAAGAATTTTAAAAACTGGAACGTCCTCCCCCAAGCAGGAAGGCATTTCCCTGGGGCTGCAGCTCGGGCCGCATTCCTGCGGCCGCGGCGCTCGCGGCGGCGCCGCTTGCGTTGCACAAAACCAGCGCCCAGGGGCCGGTCCCACTTCCTGCCCGGGCTTCCCGGCACTCGAAGCTGCAGTTTCTCGTCCTCGGCACAAACACCTGCTCGGCCGCCGCTCTGCGAGTTTCTGGGGCTATTTTAGGGCCGCTCCGAAGTGGCTGTAATGCACCAAAATAGCTGTCGCCCAACCGCACAATTCAGGAGAACTTTACCCGGACACGCTCAGGCCTCCCCAGCCGGGGGAGCAGGGGTTGAAGCTGCCGGGCTAATTAATCTTTGGCCACTCGGGGTTATTTGCATGCGGCCACGCTGATCAAAGCGGGGCGCGAGGAGGAACCGTGGCTAATCTGTAACCGGAATATCTCCCCCACGCATGTTAGGGCTGGTTTTCCCCCTCCCAAACGAGCAAAGTTCAGTTTCGTTTTTAACGAAACTCGGCTCCCCGCAGCCCCAAACCCCAGCGTCCCGGTGCCGACACGGGGGCCCAGCTGCAGCGGGGCAGAACCCGCTGCACCCCACGAGGCCCCACGCGCAGCGACCGCCCCAGGGCTCCATCTCCCCTGGCACGAGGGGCGAGAGGAGCCCCCGCGCCCCAGAGGCCTCCCCGGGAAGGGGAACGGCGCAGAGCGGGGCCCGCAGCCCCCTGCCCCACGGAAGGGGCCTCCAGCAGCCCCGGCAGCCCGCAGGAGGGCACGCGGGCCCAGGCAAGGCCTGGGATCCCGACCAACGCCGCGGACTAGGGGCAGCCCCAGGAAACCCCCGGGAGGAAACGCGGGCTCAGACCAAGGCCTGGGACCCACGAACCCCCCTGTAACGCGGGGAACCCCCCGGGAAGGGAATCCGGGCTCAAACTAAAGCCCAGAACCCCCGACCTCCCCCTCCCTGCGGCCCCGGAGACCTCCAGGCCACCCGGAGCGGGACAGGCGGGTCGAGGCGCCAGAGCCGCCGCTTCCCCGGGGATCCCGGGCCGATCCGTGGGGAGTCCAGCCCCCCCGCTGCACGCACCTTGGAACGCGAGCTCGTGCTTGCGCATGATGCCGTCGCCGACCCTCCGCAGCGTCTCCAGCGCCTTCTCCATGACGCCCGCGCCGCCGGGCCGGCCGGGGCCGCAGAGCAGGCCCGAGAAGAGCTTCTTGACGGCGGGCTCGGCCTCGCCCGCCGCCTCGCGCAGGTAGCGGCTGATGAGCTCCAGCGAGTCCTGCCGCAGCTCGTCGGGGCTCTGCGGCTCGGGCGGGGTGGCGGGCAGCGAGGAGGGCAGCGAGGCCGGCGGCGGCGGCGGGATCCCCGCGGCCGCCCCGCGCTCCCCCTCGGCCTCGCAGCCGTCCAGCTCCTGCTCGGGGCTCCACAGCGAGGCGGGCCGCGCGGCGGGGCCAATGAGCGCGCGGGGCGCCGCGGCGGGGCCAATGGCGAGGCGGGGGGCTGCGGCGGGGCCAATCAGAAGCCGGGGTACCTCAGCGCGGCCGCCGGGCGCGCAGCCGCCCTCGGGGCCCGGCGGCGCCGGCGATGGCGCGGGCGGCGCGGCGGGCGGCGCGGCGGGCGCCAGGGCCGGGCCGCCGCCGCAGTAGAGGTTGAAGCCGATCACGGCGTGGCGCTTCATGGCGAACATGGCGGCGCCGAGCAGGCCGCGCTGCCGCCGGCAGGGCCAGGGGTGGGGCGCGCGCGGCCCGGCCGCCGTTTATACCCGTGGCCGCCGTGACGCCACGGGGCGGCGCGAGCCGCGCCGGTTCCGGTGCCGCCCCCGCCGCGTTATGTAACGTACCATATAGGGGCAGGAAGGGGGCGGGAGGCTGCTGCGCAAGGACGCCTTTTTTGGGGGTGAAACTGCATGAAGGGGAGCGGCGCGGGAGGGGGCGGCGCCGGGCGGGGTCGCCGCGGGGCCTGATCCTGCCGCCTTCGCCCTCCGCAGTGACGGGTCCCTATAGCCACGGGTCCCTATAGCACCGCCACGGCCCCCGCGGGGATGGGCCCTATAGCCATGGGTCCCTATAGCACCGCCACGGCCCCCACGGGGATGGGCCCTATAGCCATGGGTCCCTATAGCACCGCCACGGCCCCCACGGGGATGGGCCCTATAGCCATGGGTCCCTATAGCACCGCCACGGCCCCCGCGGGGATGGGCCCTATAGCCATGGGTCCCTATAGCACCGTCACGGCCCCCACGGGGATGGGCCCTATAGCCACGGCCCCCTGCAGTGCTGGTCCCTATAGCTGCAGCCTCCTGCAGGGATGGCCCCTATAGCCACGACCCCTATTGCATCGCCATGACCCCCCCGCAGGGACGGTCCCTATAGCCACGGCTCCCCATGGGGATGGTCCCCATAGCCACGGCCCCCTATAGCACCGCCAGGGTCCCCCTGCAGTCATGGTCCCTATGGCTGTGGCCCCCCTCACTGCTGGTCCCTATAGCTACGGCCCCCTATAGCACCACCACAGCCCTCTGCGGTGCTGGTCCCTATAGCCGCGGCGCCCTGCGGTGCTGGTCCCTATAGCCATGGCTCTCCGCGGGGATGGTCCCTATAGCACTGCCAGGACCCCCTGCGGTGCTGGTCCCTATAGCTATGGCCCCCCACGGTGCTGGTCCCTATAGCACTGCTGTTCTCCCCCAGCGTTGGTCTCTCTCTGCCCCCCCATGCATCCCCAGCCCTCTGCACTGCCGGGGACCCCCTCGCCCCCCATGGTCCCTGTCACCCCCCCCAGGCCCCAGCGCTGCCCCCATCGTGGCCCTCCTTGTCCCAGGCCTCCCCCTTTCCCCTCCTTTCCGCAGCAGCTCCCCCGGCCGGCGCTTCCCGCGCGGAGCCAGCGCTGCCACTTCCCGCGCGTCACGGCGCCGCGGTGCAGCGCCTCGCTGCTTCACCCCCGCCTTTTCGGTTAAACCCGGCGCTGCTTTTGGTTTCTTTGGCCGGATGTTTATGGGAAATCACCCCAACTTTTCCCGTTACTGTCAGGCTGTCGGTGCCGCCAGCCCCCGGATTGTGACGAAGCCGCTCGGGGCCGTGTGGGGCACCCATCACCCGAAGCGATGGGATCAGGCACGCGGCGTCACACGGACGTGGGGAAACTGCTGGGATGTGGCTCGTGTCACGTAGGGAACCTTCAAAGGACGTGGGAGCTGGGAGCACACGGGAAAACCCACAGGGAAACAGGAAAAGAGGCGCTGCGAGAGGAGACCGTTTTGGGGATGCGAAGGGCTGCTCTGCCTTCCTGGTGGGATCAAACACCGAACAGCAGGAAAAGGTGGCAAATCCATCCCGACCCGGCTCCAGCACGCGCAGAGCGGCCGCCCGCGCTGGCGCCTCCAGCGCAGAGCAGCTGGGGTGGCCGCAGGAAGGAAGTTTCCACAATGGCTCTTTGTCCGCGCGGAGGGAACCCGGCCGGCACCGCCGCGGCCCAGGCCTGGAGGATGCTCCCTGCTCCGGGCCAGGATCTCCGGAGAGGAGGAGAGGGGCCAGCGCCCGGCCAGCAACGCGACTCCGTGCAAAGGGCGCCGGAATCATCACGGTGCTGCAACCCCGGCTCCCACCCGGGGCGGTGACGTCGCCCCGGCCACGGCAGCGCGGTGTCACCACGACGTCACGACGGTGACGCGCCAGGATTCCCTCCCCACGAGGCTAAAGGACGCGGTCTTGACCCCAGGTGAGCACGGAGAGGCGCGAGGCAGGAAAGCTGGGGGTGAGAACCCGCGCGTGACGCGGGCCGGGCGGATTCCGGGCTCCGGCAGGAGGCAGCCCCGGTGCCGGGCGCTTCTCCCAGGCTGCAACACACGGGGAAGCGGATTCTGTGCAGCAGGAGCACCAGGGACACGGCCCTGCCGGGCGCTGCGGTCCGGCCAGAACAGCGACGTGTTCTTGGCACGCGGCTGGAACACGGCGTCCCGGCCCGGCCCTCGTGACCGCCCCGTGACCGCCCGTGCGCAGCAGGACGGACGCTCCAATGGGGCTGGGGCGGCCGCAGGAGGTTCCCCCCCGCTTTTGGGGGGGATTTTGGGGTGCAAAAAGGGAAAAAAATTACAAACTCCCTCCTCTGGCTCCCCCAGATTCCTCAGCACTGAGCGGAGGCAGCTGCCAGCCAGGCTGGGCTGCAGTCCTGGTGCCCAGGGCTGGGACAGGCCCCTTGTCCCCCAGTGTCCCCCGGCCCTGCTTGGCCCTGTCCCCAGGGGTTGGGGGTCACAAACACCCCCTTTCCTTCCCTTTGGCTCCCCCGTTCCGGCACAAGATCCTTCACTGGGAGCAGCAGCCGCGTGGCCAAGGCCACCGCGTCCCCTCAGGGACACGATGTGCCCGTGGCGCTCCTCCGACATCCTTTTTTTTATTATTTATTATGTTTTTACGTAAGAGCCTGTGGCGCTTCCCCCAGCTGAGCAAACGCGCTCGGCATTTCCTGCATCCCAGGGAACAAACACGGCTCGGGAGCTGCCGCTGCCCTCCGGCCCCGCCGGGCACGGAGCCAGGGCGGCGTTCCTCCCTCCCGGCTTTTATTTCTACTAAGAAAAGCGCACTAGAAAAGAGAAGAGAGGAAGAAGATGTAAAAAATTATATATATTTTTATATATATGATTCGTATCTATTTACAACGCGGCCGGGACAGGACAGAAGGTGTCGAGGGGGTCGTGCAGACGCCGTCTGCGGCCGCGCGGGAAGGGCAGGGAGTGACACGGTGGGGGGCCCTGGTCCCGCTAATCCCGGGTTCTCTTCCTCTCCCCAGCGAGCAGGATCGCGGGCTGGAGCCGGCAGCTCGCCCGGGCTTCCCAAGGGAATCCTCTGAGCGCTGGGGCTCAGCTCGCCCGTCCCGCGCTCCCGAGGGCGACGTTGGGCACCCCCGCTAACACCCCCCGCAAGGAAGCGGCGCCGCTTTTCCCGGTTGGAAAGGGCAGGGCCCCATTCGGGCCGCAGTGCTGCCCCCTTCCTTATTCTGTCACACCTGAAACAAAGCCAAAGCAGGAGGAAAAAGGGAGAGAAAAAAGGAAAAGGAAGAAAGCCCAGGCCTGGCTGCACCGCGCGGGGACACGGGCTCCTCCCGCTGCCCTTCCTCAGCGCCGCCGCCTTCCTCCTCTCCTGCTGGATTTTCCCACTCTCCCGCAGCCGCCTGCGCTTTTCCTCCGGCGCATCCCAGTGCGCCGGGGACGCGGGGACACGTCCGAGCCCCGCGTTGGGCACGTTATCCGCTATCGCCTCCCTCCCGGAGCTCCGCTCTCCGCGCAGCGCCTGCAGACCCTGCTCGGCCCGATTCCTGCTGCCGATTCCAACTACTACCTGGCGGCGGGGACACCCCAGCCCTATGGTACAGCAAAGTCCAATCAGTTTAACCAAAACAACGAAGAAAACAGGGAGAAGGGGAAAAAAAAAAAAAAAAAGGCAAGAGGAAAGGGCTCTGTCCGCGGGTTACCCCGCGAGCTTGCTGGTGACGAGCGAGGACTTCCTCTGCGGGAGGTCCTGCGGCGTGGGGATGTGGTCTCCCGTCACCAGGTTCTTGTCCGGCCCCGCGCTCGGCAGCTGCTTGTTCTTCATCTTCGCCTTGGCCATGTTGTAGTCCCCGGAGTCAAAGTATTTTTGCTGGAAGAGGGAGAGTTGGGGTCACTCGGCTGCAGGACGCCCACAACGGCACCGAGCACCCGGCCACAAATCCACAGGCCCCCAAGGAGCCACCGGGACACAAAACCGCGTCACGAGCACGAGGGGCAGGGGACAACCCCACGAGGGAGACCCGATTCCGAATGCCGGCGCTCCGCTCCCCCTTCCCGCCCCACGCAGAGCTTGTGGTGTGGAGCCAGGTTGCCTTTGCTCGCTCCTCTGCTTAACACAACGGGGACCGAATCCCACTTGGGAGCCGTGGACATGAAGTGGTCGCTGCAGCAGCAAAATCCCAGGCCAGCTGCCAGCTTTGGGAATCCCACTTTGGGAATGGGTGAGCCCACTGACAAAGGCAGGAATTTTCTCCTGGGAAAAGAGACGGAGGCCCCTGCCCTTCCGGTGCGGGAGCAGCTCCCAGCAGGTGAATCCTGCGGGGATACGCGGAGCGCTGGGGCCGCAGGGCGCCCCGTTCCCCCCGCACACGCGTGGCGCTCGGGGCCGCCGTCACGGCCGTCCTGGTGACACAGGGCAAGGCCGGTGGCACAAGGAGCCGCCGCGCGGGAGGCGCTTCCCGTCCCCGCAGCCCGGGCCCAGGCGGCACCGCCGGCGCCTCCCTCGGGGCCCCCACGGGCTCTCCGGGCCGGGAAGCCGCGCGCGAGCCCCGCGGGCCGGGACACGGTACCCCCTTCTGCAGCCGCTTCATGAGGAAGCCGGAGCCGCCGGGCCGCTGGCCCAGCCCGGGGTACTTGGCCTTCAGCTTCGCCTCCTCCGCGCGCTCCGCGGCCGCGGGCTCCTCCGGCGCCTCCTGCAAAACAAGGGCTCGTCACCGCGGCACCGGGCGCGTTACGGACGGGACGGGACCGGACCGGACCGGACCGGACCGGACCGGACCGGACCGGACCGGACCGGACCGGACCGGACCGGACCGGACCCCGCCGTCCCACAACCCCCCACGCCGCCCGTCCATCCCCTATCTGCCCCATAAACAAGCCCTGCCGGAAGTCCAGCCCTCGCCAGGCCGTAAGCCAATGTGCGCACGTCGACCAATCGGCGCACGGCGCCGCCGGGAGTGACGGGGCCCGGGGCCAATGGGAGCGCGGGAGCGCGCGGCCCTCGCGCAGCGCCTCACCTGCTTCTCGTCGCCGGTGCCGCCGGCGCGGGCGGCGGGGCCGGGCGGGGCCGCCATGGCGGAGCGGGCCCTGCTCTCCGCGCGCCGCCGCTCCCCGCCGCTCTGCGGCCAAAATGGCCGTCGCCGCCCCCCTAACGTGTCCGCCCGCTGACGGGCAGGCGCGCGGTCCAATGGGAGCGGGAAGGAGGCTGGGGTGACATCACGGCCGGCCAATCAGCGCGCGGGGGAGGCGGGGAGAGGGGCGGGGCGGAGGACGCCGCGGCCGCGGGCCAATGGGGAGCGAGACGGGAGTGCGGGGGCGGAGAGAAGAGCCCGGATTTGATTGACGGTGCGAGCGGCCAATAGGCAGCGGGAGCGCGTCCGGGCCGCCCAATGGGAGGGCGAGGGGCGGTGCCGTCGCGGCCACCGAGACGGGGGCGCCCCCTGGCGGGCGGGGCCGGGGCTCCCGCGGCTCCCGGCACCCCCGCGCCCCGGGCGCCTGTTCACCCTGGAGCCTACTAACGGCTCCCCCTTCGGACACCAACGCGGCCTCCTCCCACCTGTCCTCGTGTTTCGGCTCCACCGGGGGCCTCAGGAGGTGCCCTCTGTCCCCGCAGTGTGGGTGAATCCTCTTCGCTCCTTCCGCTGCAGCCTCAGCAGGACAGGGCACAGGGGGAGCAGCCCTCTGCAAGGCACCTGTTCACTCTGGAGCCTAGTGATGACTGGAAGGGACAGAGCGAGCCATGCCCCAAGCAGAGGCCAAGGAGGGGTGGCCGGGGGGGCAGGGAGTCTGGAGGCAGCCGGTGGCCTCTGGGGACACGGAAGCTGCCGCCGCACCCGGGAGCCGTGAACTCGTCACCTGCAAAACCTTTTTATTACAAAGAGCGGGTGGAGCCAGGGCGGCTCCGCGCGGAGGTCAACGGCACCGCGTCCCGGGGAGGAAAACCAATAAAATAAAATAAAATAAGAGCACAGTGTGATTATTCCTAAGGTGACTCCAGCTCCTCCAAAGCAGAGCCGAGGTGTCGGGCGGGCGCAGCCCCGAGCGCGGCTCGGCCGGCAGCGATCCGCCCGGGAAGGCCCTCGGAACGGGGAGAAGGAGGCCCCGGCCCAGCTGGGCCGGTCCCCGCTCCGGGCCGCGCTGCTCCCCGATGCCGAGAGGCCGCAAACGGGGCCGGCTCTTCCCAGCAGCCCCCGAGGGAGGAGGAGGGAGCAGAGAACACCAGCAGCCTCCGCACGGACAGGAGATTCCCGGGAATTCCTGGCTCCAGGGCAGCGTTACGGACAGCCACGGTGCCTGCAGCGCTCCAGGTCTCGGCATCCCTTGTGCTGGAGCCAAGCACACGAGGGGGGGTCACCCCATGGAGTGGGGACGCAGGAATTCTGTGCCCAAATATTCCGGTCTGTCCATCCAGCCAAACTTCCCAGCCCTGTGGCGAGAGGGGGCAGCTCCGTCCGGGCTGAGGGCGTCCGGGGGCAATTTAGGACTTATTGAAGGCGGCCAGGACAGCCCAGATCATCTCGGTGCCTTCGGCTTTGGGCGCCTCCAGCTCCGGGTCGAGCTCCAGGAGGTCCCTGGAGCGGTTGAGGGCCAGGTCGTAGCGCTCGGCCGCCAGGCCGCCGAAGACGCCCTCGAGGACGTCGGAGGAGTGCGCGAGCACCAGCAGCGCCAGCGTGCGGCGTGCCATGCGGCGCGGCTCGCGCTGCCAGCGCTCCAGGACGCTCTCCTGCAGCCGCCGCACCAGCCGCTGCTTCTCGCCCGCGTTGCTCACGGGGTGCGTGGTCATGTCGAAGAGCAGGAAGTTCTGCTTGGCCGTGCGCAGGATGCCCTTCTCCACCAGGCCCTTGGCCACGCGCTCCCGCACGTTGCGCAGCTGGTACTGCAGCTTGAAGGGGTTCCAGGTCTCCCCTGCGGAAACGGCGCCGGCGTGAGGCGGGGCTCGCGAGCCACTCTCATTCCAACCCCCTGTTCCCAGTCCAGGATGATCCATGGATGCAAAGCCCGGCCCGCAGAAACCCTTTTTCAGTCACACTCCGACCTGCTCTTCCCGTAACTCCAGCCCCATCCGTTCCCATCGGCAAAGCTCCCAGGAGATGGAAGGTGCAGCAGCCTGAGGCGGATCCCTTTGGAAAATCCCTCCCGCCCAGACCCTCTGAGCCCGAGACCCATCAAAAACCCAGTGCCCAAAACGGAATGGGGCAGAGCAAGGTCAGAGCTGCTCGGAATTCCCAGCAAATCAGACCCGGACGTCCCTACCCGTGAGCAGCTCGATCCAGGTCTGCACCGTCTCGGCAGACTCCGTAGCCTTGATGTGCCGCAGGGTCTCATCCAGCAGGACATCCCCTGTCGGAGCGTCCGACTTCAGGAGCACCTGGAAGGACACACGGGATCGCGGCCTCGCGGAGGAGCCTCCCGAGCCCCGTTCCCGCCCGTCCCGCTGAATCGGGAGCCGGGAGCGACCCCGGCGGCGCCGCGGGGCCTTCACCTTCCGGTCCAGCAGCCTCTTCTTCCTCAGGGTGAGCGGCTCCAGCTGGATGCGGCCGCGCAGCGCCAGCTCGATGAGGATGCCGCCCCGCAGCCCCGAGGAGATGCAGTCGTTCCAGAAGGACGTGTAGCCCTGGGACGGGGAGGAAACGCGGATCAGGGCACGCGGGCGAGCGGGAGGGCCCCTTCCACAGCCCTCCCGGCCTCCTGCACGGATCTGGGGCCTCCTCCCGAGGCCCGGACCGCGGCATCAAGGAGCACGGAGGGTTTTTCCCACAGGCTTCCTGCTGCTTCCAGGCTCCCACATCACTGAAAACAAGATCGTGAAGAAGTCAAGTGGGTTGGAGCAAGAAGGAGGAAAACGGGATCTGTCCCACCTGCCCCCTGCAGAGCCGGGGTCCTGCACAGGATTCGGGCTGGAAAAGCCAGGAAAGGGACAGCGGAGCCTGGGCACAGCGGCGGCGCTGGCAGGAGGACCCTCTCGCTGGACACAAGAGCGAATCCAGCCCGTGTCTCCCAGGAGCTGATCCCGACTGGAGCGAAGGGGGAGCCGGGGCCTCCGCTCCAGATCCCGTCTCCCACCGTGATCCTCTCCCAGGAATGGGGCTGATCCTTCTTGTAGGAACAGAGAAGAAGAGAGAAAGGGCGGATTGAAAAGGTCCGGGGAGATTAAAGACTGTTCCTGCCTCTGCCGAGGAAACAGGGCCGGGAACACGCAGTCCCCAGCGGGGGTTTTACAGCCCGCGTGTCCCGGAGCGGCTGTTTGCACAGAGCGACCGGCACCGGGCGGCCCGGCCTGGGGACACCCGGAGCCCTCAGAGCCTGTTTGCTCTGGGCACTTCCTTGTGGAGGGGGACAAAGGAGCCTTCATCCTGGCCCTGCTGCATGTGCGTGACCTCCGCAAGGAAGTTCTCCAGGAAAAGGACTTGGGGATTATGGGAGGGATTTGCTGGACTGCTCTGGAGGGAGCATCCTCAGGAATCCAAAGGGTTGAACCAGGGTCCTGCTCTGCTGCTCCCACTGGAGAGATCGGCACCTGGAGCAATGGAATTGCAGTGAAGTTTCCCTGGCTCTTCCAGCCAGGCTCACACACGGATGACGGAGCTGGGAAAGGCTGATCCCGGGGTCCCTGCAGCTGCTGCTGCTTTTACAGCTTTCTGAGGTGGAGGAATGCGGAAGGACAGCTAAAAAATAATAAAAGTGGAAAGTTTTTGGATCTGTTTTTCTCTCCTGCTTTCCAGGTTTTTGGAGAACTGCTCTCGGGTGTTTTTAAGGAATGCTTTCTGGAAGGAAGGAGAGGAGGTAGCAAAGGGCCGCAGGCTGGAGGGGGAGGATGCGCCCAGCGGAGCGGGGCCGTTTCTGCCGTCACCCGGCGCCCGCCGCGGGGTCAAACATTAACTTGGTCCCAGAGCCGCAGGGGGACCCGGCCGGGAGCCAGGAACGCCCGGAGACACAGCCGGAACATCCGGGTTGGAGGGGACCGGGGACATCGTCGATTCCGGCACGGACACAATGGCAGGGAGAGGGTTTGTGACGGAACGGGACCTGCCTCCGCCAAGGGCCAACGCGGGGTTGATGCCCAGACCCGGGCTGAGGTTCCCAACCTCTGTCTGGGAAAGCCACGTGGAACCACGCGGAATCACCCTGGCCCCCATCAGGAACGCCGCTGCGGGGCGGGCGCGGAGCTGCCCGCAGGGATTCGCACCTTGGGGTTTATTTGCCCGGCGTTCCCGGCACAGCCGGCGCTCCTGCTGCTCCCTATTCCGTGAGTCCCGGATCCTATCCGGCCGTGTTGAACAGGGCACTGCAGGCCCTGCCACCCCTGCCCGCGCGATCCAGCCGGAGCAGCGACGGCTCCTCTCCCCGGGCACAGAGCTGGGCTCGTCCCATGTCCCCGGAGCGGGAAAACTCGTGTTAAGGTTCTCCTCTCCACCCTGCTCCCAAGAAACCCCCGGGTTGGCTTTGGCACCGTCTCCCCCTCAGCTGGGCAGGGACAACAGCATCACTCTGCCCGGGGAGATCCAGGGGAGCCCATGTTCCTGGATGGGGGAGCGCTCCGCTCCCGGAGAGCTCCTGGGAAGCTCCCGCGCTGCTGTCCGGGACCGGCTCCCCTCCGGAGCGGCCGTTTTCCCAGCTCCCTGCTGGGGACGGGGCTGCTCGGAGTGCGGCGGCTCCATCCTGCCCCCTCATCCTTTCCATGTTCCAACCTCTCCGGCTGCAGCCGCCTCCTCTCCCGGGACGCCCGGCCCGGCCGTTTCTCCCATCCGTTTCCAGAGGAGGCCGAAGGGCCCTCGCGGCTCTCGGCCTCACTCACTCCTTTCGGACAGGCAGGCGCCGCCGCGCGGGAAGGGACATTCCCCATCAGACACCTAGGGGTGCCCCCAGCGCCACGGACACCCTGTGACACTCTGTGAGCCGAGGGGACAGCACGAGGTCCTCGGCTGCTTGGGGACAGGGCTGGGTTGGCCTTCAGGTGACGGCGCTTGGCAAGCGAATCCAAGGGAATCGGGAGCACCTCGCGCATGGAGAAGCTGCTCGGGCGGCGCGGGCGCTGCGTTACCTCCTTGTCCTTGAGCCCCAGCAGCAGCACCTCCTCCATGAGCGTGAGCCGGACCTCCTTGGAGCCTTCCTCGTCGCTGGGGTCCCTGTCGGCGGCCGCGTCCTCGTGGCCCTCGGGCCGCTTGTCCGGGCCGCCCGCGCGGCCGCGGCGCGTCAGCGTCGTCATGGTGCCCTGCGCGGGACGCGGAGCTGCGCAGGGGCTCCCGCGCGGCCCCGGCCCCTCTCCCGGAGATCCCAGCGCTGCCCTCCCGGGTACCCGCACGGAGGCACCGCGGGGAGCGGCCGCCTGCACCTCGGGAGGCCGCGCGGGACCCGCGTCACTGCGGTCACCTGGGGACCTCCCGGGCGCGGTGACGCGGGGAGGGCCACGGCCCCGGCTCTCCCGCGCTGTCCCGGATGCGGATCCGCCACGGAGCCGTGGGGCGGTGACGGAGGCACCTTTACACGGGCTGCCCTCCTCCTCCTCCTCCTCCTGTCCCTCCCGCAGGACTTGGCCGTTGCAGCTGCTGCTTTTGCGCTGGAGGAGCTGCACGAGCTGCCCCTGCTGGGGTCAGTCCCCAGGCCGCTACCCCCAATCCTTCGGGAGCCCCTGGAATGCCCGTCGCTCTCCCGAGCTCATTCCCGGTCCCCAATCACCCCGTGTCATGGGGCAGCTCCGGATCCCGCTCAAACCCGCACCGTAAACGGGCCGAGGGCCACAGCAGGGGCTGGGTTTCAGCAGCACAAGGGCAGCAGGTTGAGGAGGGGGGGGACGTTTCCTGCAGCCTCTTTCCGCACACCAGGAATTCCGGAACCTGGAAAGAGCTGTTGTCCTCCTGGCGCAGCAGGAATTCCGCCTGACAACTTTTCCCCCCCGCAGCCTCCCTCCCTCCAGCTCCCCCCAGCCCAAGCGGAACCCGGAACGACCATCCCGAGGCCTTACCGGCGCCTTCCCCGTCCTCCCGGCGCTTCCCGGAGCCCGGCGGGAGCCGGGAAGGGAAAAGCTTCCTGGGTGAGCGGAGCAGGGGAGGGAGCAGCCGGCAGCTTCCTGGCCGCCCGGTGAGCGGCCCGGAGCGCGCGCTGCCGAATGGGAGCCTCCGAGGCCGGAGCCTCCAATGAGCAGGCCCAGCGGCCGGGGCAGCGCTGGACGCGGAGGGTGGGATTTCTCCTCCTCCTCCTCCGCCGAGGAAGGCTCGGGGTGGGGAGCAGCGCGCGGGGCTGCTCCTTGGGGCTGTTCCCTCCCGGTGTCCCCGTGTCACCGCGCAGGGAACACCCAGCACAGGGTGTTGGTCACACTCACCCGGCTCAGCAGGAGGCTCCATCCGCGCCCGGCGGCCGGAGCCAGGGAACGCTGCGGAGCTGAGCAAGGACATTCGGGACCAGGCACAAAGGAAGCCCCGTTGGAGCGGAGGCAGCGTCCAAGGCGACAGCGCTCGGGAATTAAATCCCAGGGAGCTGGAGCGGCGCGAGGAGCTGCCGCGATCTGCAAATCCCTCCCCCAGGACAGCCCGGGATTTACGGCGACCTCCTCGTCCCTGCGGAGCTGGGGCTCTCGGGGCCAAAGCGTCTCCTCAAGGATTTTCCTCCTCCGGGATAACTCTAGGACAGCTCCAACGTTCGGGACGAGAGGACCGGACTTCCCTGCGGCTGCCCAAGGAGGCTCCGCGCTTCCAAGGCAGTTGGATGGTTCTCCTGATGGCGCTGGGGGGAAGAAGGGCTAAAAGAGAACGTTAGCACCTTTTATAGCCAGTCCCTGTCCCGTAAAACAGGCTCCAATCAAAGCGGGAATGTTGAGTAACATTCTTTTAATTAATATGATAAAAAGCTGCTCTTAATCAAAAAAAGAAGACCAAGAAATGCTCAGCTATTCACATCCGGTTTGAATACAGCAGTAGCCCTCAGCCCTGCACAAATAGCTTCACTCCAATTCATCTATAGTACACAAAAAAATAACAACTAATTGCTTAATAAAAACGGCGCCACGCGACTCCCGCAGTTCCTCACTTCACTCACATGGGTTTCTTTGTTTTTCACATTTTTCAGTTTCCACCGTTTCAGCAGACACCCACAACGGGCACCCTGCCTGCAACTACCCACGTGCATCATCCCTGCTGCACGCGCATCCCGCGCTCCGCTGGAAACACAAAGCTGAAGGTGGGAATAATGTTCTTAACTCTGGTCTGGAAAAAAAATGCAGGGAATCAGGCCACCTAAACACCCCGGTTCTGCTTACTGTGTAGTAAAAAGGAAAATGGTAACGTTGTGTAAGAGACAGCGCAGCTCTCCTGATCCGGCTCCGAAAAGCACGAGGAAACAACCCGAGACTTGAACAGGTTCTGAACAAGGAGTTCTCCAGCTTTTAAATACAGCCCAGAAAGAGCAAGCAGTGAAAGCAGCTCATGTCCAAATAACGGGCTAACACCATCACCACCAGCATTGAAATACAACGGGAGCAGAGTCACATCCCCCGAACCATCTTCTGTCAGGATGTCTCTTCTTTTTCCAGAGATTAAGTATCAACACAGCTACCTATAAAAACTTACATTTCTTCAACTTGACAGATTTTTTTTCCCTTAGATATAAAATACACTATGCTTTGACTGCAAATGAAACAGGAAAGATTCCTAAGTGCTATTTAAATATTAACACGCCTATTAAACAACAAATGGAAGTGATATTGAGATCAGTTCTGTCAGCAGCAGCAGGACGGTATCTAAAACTGCTCCTTTGGTTCACTAATTTTTCTCCTTTTTGGCAGCACGTCTTGACTAGAGGAGAGTTCAAACTGATGAACCTGCCAAGGAAGAACAAACACTGCGTTACGGGCCGCTCCGAGCCTGAGGCCAGGAGCAAACGGCCGCTCCGTGCCCTAATGGTGAGAAACGTCCCCAAACCAGAGGTACAAAGAGGCGCAGGGAGGCGGTGACACAGGGGCTGCAGCCCCAGCTCTACAGACCAGAGGATCCCCCTGGCCTAAAACACGGACCTGCCAAGGTCAGCTGGGAAGGACGTGGCAAGATGCAAAGGAATAATGGATTTCTCAGTAGGAATGAGTCACGTCTGAGGTTGGAATTAGGGCTCCGTGTTTTCCAAGTAAAATCACTGGTGATCACGCGTCATGGGATCTCTGCTGGCATGTGTTCCTATCAGCACCGGATTAGATCCACGGGGAATTTGGCTGAATGCAGCCTCAGGGGAGTCAGTCAATCCTAGGGACTGCGTCTCAGCCCCTGGAACGACTGCAATGCCGGGCTTTTAGTTTTTGGAAGAGACTTCCTGTTTTCGACACCAGGAATTCAAGTGTCTTGAAACTAATGGGAATTTTGTAAGCAACAAGCAGCTTGCTTTCAGCATGTTTTCTATTAAGAGCTTTATTCTCCCTTTGGAAGAGTAAAAACAGCTTAAAAAGAGCAAAAAGGACAGATATAAAACTGATACTAACAGTGCTGGTTTGAAATATCTTTCCACTTCTTGTCCTGCTCTCTGACATGTGAAGTTCAGACGTCTTATGTGCTAAATGATCCACCTAGAGCCAGAAAACAGATTATTTGCATTATGGCCGCAGCAAAAAACAGATTTGAGAGGCAAGTGCAGGGTTCGGCTCCCTCTGCGCTCACCGCAGCGCTCCAGCTGGAATTTAGACACAGGAGTGTTGAAGTCACCAGTTTGCAGCTCCCTGTGTTCAGCTGCCCTGCCAGACCAAAGCGTCACTGATTTTTATGCATTAAGGCCCTTGCAGACACCTGGGGGTATTTTGCGTAAGATGTTTTTGCAGGGGACATCTTAAGGGCCTGTGTTTGAAGTAGTGCTCCGTGCCTCAATTACACACTTCTGCTGCATTCATGGAATAGAGTCTGTTTTGATCATTACTTAATAACTACATTGATCTTAAGCTTTAATCAACTTTTCATCGAGTATTTTGGTCTATATGAATTTGAGCAGGAAAATTTCCATTAGGAAAGGTATTTAACTATGACCATTCTACAAACATGGAAATTATTTTCCCAGTTCTTTTACTCAGGTCATGTGTTTGTTTTCAAAACAACTTCTGCACAAGAAAATAACAGCCTTTTGTTATTGCTTTTGGTTAACCCTTTACTATGCCTTTTGTGTGTATGTATAAAGAAGAGTAAAATAAAAGCACAATTTATTTTTGAAAATCCTGGGTACAGTAAATAAGCTTTCAGCAGATTAGCTGCTAATGGATGGTAACCCCAAACACCAAATGCAACAAAGCTCTGGGAAGGAACGATACGGGGACAGAAAGAGTATTGTCTTCAGACCTGAGGAGCGGAAACACAGGGATTTCGGTTCTCTTCGGCCTTTGTAATTTCATCCTCTTCACAAGTGAGATTTGGTTCTAAAAGAAAAATTAAATAAAGGACACAGCTAAAAATGCACTAACAGCAACTTTGACAGAACACACACTCTAAAAGCGCAATGAGGCAGCATTTTAGAAGGCATTTAGCTCTCCTCTGCTCAGCTGCCTGCAAGCAGCTCAGTTGACCAAACTCTTTTACCCTTAGTTGAACAGTTCCAGTTTTCATTTCCACGGTTTCTTATCCCAGAGCCGTGTAAGATGCATTTCCGCTAACCAGCAGGATTTACACCACGTGTCCTTGGAAGAGCGGGCTCCATCCCGACTCCTCTCCACACACAGCACTGCTAAAGGCTCCTTCCCTGTTTCCTCTCCCAACAGGAAGCCTCGCTGGCTGCTGGGCCGCGGCTCCTGCGAGCCCGTGGCCACCAGATGGCCCCGTTTTGTCACCCGGCCACAGATGGCCCCGTCTGCACAAACAGGCTGTGAGGACAAGGAAGGAGTGAACTGCAGGTTGTGGGGAGTTTGGGCTTTACCCCGTGCAGGTTAGCTCTAGAAGCACAAATGGGCCAAAGATGACGACGATTCAGCCACGGAATAGGCTTTATCAAAGAAAAAATACACATAATACTAAAAAATAATACATGTGATTTACCTTCAGCTTGTGAAATATTTACATTTTTCCCTTCTTCCTCTTTATTGTCCAGGGCAGGATCTTCCTATGTTAAAGGAGAGGTCTATCACTTACTGTGCACAAACAAGAGCTCTGCTCACAGATGCAGAGAGCCACATCTTATTAGATGCATTCTCAGCGGAATAAACTGCATTAAAATAATTGAATCTAATACAGAATGTACAGACCAGCTCAGTGTTACTTAATTAGCAATACAAGCATACATTTAATCCACTTATCAAGAAACACACCTGTTCAAACTATGGAAAACATAACAAAGCTATCAGTGCATCCCCTACCACCCTGATATTGCCCATGAAACAGTGAAATCTGTTATCGTGCTCAAATATAACACCTGAAAATACCAACCACGCTCCCGAGAATCTATCAAGGGATGCAGCAGAAGGATTAAGTGCCCTTTGCTGGAACAGGGATCACAAAACACTTCCGTGTGTCACACACAACATTTGAGGTCTTACGTTCGTGCTCTGCTCTTCGGTATCATCCTTGTCCAGTCTCAGTGCCTGCAGTGGCACGCTGGCATCTCCCTGCTTTAGGATGCTTTTATCAACGTTTTCCATTCGCTGCTTTTCCGTTGTCACTTTAACTTTCAGCATGTGAAAAGGTGTTGGCACTTCGCCCACGTTCAGATACATTGGCTCGCCCTCAAATATCATGCCCTCGCACTCGCCTTCCTTGAAGCCAGGAGGCTGGTAGTCGGCTGGGGTAACTGCACAAAGGAACCGAGGAAACGTTACAATGAAGCATTTTCTTGCAGGAGTCGTTTTTGTGCAGAGGAAATATTCCTCTCCTCTCTAAACACAAAGCAGCAGACAAAAGAAGTGGTCTTGGGGAGGAAGGGGATTATAGGTATTTATTTTGAACTAAATGAAGTTCTCTTCCCCTACGCACCAGTATCACCTAACAAATACTAACAACCCTAAAGACTATGTATGAAAGTGCTCCTTCAAATTGTTTCCAAACGCCTGTGAATGCACTCGAGAAATCGAGGGAATAGGGCAAATCCCACCTTCGTCATAATAAAACAGCTTCATGGTCAAGCACACGTCGCTCGGCAGCGGGCCCAGGTTCTGCATGAGCACGTAGATCTTGCGCAGCAGGAGGACGCTCGCCTTCTTGGTGTCCGCACACGAGATGCTGGAATCGGCCCGCTTGTTCCTGCTGCAAACGCACACGCGACTCAGACCCTCCGCACGGGCTCGGGGGGTTTGCACTGACGTGCACAACTGTTCACAACGCTCCAAGTGAGCTGCCTTTTCTACTCTTTTAAAGACCAAAACCACAGAGCAGAAGGAAGGCGAGGTGCAAATACCTGCCGAAGTCCAGGAGGGGCCCGTTGTGGGTGTACTTGAATTTGAAGTGGTAACACTCTGTAATTGTCTACAAACAAACACAGTAATTACTGAACTATCAGTTTTTATGTGAAATACACTACTCCTTTTTGTTCAGCAACCTATTAAGCATGCATATTTTTAAATAAATGCATTAATAGCTCCTAACTCCTTTTTGATGAGCAGCCTTCTAATGCTTTAACAATTAACCATTTCAATACATACACTATAAAAATATCATCAAATGATTTTTTTTTCTTCCCCTGGGAATCACCACTGTAACAGACTTTGAGGGAAAAAAAAAGTTCAAGTTCAGTTTCTAAAAGGAAAGGTGCAATTCAAATCTTAATCACTACAAAAATATTTCACAGTCATCACAGAGATACGGTGACACCCAGTGGCAGCTTAAAACATAGTTTGTTCCCTGCCAAGAAGTTCCATATATTACGCGGGGTTGGGAAGATGCATCCTTTATGGGCTCCACAAAAAGGCTTGGAGTCTCTTGTATTTTCCTGAGACTAGCCTGATACCAACATTATTTAATTTCTTTTATAAATAAGGCTCTTTTTACATGTGTAAATGCTGCCGCCTGCATGCACATATTTCACTGTAAGGATTAATTAGAAGGACTATCATTAGCCATCCAATAAAACATTCCGTCAGGCTTACCTGTGGATCATCTGGGTGGGTGTAGACCTGGATTTTTAAAACAAAGGCAAGAAACAGTTTAAAAAACGTGGAATATCTCAGTATTTACTTTAAAATGTGGGCTGTGCTTTTCAGAGATACTTACCGCGAGGACAATCATTCTTAGCTGTTGGGAACACCATGAAAGAATAAAAATAGCATTAAACATTTCATAGACCACTACTTGCTTATTTCTTTAGCTCTGCAAACCATAGGCCACTACAGTCCCGTTTTAAGCAAACTTTTCGCATGCTTAATTCCCGACCTGGTTAAAAGTACTTGCTCAATTCCCTGAAGAAAATTCCTAGTTCTCCCAATTTTGAAGTATTTTTGCTTCCAACGAATATTTTCCTGATGTGTGTGTACCCCACGTATTGTAACGTTTAAAGCATAGTTATTCCAAACCCAAATAGTCCTCTAGCTACCACGGCAGCTAGTGGAATTACATAAATTCTTCAATGAATTTAAATTATAGTGGAAGACTTACGTATTTCTTCTGCAAGGCATCATAGCATCCTAACATCCTGCAAAAATCAAACATTGTCCATCTACTACTCACTTTGCTTCTGATTAAATATTCCCACAAAATGAAATTCTTGTGTTTAGTCTTAATAGTAAATCACGGAAGTAATAAACAATGTTAACTCCATTATTCTGCCTTTTTATTAGTAGTAGTAGATAAGAAATGGTGCTGCTTTTCCTTAAACAAACCTGAGAGCAAGACCTTCAAATACAAGATACAAGGAAGGTAACAGGTTTAACTTCCATGAAAACACTCAAATTCAGCTATAAACACTTTAAAGCTGTTGCACAGGCACTGGAATTACATACCACTTCACCAGCTGAGTTGATCCAGGACAGTTTTTGTCTTCCCTCAAAATTTTGACACACAGATCTTGAAACAAACATTAAAAAAAAAAACACCAAAAAGTTATAAATACTTAGTTAATGCAATTACAGCACTAAGAAAACAAGTTCATTCTCTAAAACTCTATGCCAAAGAACACACTAAAATTTATACTACTTACAGGTTTAGGCATAATTTTAACTGCCAAGTCAGCTTCCCCACTATCTTTAACCCCAGCAATGCCTGTATTACCACTTTCAATTGCAGTAACAAAACTTTACTACTATTTGAAAGAGCACGGGGCTTCCAAAGCACTTGTTTAAGCTTCGCATCACCCCTACGACACGAGACGGTGCAGAGAAGTCTCCAGAAGGGCCTGTTACCATCCAAGTATCTTGTTCCGTAGGCGCTTTCAGGGAAGATCCCTCTTAGATATGTAATGCAGGATACAGCTACAGCGAGGAGCCTCTTCACTAGTATCAACGACTGCTGTTCCGTAGAGATTTTGTTAGGAAATACAACCGCATTCTGAAAACAAGAGAAAAGTATTAGTCCCCTGGTCTCTGCAACAGCGAACTTTTGTTCACATTTGAAAACAAACGAAAAAGGGTTTTTTTCCTCGTTAGCTCGGTGTACATTCTTCATAGAATCATTTAAGGTTGGAAGGGACCTTTAGAGATCACCTAACCCATTCTCCCCTGCACACACAGGGTCACAAAGAGCCACTTTGGCTACTAAACATTTCTCTACTCATTCCCTTACCAAGCATCTCTTAGGTTAGCCGTGCTTTCCAGGTGCATAATGCTTACCAAGCACTACAATCCACTTTTTTTCCAGAATCAAAATAATATACCATGTTGAAATACACCATAAAATCATACCATCACACTCCTCTGCTTCTGAGCGGTCGCCATTTTGCTGATACTGCCTGATGAAAAAGAAAAAAGGAAAAAAAATGTATTGGCCCCTGTGCCACCACTATCCACCAGCGCACACAAGCCCGGATTGTGGAGAGTTTTGATCAGTCAGTCCCTAAGAGCCTCCTTGCACAGTGCGATTGCTCGAGATGCTTCATTTAATTCTAGATTTTGGTCTTTCACTCAAAGTGTGTAAGGGGGAAGCTGCCAGGCACGGCTGAGTGGAGCCCAGCTGCAGCCCAGCCGCCTCCTCCCCGCAGCGCAGCATCCGCGCGGCCCCCGCAGCTCCACAGCGCTCCGCGTGCTGCCACAGGACGCGCCGACGCACGAGCTGGCACCAAGCCCGACAGATCTTCAAAGGCCCCTGCAAGATGCTCCCCACCCTGGAGCCTGCGCAGGCAGACGCCCTTTGCTTAGGCCCCCACCAGCACTGCTATAAGGCTCAGCAGTGCACAAGACCCTTCCCCAGCACTGTCTCCCCCAAAGAAAGCAGCCCGCCATGTTGGTGAGGGAAATGGCCACCAACAACCAGGGGAGAACCAAGGCAAGGGGAGCAGAAGCCAACGAGTGTGCAGGAAAGGGCCATCCCCTGCCTCATCACCAACACAAAGGGGCAAAGAAGAAAACTGCGGGGCCACGCGGGGAAGAAAAGCGCCGCCATCTGCAGACAGGCGGAACCGACACCTCACACGGCGCCGGTCGCCCCGGCTCCCCTCACGCGCTTCCCGCCTCCGCCGCGGCCTCCGCTTTTATAGGGTGGGGGGGGTGGGCCGTGAGCAAAAGGGGCGGAGCTTGCGCGGGCCCGGCACGCGCCTCAGCGGGCCGTGCGCAGCGCCGCCGCTCCCCCGCCCGGGCCTCGCGAGGGCCGTGCGCAGAGCTCTGCTCCATGCTTTTTTTTTTTTTTTTTTTTTTTTTTTTTTCTTCCCTTTTCGCGCTGTTTTTGCCCCTTTCCTACTTCTCAGCCCTGCTTTTTTCCTCTCAGTGCCCCGAAAGGAGAAAGAATGTTAATAGTAATAATGTCTGCTCCTTCACACCTCTCTCTGGTGCTCCTCGTGCCCCCTCTCCAGGGCTTTCCTCCACATGGATAAAGATTTGCTTGTTTTGCCCCCCTTTTTTTGTACCCGAAAGAAACATTTTATCACCTCATAGCTGTTTAATGAGCAAAACGATAATATATATTACTCTTACCATCCACGTACACAATGCAGCTCTGGGGGGGCTCTCTTAAGAACGGGTCCAACAGGGCATTTTTGCTCAATTCCATTTTTGCAAGGATTAGATTCATCTGGGGACGCTGACACGGAGAGGGACCAAACACGGGACTTTCAGACAATGATGCTGATCTTTATTTTTTTCAAAGAAAGTCTGCAGTTTCAGCTACATTCGTTGCACGGGCATAGAGTGAGATCTGTGTCATAGTGGCAGTACTGAGGGCTGGAGAACCTGCAGATACTGCAGTTTCACTTGGGAAAAGGTCTTTTTCCCCCCCCAAAGAGCACACAGTAAATGCCCATAAATCATATTCCAGGATCCTTCCATCGCTCCCATGCAAAGCCTCCCTCGCTGCCTGTAACACAGGCTGCTCCAATGGGAGGACTTTGCCCATAAAGAGACAGAAAATCATTCTCGAAGGCAGTGGATTCATGCAAGCAAAACATCATGATTTAGTTGGCGTCTCAAAAGTCCACTTTGCAGCCAGGACTCCGTCTATATCACTGGATAAGAGCCGTAGCTGGCGATCCCGCAGTGATTTCCGTGGTTCCTAGCCATGCGGATGTAGCCCTTGTCGCCGAAGTACTCGCCCCAGCTTTGCAAAGAAGGAAAAAACAGACAGAAAAATTATGTTTTTTTCCTGCAAGTAAGATGCAACCTTATCAACATCACAATGTTTTTGAGGTCCTTTTCCTAGAGGTTTCTACAGGAAGACGATGAAACAAAACCATTCAGGCCTCCTCGTTTCCTGGATGCTGTTTTAATTGTTTCATGAGTTTTAAACTCCATATGGGGTTACTACAGCACCTTCTAATAAGTTCCCTATAAATAGAGGGAACTTACAGCGAGTTTAAGTGTATTTTAAATGCACTTAAATTTCCTTGACACTGTTGGAATGTCATAATAGTGCCTTGACATGGTGAAGCCTGAATCCCTAGAGAGCTTGTTAAGGACTAACATGAACATCCCCCTATATAACCATTCCCCTTAGCCAAGCACCTCCCTGCAGATCTGTGCTTTTACCTGTTTTTCACAAGCCAGTAATCCTTGCCATCGAGAGTGCCATATCCGATGACAAGCACGCCGTGATTCACCTCCTGGGTGCACCGGGGGTCATCGTACACCCCTGAAAATAATGTAAAGAAACGCCAGATTTGGGGAAAGCGTCGTCCGACCGCGTCTCTGCACAGGCATCTTGGTGGGATTGAGTTCAACCCCCAACACCCGCACTGTATCAACACCTTCACGTAGGAACTAGGCCAGAGCTTGCCAAATTCAACCCAGATGTAGGTTCTGCAAGGTTTACGTTCAAGGAAACGGGGAAAACGTGGCTGTGGCCCTTGACGAGAGGGACGTACCTGACTTGTACAAGAAGAAGGTTGGCTGGGTGGCGTCGATGGCGACCGACACGGGGCCCACGTTGGCCACGGCGTCCTTGAGGGCCGCCTCGTCGGCGTAGGGCAGCTCCACGTACTTGGAGCAGGTGGCCGCGCGCGTGGACACGTTGTATTGGCACGTCCCGTTCTGCCGGGAGCGAGGGGGTGGCAGGAGGGGACCCCGCAGCTCCACGGGGACGTCGGTGCCCTTTGCCAGCCCCCCTTCCCCCTGTGGCATGGATGGGACCATCCTGCCCAACACCCTTCCCCAACCACCAGGATAAGCGAAACCGTTTTGCCCAAAATCTCCGCCTTGTTGCTAGAAACCTTCAGCGACAGCTTTTCTACCACTTCCCCAAAGCTGCCGCTTCCCATCAGCTGCTCCTGGTGTTCAGCCTCTATCTCAGACGAAGCCCGTGGCTTCTCCTTCCCATTGCGGACAGCATCGGCTCCTCGGGAATAACCCAGGGAGCAGAGCGGGAGCCAGGGCCCCTGCCTCGTCCTCTGCTCCGCAGCACGGTGCCTCCCGCTCCATCGGGAAGCAAACGTGGAGACCCCCCGTGTCCGAACGCCTTCCCCCGTGTCCGACCTGCGCCGTGTAGGGGTAGGTGGCGTCCGAGTCGATGCCCTGGTTGTCGATGATGTACTGGAAGGCCCTGGTCATGAAGCCGCCGGCGCAGCCCTTGTTGCCGTACATGACGGAGCAGTCGACGAGGTTCTGCGCGCTCAGCGACACGAGGCGGCCCGTGCGCAGCTGGAGCTGCCCCTCCAGGGCGCCCACGGCGCTGAACGCCCAGCAGGCCCCGCACGCGCCCTGCGGGGACGGGGACGCGCTGAGCGGCGGCCGGGGTCGTGGGGGACACGGGGGGACATTGGGAGACGTGGGGGACACAGGGGACGCGGGGGACGCGGGGGGACACGGGAGGGCACAGGGGACACGAGGGATCAGGGGGACACAGGGAGACGTGAGAGACACGGGAGGGCATGGGGTGACATGGGGGGATGCGGGGAGCACGGGGGTGACACAGGGGACATGGGGGGACGTGGGAGGGCATGGAGGGACATGGGGGGACACAGGGGGACATGGACACGGGGGACATGGGGGGGATGCGGGGGACGGGGGGATGCAGGGGATGGGGGAACATGGGGGGAGGCGGGGAGCACGGAGGTGACACAGGACGCAGGGGGACACAGGGGACGTGGGGGGAGACACGAGGGACAGGGGGACATAGGGGGACGCGGTGGTGACACAGGGGATGCAGGGGGATGTGGGGAAGGGGGGGGCATGGGGAGACACGGAACACAGGGGTGACACGGGGGTGATACGAGGGACATGAGGAGACACGAGGAGACATGGGGGACACAGGGGTACGCAGGGGGACACAGGGGTGACATGGGGGTGACACGGGAGCCGCGGGGGGATGCAGGGGATACAGGGGTGACACGGGGGTGACATGGGGTGACACGGGGGCCGCACCTGGTTCTTCACGGGGGTCACGCAGCCCTTGTCGCGCCAGTCCAGGGTGGCCGGGGCGCTGCGGCCGGCCCGCGGGCGCCAGGACGCGCTGCGGTTCCGCGGCGCCGGCGCCTCCAGCCCCGTCAGCAGCGCGGCCACTTCCTCAGGGCTCTGCGGGGGACGCGAGCGGCTTTGGGGGGATCCGCATCGCGCCCCGTTTTATGCTCCATTCCCATCCCTTCATGGGAGGCTCGGATGAGATCCGAAGGGTGAACGCGCTTCCTCCAACAGCACCGCGGTGCCCAGGGAATGCAATTCCCGGCTGGAGAGCAGGCCCGGCCCGAACACCCTGCTGCGGCGTTGGGCAAGAGGGATTTCCTCACGCCGCGTTGCCTCATGGCAGCAACATCCTTGGCACTCGCTCCGTGCCCGCCGGAGAGGATGGACCAAGAGGGGTGGCCGGCGTCTTCCCCGCTCCTGACCCAATTAAGGTCCTCGTTAGTCACCCGGGGGCCGGTGCCGCAGAGGGACCTACCATGTCGGCCAGGTGGTTCATGGCCAGCTCGTAGGAGCGCAGCCCCAGCGCGCGCTCCAGGTTGTGCAGCGTCACCAGGCGCAGGTTGCTCTCCCACGTCGCGCGCCGCTTCCCCTCCTCCTGCTGCGGGCAGAGCGGGCGCTGCCGTTTCACCGCCGCGCCGGGGTCCTTCCCAGAGGAATCCCGGCGGGAAGCGGCCGCGCGGCCCACCCGGAGCCGCTCCGTCCGCCGCCGCGGCGGGAGCAGCGCCCGCGCCGCCCTACCTGGTGCCGGTACTCCTTGCCGTGGACCTTCTTCCAGAGCTGCCAGTGCCAGTCGAGCGCGGGGTCGGGGTGTCCCAGCGCCGCGGCCAGCGCGGCCAGGAGGGCTCCGCACGCCAGCGCCTGCATCCCGCTCCCCGGGGCCTGCGGAGCCGGCGCGAGTGGCCGCGAGTGCAGCACGAGGCGGCCGCGCTTGACCCCTCGGCGCCGGAGCCGGTTTGGCCGGGGGCGGGATGTCCTCGGCTCGCCCGCCCTTCGCGGCATTCCGGCGTTCGGGACGGGCCAGGCTGCCCGGCCGGCCTCGCTCCGCGCCGCCCGCCCCGGCGGAGGCTCCGTGCTGGGAGCAGCGGGAAGCCCCGGCTGGACCCGAACGCACCATGGGGAGCAGCGGGCCCAGCGCTGCCCACGGGGACACCCTTCACCCCCCGGCCCTATGGACAGAGGGACGTTTTCCAGCACCCCGAGAAGCAAAATCCCCTCTTGGTGCCCGGCCGTCCCCCACCCGCTCCCGGCCTTGGACCGCAAAAGCCTCGGAGGAGCCACAAAAGCCTCGGAGGAGCCTGGAGATAAAATGGAGTCTCGTCCAGTGTCAGCGCCGGTTCTTCAGCCTTTACTTCCTCAAAGCTCCCCCGTCCGCAGCAGGGTTAAACCCGGTACCTGAGCGGCCTCGTCCGCGCGGGTCCTGGTGCCGCCGCCGGCTCCTCGGTGACAGCGAGTGGCAGGGCCGGGCGGTGTCCCCTGCCCCTCGCGGCCCCGCGAGCCCCGTCCCGCTGCCGCCGCGGCTCGGCCGGCAAATCACATGGCGAGGGAAGGAGGAAACGCTCTGATTTCGCTTTCGCACAGCCGGTGCCCGCGCGACTCCAAGGAGCGGCTGCTCCGGCGCCGCTGGCTCCGCTGGGGCCGTTCGCTGCTCCCGGCCGGAGGGCGGGAACGGGGCTCGGGGGGGTCCCGGTGTTTCCAGGCTCCGTGCGGGGCGGGAGATGGTCCCAGGGCAAGGACGGAGCCCCAGGCAGCGCCCTCGGAGCAGCCCCGATCCCACCGGGCGCCACCAAGCATCGGCCAGACCCACAGAGCTCCAGAAAATCACATTTATTGAGTGTGCCAGGATGAGGCTCAAGGGGGGGATGCGCTGAGCGTCCCCATGGCCGGAGCGGAGCCCGCTGCAGCGGGAGCCGCATTGGATGCGGGAAAATCCAGTGCTGGAGCTTCCTGCGGGAGCGCGGCCAGCGGGGCTGAAGGCCCCTTGGTGAGTGCGGCCCGAAACCCCCTTCGGGGCGAGGGAGAGGAGGGCGCGCGGGGACGGCCCCACCGAGCACCTGAGTCATCCTGCACGGGGCGGCCGCCGCGTTGCGAGAGCACCCGAACGGCGGCAGCAATTCCCGCCGGAGCGGGGCCGCGGGGCGGACGCGGCAACGCGCTGGAAATGCAGCTGGATCCCTCCGTAAGAGCAAGCCGGAGCAGATCCGCGTGCTGGAGACGTCCCCCCGCGTCTCGAGCAGCCCCGTCTCGGCTCCGTGCTGCAGAGCTGCTCAGCCTTCCTCCCCAAATCTCTGTCTTTTGGCCCCAAAAGGCGCAAACCTCCCAAGTGCCTCCCTGGCCCTGCTGGATTTTGCTGCCAGTAGCTCCAACCGGGAGCGCAGGAAGAATCTTTTCCATGCGCTGGAGAGGGCTGAAGTCATGAGAGAAACACTGGGAACAGCCTAGAGATTGGCTCTGGGCCTTTATGTATGAAAAAAGGTTTTGCTTGGGAAAAAACCCCCCCGCCAAGGCTGTTCTGAGCTGTAAATGGTGCAAAACACCCTGCGCTCCTGGACACGGTGCCTTGGACAGGGGATTGTCCAGAGAGAACACTGGATCCGAGCGGGAAGCGGAGAAACGCCGGCTCTTGGCTCCGGCTCGGCGTCCAGCAGCGCCCGCAACGCTGGGATTTCCCGGGGCCGCGCGGATTCGGGTTTCCCGGCTCAATCCGGGGCGTTTCGCGTCGCTCCCGCCCCGCATCCGCAGCCTCCGCCGGGTGCGCGGGCCGGGACGACGCTCCCGTCACCGTGCGGCCTCCGCAGGGATCCGCCACGCACCGGGTTCCTCCCTGCCCTCCCGGCCCCTTGTGCCGCCGTCCCCGTCTGTGGTTAAACTCCCGGGTGGAAACCCCGCGTGTTCCTGGGCCTTTTCCCTGCAAGCAGGAGCAGGACAAGCGCGGAGGCGCCTCCGCTCCCCGCTGCCGTTGCGGCCGGCGCGTGAGACAACGCTCCCGTTTCGCTTCCCTTTCTCATCCCGAACAACCTCGATGCCCCGCGGCGCTGCCGGCATCGCGTGGCCCCCCGCGCCGGGGAGCCCAAAGGCGCCCGCCGGCTCGGCCACCCGCTCCCACTTTGCTGCCGTGAAGGGAGCGCTGGGATTTGGGCTCCAGGGGATGGGATTTGGCGCTGGGATTTGGGCTCCCACCCGCCCCGTCCCGCGCGCTGCCTCCCGCTCCTGCGGCGAAGGGAAGGACCATCCAGCACAGAGCCCGGCGGCCGCCGCTTTGCGTCCCAAGAGGGTTTATTTCTCGGCCGCGCCGTGCCGGCCGCGCTCACATCCTGGGGAAGCTGGCGAGGTTGGCGATGCCGCAGGCATTGTTGCGGTTGCGCGCGAGCAGCACGTAGCCCTTGTTGCCCCACTCCTCGCCCCAGCTGCGGCCAGAAAGAGCCCTGAGTCCCCGGCCGGGCCCGGCGCCCGCCCCGCGGCCCCCGGCGCTACCTGTTCTTGATGATCCAGTGCTTGGAGCCCTTCTGGGTGCCGTAGCCCACGGCCAGCACCGCGTGGTTGATGTTCTGCCCGTTGCAGCTCTCGTCGTAGTAGACGCCTGCGGAGAGGGCAAGAGGTGACGGGGCGGCCCCGGCGGCCCCCGCAGCCGCCCGGAGCGGCGGCCTCACCGCGGCTGTAGAACTGGAAGGAGGGCAGGCTGGCGTCAATGCCCACGGAGACCGGCCCCACGCGGGCCAGCGCCCGCTTCAGCGCCCTCTCGTCGCCCTCGGGGATCTCCCGGTAGCCGCGGCACTTGGCTGCCTTCCCGCTGGGGCTGTACATGCAGCTCTCGTCCTGCGAGCGCCGCGAGCGGTGAGCGCGGCGCCTGGCGCCGGTCCCACCGCGCCACCCGGGCCCTCACCTGCCCGATGTAGGGGTAGGCGTCCTCGGAGTCGATACCGCGGTTCTGCCGCACGTACTCGAAGGCGTTGGTCATGTAGCCGCCGCCGCAGCCGTCGTTGTTGCTCACGCAGTCCACCAGGTTCTGCGGGCTCAGCGCCAGCAGCCGCCCCGTCCGCCGCTTGAGCTGCCCCTCCAGGGCGCCCACCGAGCTGAAGGCCCAGCACGAGCCGCACTGGCCCTGCGGGGACGCGCCGCGGTGACGCCGGCCACGCGCCGCGGTGACGCCGGCTTTGCCATCGCGGCCGCCCCGCTCACCTGGTTCTTCACGGGCGTCACGTAGCCCTTTTTCCTCCAGTCCACGGAGGGTGGCGCCCGCTCGGCGCCGTGGGCCACGTAGAGCGTCTCATTGTCCTGCCGCCGCTCCCGGGGCACCCTGAGGCCCGTCATGGTCCTCGCCACCTCCTCGCTGGTCTGGGGCAGGGAGCGGAGCGGGGGGAGCTCGGCGGGGCGGCCCCGGCGCCGTCCCCGTCCCCCCGGGGGTCCCCGCGCCGCTCACCATGTCTCCCAGGTGGTTCATGCCGAGCTCGTAGGAGTGCTGGCCGCGCGCGTACTCCGCGTTGTGCGCCTCGATGTAGCGCAAGTTCTTCTCCCAGATGAGCCGCCGCGCCAGCTCGTCCGCCTGCGGGACCGGCCGTCACAGCCGCGCGGGGACCCCGCGTCGCCAGCCCCCCGTGTCCCCGTCCCCTACCTCGCCGTTGTACTCCTTCCCGTAGCTCTTCTTCCACAGCTCCCAGCGCGCGTCCAGCGAGGGGTCCGGGTGCGGCTGCGCCGCGGCCGTGGGGAGCAGCAGGGCCAGCAGGCCGGGCCACCAGAGCCTGGGGACGCCGAGACGCTGCCGGGCGGGCTCCCTCCCTCCCACACCTGCATTTGGGGCTGATAGCCCTCGTTTTGGGGCCCGTCGCCCTCGTTTTGGGGCCCATCGCCCTCGTTTTGCGCATTCGAGGCGCCCGGCTTCGGGCCAGCCGCAGCCGTTGCGGGAGCTGGTTCCCATTCGGGACCCCCCGGCCATGGGGACGCTGGGCCGCCCCCCCCGCTCCATGCGCCCTCTCCCTGGGGACAAAGGCCCCTTCGGTCCCCGCTTACCGGGCCATGGTGCAGGCGGCGGGCTGCGGCGCGGGCTGCGCCGGGATGCGGCCCCGCCGCTTTTATCGCCGCCGGAACGAGGAAGTTTGGAGGCGGCTGGAAAATGTGGGCAGGCGGCGGGCTCGGCGGGGCCGGGAAGGGGGGGCCGCGGCCTTGGCTCCCTCCCGGCTTCACATGATGCTCCCGGCAGCTGAGTCAGCGCGAGGCGCCGGGGGGGCGGCCGGGACGCGTCCTCCTGCCCCGGGGATGGCCCCGCGTCCCGGGGTCCCGCCCTGGGGGCTGCGCCCTACGCGGGGCACGAACGGAGCCTCCCCCACCCCGCGGGGCAGGGGCCGCCCCCGCGTGTCCGCGACGAGGGGAGCGGAGCCCGCGGGGAGCCCGGGGGGGTCACGCGCGGGGACCCGGTCCCGGGGAGGGCAGCGCCGCCCCCGCCGCCGCACGGGGCCCTGAGTCGCCCGCACGTGACGGCGGCGCCGGGACCTCGGGACGGGGGAGGCGCGAGGAGGAGGAGGGGGAGGAAGGCGGGGGGGGGGGGGGAGCCCCCTCCTCCGCACGCGAGGCAGAAACGAGGCTGGAGAATAAAAGAAAAATATCGTGTTGTAAAAGCTCTGCTACATCTCGGCACCGCGGCCGCCCTTTGGCACATGGAACACGGGGACCGGGGTCCCCCGCGGCGGGGGCCGCTCCGCGCCGGCCCAGGGCCCCGTCCTCGACGCTGCAGCGGTGACAATGACACACGGGAGGTGACACCGGCCACGGGCCAAGCGCGGCCCCGACGCGGTTACTGCTGGTGGCTCCGGTTCCCTGGGTTAAAAAAGGAAGGGGACGGATCCAGGGCTATTTCCAGGCTCCCCCCAGGGAGTTTCCCAGCTTCCCCATGGCACTTGAAAGGCTCTCGAGAAGCTCCAAATCTTGGTTTTCCAAAAAAAGCAGGAGAAAACAGGGAAAAAACGCTGCAGGCTCTGAAAACGTCGGGACTCCTTGGGGTCGAGGGCGTTTTGCTCAAGGGTGCCCGGGCGGACGGGACCTGCTCAGCCTCACACGGGGCCCCGGAGACCCCCCAGCTGCTCCTCGCACGGCCCCGGCGCCATTCCGTGAGGAAGGAGATTCCCGGCAGGCTCCACGCAGAGCGGATCTCGGCTCCAGGCAGGATTCTGCTCCTTCCCCTCCCGCGCGCGGCTGCGCCAAGTTTCTTTCCCAGCTGAACTCCGGGGCGGCCGCGTTTCCCGGCTGCAGCCCAAGCGCGGGGGGAGCCGCCGCTCTCGTGGCCCCTCCACGTCCCGCCAAATCCGCATCCACACGTTTTTCCACGCAGGAAGCCAGCGGCGGCGGAGCCCGGGCTGACGCGGCGCTGCGGCCGGCCCTCGCTCGCCTCCGTGTCCGGCTCTGCCCCGCGGCTCCGCGCAGGGAGATCCCGAGGGAGCCGGAATCTAAGAGGGAGGCTGGATTCAGGAGCAAACACGGCCGTGCCGAGCACACGGGGAAAGGCAGCTCCTCGGCCGGGCCCCGAGCGCATCCAGGGCCTCTCCGCACAGGGAAGCGGCTCCAAGACGAGGGAAGTGGTGGAAGGGTTGGAAAGTGCAGGGTTCCTCCCCTCGGCCCCGTTGAAACGTTGCTCCGCGGCAGCACCAAGCTGCAGACGGGGTGTTCACGGCTCGGGATGGTCCTGCCGCTCTCGGGAGCGCTCTGTCCATCGCACAGGTTACACAGGCAGGGTCCAAGAAACACGACGGTGCCAGCGGGCACGGGGCCTGGCCAGAAAGCGCCCCGAAAGGAGCCCGGAACAGCCCTGCAGACACGTCCTGGTTCCGTGGGGGCACATCCCACGTGGAACGCTGCATCCCAACACGGGGTCTCACCCCAGCGGCTCCAGCCTCGCGTCGTCCAGGGTCAGCGCTCGGAAGGTTCCTTTCAGCATTTAAAAAGTGACAATACTTTGTGTTTGATAGAAAAGAGTCACGGTATAGAAGACTGAAATAAAAACGGTAGAAGCCGCTTGCTGGATACAGGGAGCTGCCCGCAACGCGGGGGATCCCTCCGGCCACCCGAGCGGCAGAGCAGCCCCACGGGCCGGGGCTCAACGAGCTCCGGTGGCGCTCGAGTCCCGAAGCCGCCGGGAAAACAGTCCCCGCTGCCGTCCAAAGCGGAGCTCTGGCTCCGGGACAGTTTCGCCTCCGGAAGGTAGGAAGTGTTCATAGAGTTCAGCAGTCTTTGAAAAAAAAGACTTGGGTGTTGTCCTTTACACATAGGTATTATATAGAGCTATATGTTACTTCCCCTAGGGCTTATTTTATTCTGAAAAGGAAGGGAATATGTTTAGCTCGGGGAACTCTTCGTTGTTGTAGTTGGGCCCCTGGTCTCCCAGCATGGTCAGCATGTCCTGCGGAGGTAACAAGGCCGCGGTTACTCCCCGGGCGAGCGGCGACGGAGCCGCCTGCGGATGCGCCCGGCACCCCGGCTGTGCCAGGCCCTGCCCCACGGAGGGGCTGAACCCGAGGCTGCTCAACCTGAGCCCTGCAGCTCCTGAAACGCCTGGGCGCAGAGCAGGGGTTTCACACTGACCCTCCACCAGAGGAAGGGGCAAAGCGAGGCCGGCCAAGGCCTCTGCCCTCTCCTCCCCAGCCCATATTCCCAAACCGGAGGCTCCGCGATATCGCACGCTAAGGACAAGCGCGTTCCCCGCTCGGGAGGTTAAAGAAAGCACCGTCTTACTGAGAAGACCTCAGGCTGGCTGGGCTGCGGCTGCTGCACGTGCTGCTCCGCCGAGGCCGGGCCGTGGTGCTGTCCTTGCCACTGCGGCCACATCCCCACGGCGTCGGCCGCGCGCGCCTGGAACGGGGCCGGCGTCGGCGCCGCCTCCGGGGCTGCCCAACGGGAACAACGAGGCGGCCGACGTCAGCGCCAGCAGGATCTCCCGGAGCTCCGGCCGGAGCGGGGCCCGCGGGCCGGCACCCCCGGAGCCTTCCCCGCTCCGCACTCACCGAATCCCGCTCCGCGGCCGGCCAGGGTGGGATACGCGGCCCCGCTGGGGGCGGCGCTGGAGCCGGGGGCTGCCATGGGGCTGAAGGAGGACTGCGGGCCTTGGAACGTCCCCATGCCGAACGAGGAGGGACGTGTCTTCACCGCCTGCGATGCCACTTGCTGCAAGACACAGGGACCGCTCAGGAGAGGGTCGCCTCGATGCCGGCCCTCATCATAACCAGGGCAGGGACTGCTGCCCCGGGCCAGCTTCGCAGCTCGTGGCTGGTCTCCCAACGAGCACAGGGCCAGGCTGAACTCGCATCCCTGCTGATCCAGCCCAGCCCGCTGTGCCGTTTGCTGCCCAGCAGCCACAGCGGGGGATTCCCGGCGGCGGGAAGGGCCGGCAGCGCCGGGGCTGGCGGCAGCGCCGGGGCTCGCGCGGGGCTACCTGTGCTGAGAACGGCGGCCGCGTCCCGGGAGCCCAGCTGGTGCCGCCGGCCTGCGCGGGGCCGGAGTGGCGCGAGATCTGCGCCAGGATGCGCCCGGCGGCCGGCGGCTGCTGCGGGATGATGCTCACGGGGGGGATCACGCTGCTGCTGCTGCTGCTACTGCTGCTCCTGGAAGAGCGAGGGGGACTCAGGGGGACACCGGGCACCCGCGCGTGGGGCAGAGCCCGCCCCGCTGCCCTGCGCCGGGCACAGCCCGCAGGAGCTCATGGATTGGGAGGCAGGAAAGCCTCCCCGCCCGGCGTGGGGCAGGGATCCAGGCGACCGCGCAGGCCCGGAGCATGGGGAGCCCGGTGTGGAGCGGGGCTGGGAGCGCCCAGCCTCAGGGGGACCATTGGGAGCAGCAGCAACCACGGGACAAGGCCCGGCTCGAGGCCCAGGGAGTCTCACCTGAAGGTCTCCGTGGGCCGCGGCGGGGTGAACGCGTTTCCCTGCTGGAAGAGGCTTTGGCTGGCAGGCACCGTGCTGGCAGGAAGGGCTTTGCTCTGGTCTGCAGAGAGAGGCGCTGGGTGAGGGTGCAGCGGGCCGCGGCGCTGGGAATGGGGACGAGCGCGCTGCCGAGACGTGCTTGCGTGAAGGGAGCCCGTCTGCAGCCAGAGCGGCGAGCACGACTGCTCCCCACGCAGACATGGGCTCCAGATGGTTTCATGAAAGCCTGTTTAATTTGATTCCCTCTCCATTTTCTAATAAGCTTTGCATTAAGGCCCTCTGGGGTTAGAGCATCCACGACAGCCTGTGCTCAGAGAGGGAACACAGAACTGCTCCACGCGACTTGGGAAAGAGCAGAAAAGCCCTTGGGGCAGGTCAGGTGGAGGCAAAGCCCGGCTGCGCCCGGCGTGGGGCTCCTACCTGTGCTGATACCGCCGTAGATTTCACTGAACCTCGGGTCTCTCTCCTGGCTGAACAGGCTCTCCGTCTTCTCCAGCGTCTTGCCGTGCTCTGGGCCGGCAGCAGCCACGGGCTGGACAGAGACCTGGGATGAGAAACACGGGCAGGCGGGACGGCGGGTGCCGAGGAAGCCAACGGCCCCCGCCGGCACGGAGAGGGGTCGAGGGCATCTGCAGGGCCCTAAACCCCCAGCAAAGGGGGATCCACAGAGCGCAGGGCCAGGCCAGGCGGCAAGAGCCCGAGCTGCCATCGAGTTACCTGCGAGTGCTCGTACCCGGACAGGCTCTCTCTTCCCGGGACCACTTCCAGCTCTGTCTGTTGTGGCGGCTGCTGCTGCCTAAAATAGAAAGGGGCTGTAACAGGAGCGCAGCTGAAAGCACTGCCAAGCGAGCGGATACTCCCTGGTTACACCGGGATTTCTTAGCCCAGGGGGTTCAGGCGCGGCAGAGGGGAAAGCTGGGGTGGGAGCGGAGGCCGGAGCGGCAGGAGAGGCTGGAAAGGAGCGGAGCTCCACTGACCTCGCGGGCAGCTGCGCCGTGCCCATCTCCAGGGGAAGGCTCTGCCCCAGCTGGGGCCTCTGCATGGAGTTGGACAGAGCGGGCCGAGATTCCTGGCTGGAATTCCTGTAAAAAATAAAATAAAGAACAAGAAATATTTTAAAAACGCCAAAGGAAAGCCAACAGTTGGCTACTGAATGCAAGAGTGCGCACTCATCTCAGACAAGGTTGGAAGCTTTTTTTTTGTGCAAGACCTGCTCAAGTGAAGGGTCTTTCTGCTCGGTTTCCCAAGGCTCTGAAAGGGCAGCGTGGCCAGTTCTGCAGTGGCCTTGAAGCACTAGGACAGGCCAAGGGGCCCAACCACCCTGAAGCCCCCAGTGAGCCCCATGCCAGACACTCCAGAGCAGGAGCCTGCAGGACCCCCAGCAGCTTTGGGGCTTTAAGCTGGAGTTCTTTATGCCCTTCTGTCTATAGTCAGAAGCCAGTTAAAAAAAAAAAATTCCCCTTGCCCCATAATAAAAGGGATGGAAAGGCAATTTTTCGCCTCGGTGGTTGCTTAGCACACTGCTGCCTTTGAAGCAGGACCTGATCTCGCGGGTGAAACAGCTTCATGCAGAAAGCGCAGCGGAGACGCACCTCGACATGCGGCACCTCGAGCACCCCGAGCACCGCGAGCACCGCGAGCACCCCGAGCACCCCGAGCCTGCCCCTCGCGCGCCCCGCGTGGCGACGGAGCAGCATGGACGTGGCAATGGACGTGTGTGGAATGAACGAGGGCAAAGAGATAGCACGGCCCGCGGCCCGCGTCCTGCGCCCGGCTCCTCGGGAAGAGCTCCCTGCCCTCCAGGGCCTCTCTGCACTGCAAGGAAACCCCGACCTTCCGCTGCCCGCACGCGCCAGCAATGCAGCCTCCTGCTCGCCTGGCTGCAGACCCAGCCACGGAGGGAAGAGGAGAAAGCAGCCACGGCAGCAGCTTCCCCAAAGCACCAGCCAGGGGCTGGTTTCTGAGGCTAAACTACAGCAGCGGAGGAAAATAAATGTTTACTTTCTGCCCTGAACTGTCCCGCTCACAGGGAAAGCTGCCCTCCTGGACTGTCAACAGAAGCCCGAGAGCTGCATTCAGATGTGGACTTAATACGAGCTCTGAATGCACATTCAGAGCCGGGGAACTTGCTCCAGCGAGCAGAGTTTAACGGCGTTGCTGGAGCTGGACTTTGGCAGCTTGCTAAGCCACACAACTACGATGGCCAAAGGAGCTGCACGGTCTGTAGTGCCTGTCACAGCGCAGGGGAAACCAAACCAAAACAGCGCACACGCTCTCAGGGACTTTGGAATTTCTCTGGAGCCTACGGAAATTGCTGGGAAGCCTGGTGAGGGGAGAGGCCAAAGCTCCCGCAGGTCCGGGCTCCTGCTTATCCTGGGACAAGATCCCGTCTGGTTCACGTGCTATCGCTGGTGCCTGGCAAGGCGTTTCCGTGTACATACTTGACGTTGGTGTTGGTACAGATGATGTACTCAATTTCATCCGAGTAGGGGTTCTGGAAGGTAAAGGAGCTGGTTCTCATCCAGAGCCATTCCCGGTTTTTGGATCGGAATCGGAACATGACTGACAGAACCTGGCCTTTTAACTTCACCACCTAAAAAAACGTAACGCCATCAGTAGTACCTGCTGAGAGAAGGCATCGAAGAGCAACCTGCTTCTGAGCACGAGCCACCCCGCGCCAAGCCCACGATGGCCCTTTGCCTCCAAGCCCATGTCTGGATTTTCCTCTACTAACTGGCACTGCCACTGCTCCCTCACGAGATCTCGATTCCGGAATGACGTGGCAGGAGAACCAAGCAGCCCCTTTCTGGCTTCCACTTTTCTTATCTCTTTGCACTGGTGAGATGTATGGAGCCCTCCAGCAAATGATGCACACGCTGTTGCTTCTGGTGCCAACTACTTGGACAAATGGACATGAGCAGCTACTTTTTGGAGTCATGAAAGCACATGGGCAGTCTTACCTGCCCTGCCACAAGTCCAGCGCCCTCAGAAATAAGAGTAACCCCAACAGGGCAAGCAAACCACATCCATTTGGAGCTCTGCGGCACCGAGCTGGGCCCTAGAGATGAACCAGGGTTTCAGCCACAGGAGCATGGCATTCAAGTAGGCACTTGGTAGCCATGTCTCCGGCCCTAAAAGCAGACTGGACTAGCAGCCCGAAGATGAATTCAAGAGTTAGACACCCGGTGCTTCTGGTTTGTTTTGCATGTTTACAATTACGTGACTAGAACTGTAACTGTTTGCCTTTTGGCAGAACAAGAAATATCTAAGGCTTATTCTTCTCTTGGCTTTCCAATTAGTTTCATTTCTTTGCAAGCGCCAAGACACACTGCAAATGCGTGTATCATATTGCATGCCAAGAGGTGGGGAAAATGCTTTACCTGCTGAAAGCTGTCCCGCAAAAGCTGCTGGTCTTCCGGGTGGCAGAAATCCACAATGTCCTTCCCCAGAAGCTCCTAATTTTAAAGGAATTGGGATGGAGACTGGGTCAGTTTGCAGCTGGCCAGCAGACTCAGGTCCACACCGTTAAGTCCCCTTTGGGTCCCCTTTGGTGTGGGTCACCACTGTCCCTCAACGCTCCCCCTGTCCCCACTGCCACAGCACAAAGTGAGCGCAGGAACCGGCTGCTGTATTTTAAGAGAAGTACAACAGCACTCGACTATATTTGATCTTTAACTCATACAAAGGTAAAAACTACCTTAATTGACACTAGACATAACCCAGAGCCACCCACGTTTCCTATGATGAGAGGACTTGGAAAAGCAAATGAAAGGGCAACTGGTAGAAGAGAAACACATCTGCTTTAGTCCCTGAGCACTGTTTTATCAGATCTGTCAGACAAGCAGAACCACGACGTGCAAAGGAGAGGAGGGAAAACCCTGTTCAGACTCGTTCTTCCTCGGGGAGCTCCTGCTGGGTTCTCACCTGCGGCTGGTAGCCCACGGTGGCCACGCAGCGGTGGTCGATGAAGGTGAAGACGCCCTCGGTGTTGTGCCGGGAGATGAACTCCGTGGGCTGGCACACGTTGTTCATGTCCGTGCAGTTGGGCGAGCTGGTGACCTGCAAGGGCGGCCGCACGCCGTGTGGGCAGATCCTGCAAGGGCTGCTCCCTGCAGCTGCATTTGCAGCAGCCCAAGCACCTTTGGGCAGAAGGGTCAATCCCGTGGCCTTTCCAGACACTGCAACGTTGAAGCAGCAAGAAGTGCTACGCACCTGGAGTCTGCCGATAGCCACGAGGCAGAACTTGCTGCCCTGGCCAGCGTCTGGGTCATCATCAGGCAGCGAAACACCTGAGAGGAGAGCCAAAGAATTCCAGCACAAAGCACAAACCGACTGAGTTCAGAGGGGGAAAAAAAAAAAAGCATACTGCTGACTTCAACACATCCCTCCACCCTGTTCTGTAATGCAATGCCCTTTTCCATGCAAGGACTCGGTAAATTAAATTGCCTCCCCCTCCCTGTTTCTCCCCAAAGAGAAGGAGCGCTGTAGCTTCCAGCAAAAGCTGGCAAAGGAGGCAGTGCAGTATTTCCATTCTCCATGGTGGACACTGCTCCGAGACAGAGACCATGCCTCTGAACCACTGGAATATCCCTTCTCTTAATGAACCTTCTGAAACATGGCTCTCTGATCCAGCATTAGAGAAAATTAGTTCAATCCCCAAATGAGAAAGGAGGCTGGATGCATTTGGAAAGCATTTGCTAGCACATTCGGTGCAGAGACCGGACAACTTCAGGCCGTGTCTGCTTAGAAAGCTGCTCAGACTGAGCACAGCAGCCTAGCAGCACACGTGTTACCTGCGGGAGGCCAGGCCTTGATGTAGCCTGTGCAGTGCACCACCACGTAGTGAGGCTCCCCATCTTTTGCTGCACCTAAGCCATTCCTTGGGGGAGAGAGAGAGAAAATTCCAATTATTCTTTCTTTATCCCAAAGACATTCTGCAGCAGCTTTCGAAAATGCAATGAGGAAACACACCTGAATCTGCCTGACCTTACCCCAAGTTAGTATAAAGCACAAAAACTTGGCATAAAGTCAAGAAGTCCAGGGATAGGATAGGTTGAAATCGCTCGTTTTCAAATGAAAACAGAGACACAGACCAGGGCCCAACAGCAACAACTGGGAGAACATTTGGTTTTAATTGACTTAAAACACAAGTCTGGAATACAGAAAGGATTCTAAAGTAAGTATTATCTTCCCCAGTGTCGTGGCAGTAGGGTTCCTGCTAGCCTGTCCCCACCACGCTGGTGACAGAGCTGCTGGGAGCACAGCGGCCTCGCACACAACCCTGGAACAAGTTACCTGCAGCGATTGCGCATGAAGCTGAGACGATTCACAGAGACCGGGTCCACGGAGCTGTTGCCACACCTGGACCAGAAGGGAAAGGTTTTTAATCCATGTTTATCATGATGAAACACTGTGGGAGGCTTGAAGGAGAGAGGAAGTGCTCTCTAAACCGGGATGAACCTTTGAACCTCCATCACGCAAGCGAAACGCGCTCGTGCCGTGGGCTTCAATAAGGGAGGTGCCACGTGGGGCCAAAGCAAATCAGCCCTGCTTGGAACTGTCTTGAGAGCTACCTTAGCACAGGGTAAGGAAAATCTCAAGAGCTTGGTGGTTTGCTCTGTATGGAAAACTCCACTATATCACATCTGGGTCAAAATGAGCAAAATCAGAGCCGGAATGCAAGCACGAAGGAGCCAGCAAGTTCAGCTTCATTTCCATGAGGACTCTCTCCATTACCTCATTCGGCAGATGAAAGATCTTCGTGACCCCATACACATCCTCATGGACTGCTGCCCTTCCTTCTTGACGGTCCCTGTCTTTAAATCTAAGATGCGACCTAAGGAAACAAGGGAAAACAAGGGATTGCTGCAGTTGTTCAAGCCCTTTCGCCATCAGCGGCAGCAGGTAACACACCAGGAAAGCAGCAAGTGTCACCAGTGGCACCTTCCGATGTCCCCCTTACCGGTGAGCGCGTTCTCCGACGTGGAGAGCTGCTCCCTCAGCTTGCCCACGTCGTCCGGGTGCACCTGGTCGTACAGGGTGCTGCCGAACCACTCGGACTGGGGCTGGTTCAGGACGGGCGTCACGGAATCGGAGACATAAACCACCCGCCCGGTCTCACAGGACACGATGAAGAGAAAGCCGTCGGCTGCCTCTAGGATCAGGTGCTTGAGCTCCTGCACACGGGACAGATGGACTCGTACTGCAGCACAAAGCAGGTGACAGCCTCCAAACCCACCCCAAGGGCTCTCTCCCCTCCCCGCAACTAAATTCCCCACCCTGTGACTTCAGTTCCCTAAAGCAGCATCAAGCCGAGACCTGGTCAGTGAGAAAGGAGGGTTTGTAGGTGCCGTCGGTGGAGGTGTTGCCCGTGCCCCGCAGCGACTTCATGTGGGACACGGCCATGCGCAGGATGGTGAGCTTGTCGGGCTTGCGCGCCAGGGCGCTGCACGTGGGCACCATGTCGGAGAGCTCCGTGATGTACGCGGTCATCTTGTTCCGCCGCCGCCGCTCGATCTCGCTGTGGTTCTCCCTGCGAGAGGAGCGCGCCGGGGTGAGCGGCAGGCCGGGGGGCTCGGGGCTTCCCCGCGGGGCCGCGCCGCGGGACGGAGACGCACGGGGGGCGGCGCGGGTTAGGAGGGCGGCGCGGGCCTCGCATGCGGGGCGTGCACGGGGCCGGGAGCGAGGGCAGGGGACGGGCTGCGGCCGGGTCCTGGCCGGGACGCCGCCGCGCCGGGCTCCGAGCGGGGCCGGAGGCTTCCCCGGCAGCTCCACGTGCAGCGGCAGAGCGCAGGCTGCCTCCCCGGCCGCGGCCTCCACGCTCGCCGCGTCGCTAGAACAGAGCCAGGCGCTCCGGAGGGGCAGACGGGCTGCCAGGGCTCGTCCCACCCACAGGGTGACGCGTCCCCGCGCCCTCTATGGCTCTGCCCGAGACCTGGCCCACGGTCACGGGTTGGCTGCCCAAGCCACCAGCACGCAGGTCTCGCCCCGCAGAGACGTTAGGAGGGCGTTTCCGTAACACTAAAACCCCTCGGTGCGTCCCGAGCACCCGGTTCCTGCCCAGCTCCAGGCCCACGCGGGCAGCAGCGGTGCCGAGAGGCGCCCGGGCTCTGCAGGCCCCGCGCACGTCTGCTCGCCCCGCGCGTCTCCATCCACCGCGCGGGAGGCCGGGACACAACCTGCTGCTTCTACCTGCACGCACAGCTCAACCAAGGTTCTAGGAGAGATTTTTCTCCGAATCAGGACTTAACAGCCAGGTTTCCTGGACAAAAGGATGTAGCCAATGCAAAGAAGCACTAAGGAGGAGACGAAAGGAGATGGGAGCGTGGGCAGGAACGCGGGTGACTGAAGAGGACAGAGAAGAACTGCAGCATTGAGCACTAGCAAGTGCGTGCGGACATTAAACGACCCTGCACCTCGCTGCCAAGAGTCAGCAAAACTAAAGTAACGCTCCAATATCCCCCTCACCTTTCAGCGCTCGCCCAGGCTCCCCTGCCCCACGGGGAGAACGGAGCTGCCCTCGCTACACTGTCAGGACAGCAGACACGACGCCTGTCTCCTTGTCAAGCGGCCGTCGCAACAGGCGCCGGCAACAACAGTCTGCAGGGGACAGGCAGAAAGGGGGGCAGCTTCCCTGGGGGAGAAGCTCTGGAAAAGCTCTGGAAAAGCTCTGCTGTTCGCTGTGCCCACAGGCCCCACCTCTGGGGGCTCCTTATCTGCTCAAATATTTAAGCTATGTGACGCTGCAGCTGGGAAAGGCCCCGCTTTGGGTGGTTGGTTTTGCCTGGTTGTTTCAATAGCAGCCGGCGGGCAACAAAGCGGCCAGGGCCGGGGCGGTCTCGGCACCCAGGGCAGCCGTTCTAGCACTGTCTTTTTAGTCCTGCCACTTAAGAATGAGTTTAGGGTGGAACAGAGAGCTGTATTGTCCAGAGGAGTCACAGGGCAAGTCTGCAGGGCAGCAGGCCCCAAAACGAGCTGTTCTTCACCCATTACCAAACCAGTGACAAGCAACAGAAACTCGAGGGCTGTTTAAGCCCGTTCTACTCTGCAGCGCATGCAGTCCCGGGGCTCATCCCGCTGCTCCCAGGTTCTCCTGGCCGGTGGGACTGGGAGGGGAGCCAGAGGACTGTGCTGGTCGCTTCAGTGTGAGCCACAGGCCTCTGAGGAATCATAAACAGGAAATGAAGAGGAGAACCTGTTTTCAGCGAGCCTGAACTGCTCTATTGGGCAGGACGTCTTCCTCCCTAGAAAGCCAAAGGGATCATCAAATTAAGACGGAGAAAAAGCTGAACTAATGCAGGCCTAGTGTCTGGTTTTGATCGCATGAGGACTGCATGACAAACCCCACCAGGAAAGAACAGGGCGCTCGGCGCACGGGTCAAGACGGGCGGTTGTACTCGGCACAGGTTAGCGCGGTCCCGGTGCAAGCAGCGGCCAAACCATGCTCTGCTCTGCCCGGGGAGCCCCGGGGGCCTCGGCGCCCTCCCGCGCCCCGGGGCAGCCGCACGGCGGCTCCCGGGGCTGCTCGGGCCCTAGAGCAGCAACGAGGGCAGCAGGAGCGGGGAGGAGACGGGAGGCCTAGAGACACAGGAAGGAAGGGAAAGACTCTGCTTGTCCATGCTTGGAATCTCCAGTCTCCTACCTGGCAAGTCTCTCCTTATCCGCTGAACTCTGCTCATCATCAGACCTAAAAATAAAATCAGCGAGCTAAGCTAAAACGGAAAAAAGTTTAAAGAAACGAAAAGTGGGGAGGTGCACTAGGAAACGCAGCCTACAGACAGGTCTGTTTTGCAGAGGAGCAATTCCATGAAACAAAGCAGTCATCAGTTCACAACACTGCACATTAAACTGGTACCTAGGTATGTGCTAAGACACTTATCAAGGCTGTGCAACAGGCAGGGGCAACAGGCAGCAGTTTTGCATACAGGATAACGGACGTGCGGATGGTTGTGTGCAAGAACACAAGGTTTGTGGCAGAGCTGGGAATACAGTCCCAGGCACCTTAAGCTCCTCTTCCTGTTAATGTTAACAGAGCCAAAAAGCACACGCAGACCCCCCAAAATCCCCCGAGTGGCAGCTAGCAGAGAACACACGGTCCTGGCGCTGCTTGGCCAGGATGCTCTTGGACCTCAGCTGCTTTAATGCCACCCTAAAAGCCTGATGTTCACTTTCACAGTCTGTTTTACCTCTACATCATGCGAGGAAGGGAGAGAAAAGCGAGGGCTGCGAGGAAGCTGCCAGTCCTGGAACACACAGCGCTGAGAGCCCTCATTTTCAGTCCAAGACATCCACCAAATCCAAGGAAAGGCTCCTTTACACGACATCATTCCTGGCTCATCCTGTGATTTAGTCTGTCCTCCTGACCCTCAAGGCCCTTGAGGCAACGTGTGGGGCAGTTCTTACCCCCGCGTCCCTCATTCTTACCCCAGTGTCCCCAGCCCCTTGTATTTAACTCCAGTGTCAGGAAGATCTAAAGTTAGAGTCTTTTCCACTCAACATTCGCTCACTTTTCTCCTTAGTGAGACCCAGCAGGGTGGGTGTTGGCACCAAGGGGACAGGAATTTACAACACTCAGAACACGGACAAACCCCCCTGAACATGGCAAGAACAGCACACAGCAACACCAAGAAAGCCCCGAAATGCTGAGCTCAACAGAGGGGTTGATCTTGCTGAAACGCAGGGGTGACACCCCGAGCTCAGCCCTGCTTCTGCACGGCCCGGAGCTCCTCTGGCAACCCGGGCAGACGGCCAGGGGCAGGAGGTTCCCCGTGATGCCACCCTACACGCGACACATGCGGGGAGGCACCGCGTGTGCCGGCAAACCCGTTCAAGCACACTTGCACCAAGCACCAAACTTGTTTTTTTCTGCAAGTTCCTTGAGCGGGAGAGTAAGATTCCGAGGCAACAGCTGAAATAGAAACTTTGAAGAGGAATGTGATTTCTTAATCCTCCTGTGAAGCCATCCAAACAAACCAGGGGAAGCGTCTGGATCTTTGGCACAAGCTGCACCTTCCTCCAAGGGGAGGAAGGCCCTGCTGGTGGGGCAGGGACAGGCCCTGCCCGCGTGTGGATGGAGCTCTCTGCCCCGGGTCCAGCACCGCTCCCGAACGTGCCGCGCGGCAGCCGCTTACCTGGCAAAGCGCTCTTTATCGTTCGGCATCTGGTCATCGTCGCACCTAGGAGAGAGGAAGACGAGTTCGCACCCTCTTTACACTTGCTCCTCTACCAAACACCTCGGGAGAATGGGGAGGGTGTTAAATCACACACAAAAAGCCTAGGGCTGAAGAGAAGTTCCAGTGTGCCCAGGGAGCCCAGGACCACCCTTGTTGTTGAGCTACTTAAAAGGCTACAGCTTCATTAGTTTAGTGTCTTGGTGACATTTTGTGCCTGACAGTCACACCAAGGACCCCATCTCCCTCATCAGTTGAAGAACAGTCGCACACGAAGCAATGGGTTAAGCTGTGCTTGGAAAACACAGTCAGTCCAAAGCAAGGGCCTCGTGCAGAGGCTCTCGGGAGGCAGATCCTGCGTTCAGCAGGACCGCGCTCAGCTCAGTCCTTGGACAACCACCCTTAAAGGACTGCGACATCTGGAATTCCACTGGCATCACAACGGTCTAAGCCTAATCCTTGCAGCGAGGCTACAAATTAATTATAGGAGATTTGCCAGCTCTTCTGCATCCCATATGGGTTATGAGAGGAGCTGCTCACAGCCGCGGGGACAACGAGTCCTCAGCCCCAGAACAAACGAGCTCAGAAACACCCGTCCAGGGCCCGCTGGATCCTTCGCGGTGCCGGTGTCACACGCAGCAACGTCCCCTGTGCCACCCGCTCACCCCGCTGCACCTCCTGGGTGCCAGCCCACCCTCACCTGAGGAATTTGCTGTTCCCTTCTCCGTCGTCATCAAAATCAAGCCTGAAAAACATCAGCAAAAAGGCAATAATTAAGAGGCAGTCTCTCTCTCGGGCTGCCTTTCCATCTGTCCTGCAGGGACAACTCCTGCAAGGAGGGTTTAAGTGACCCCACGCGGTAACGGGCCGTTTGGCAGCGGTTTCCTTGGGCTGTTTCTGAGCAAGGAGAGTGTTCGGGATGGAGCGGTCCGGCTGCTGACGTCCCGCTCCCGGGCAGGGAAGCGGCTGCCCTCGCTGCTCACGGACAGAGCAGCCTCCCGACGGAGCACGTGTAATTCCAACGCTTGGATAAGGCGCATTAAAAAGAGGGCCAAACACTCCAAAAGTGGGAGCAGCTGCAGGGGAGCCGGAGCATCAGCAAAAGGGGCGAGGAGCGAGCCCGAAGGGAGGGAGATTTTTTTGTTAACTGAAAAATAAGAGGAAATGGCTTGCGGCAAGACGTGAAGAGGGGCCTCTAAATATCCTTTTAATTGCCAAGAGCATTTTTAGCAAACAAAGAGCCTACCGCAAGCACATTGCTGCCTTCCCCACCCTCTTCCAGGGAAAGGGCATTGCAAAAGCTTAAGGCCCCGCATTCCCGTTCCTCGGCATCTCCTGCAGCAGCTGCCCCGTCCCTCTGCCCCCCGGTTCATTCCCGGTCCGGGGCGGACACGGACACCCCCTTTCTCCCGTGTTGCGGCTCGGTTTTAATCCGTTCTCTTCGTGGGGGATCCAGAACTCCCGCTCCATGGGATACGGCCGGCACTGAAGGTCCTGGAGGAACCAGGCAAGGGCCTTTCACCCGGGAGGAGCCGGCCGCCCGCTCCTGCAGAAGATGCTTTGGCAAAACCCCACTTTTCACACACAAAAACTCCCAAAGCCCCCCAAACCCTGCTCACCCCGGGCGCCGCTTGTTGACTCTCTGCACGACGGCTCCTCCGGCCGGCGGCCCCGCTCCAGGATTCCCCGAGCCCACGGCTGCAGCCAGGGAGGAAACATCCGATGCCATCTCTAAACGGGAGGGGAAAGAAACACAAACGCATGAGGGTGACGGCGAATCCGGAGCGGGACGACTCCACGCGCTCCCCTTCCAGCCCTTCCCGCAGGGCCTCGGCACGCGGGGGCGTTCCGAGCTCCGAGCACGGGCTGCATCCACGAGCCCGAGGGCTCGGATCACGGAGCTGGGAGACGGGGGCTTGGAAGCGGCTTTGGCAGCAGGCGCCAGCTTCCTGACTCCGGGACGGAGCCGGGCTCCTTCCCGCTCCCTTCCCGACTCCGGGATGGAGCCGGGCTCCCTCCTGCTCCCTTCCCAACTCCGGGACCGAGCCGGGCTCCTTCCCGCTCCCTTCCCAACTCCGGGACGGAGCCGGGCTCCTTCCCGCTCCCTTCCCAACTCCAGGACGGAGCCGGGCTCCTTCCCGCTCCCTTCCCAACTCCGGGACCAAGCAGGGCTCCTTCCCACTCCCTTCCCGACTGCGGGACCGAGCCGGGCTCCTTCCCGCTCGTTCAGCAGCTTGGGAAGGTTGTTCCCAGTTTGGAGCCCGGCTCGGGGTGTTTTTCCCCGTTTCCAACACGAGTCCTGCTCTTTCTCCTCCTGCTCTTTATTCACTGGAGCGCGGCCCAGGCGCATCCAGACCGGGCCAGGACAGCTCCCCTGTGCCCGGTGCGCTCCCACGGCGCGCACACAAACACCCCGGATCCGGGAGGAACGAGGGCTTCGGAGCGCCGCGGATAAGCGCTTGATGGAGGAGGGAGGAATTTCCGGCTCGGGGCTGGGGAAGGAAGCGACACTGCGCTGCTCCTGGGCAGATTCCCTTGGAAAGAGGTTTGGGGGCGGCTCTGTGCGTTTTTCAAAGGTCTCATCCCATCCGAGCCCCTGGTACTGCTGGGGAACCGCTGCAAGGAGGGCTTGAGGAGGGAAAGCGGCGGCTTCCCCCACGAGGGCCAAAGCCTCCCTGCGGGACACGGGGCCAACGCGGGGCCAACGCGGGGCCAATGCAGGGCCAATGCGGGGCTCCGGCTCTGCCGCTCCCAACGCGGCCGCGTTTGCCAGGGCGAGCATGGCTGCCTCCTGCTCCGGGCGCTCCGGCCTCTCCTGGCTCCATCCCGCTCGCGCGGAGCACGTGCTGTGTCTAACTGAGGCCAGTGGAGATAGGCAGGAGCAGGCCAGGAACCGAAGGATCCTCGTTGGTAACCGAATAGAAACGGGCGAGCACCGGCACAATGGAGCCAACAATCCGGCCCGGAATAGAACGGGCTGGAAGGCGGCGGTGGGAACGCGGCCTCCGGAGGCAGCCTCCCGCGGGACGGCCCTGGCATCCCAGCACGGAGCGCCTGGCGGGATAACGCGGGAGCGGATCCTCGGAGCGGCCCCGAGCGCCCACGGAAAGGGCGGTCGCTGCAGGGGGTTCCGACCCAAAGGGCACATCCCGAAGCGCCGTTCTGCAGGCTGCAGCGGGTGGAAGAGGTCCATGGGGAACCCTAGCAGGCGAGGGGTGTGAGAACACGGCCGCTAAAACCAAGCCACAGCAAACAAAACATAGAAATGAATGCAGGTTTTCCCCCCAAAATGAAAGAAGTCATAAAATGCTTTAAGGACAGTTGATCAATGCTGTGTTTATCCTACCAAATCCAAAGTGTTCTAACGACCCAAGTGCGCATGGAAACCCGTAAACTAAGAGGTCTGTTTTGATCCCTCCTGCCTGGAGGACGCAGCGCTCGGCGGCTCCCCGGGAGGGTCCGGCCAGGCCGACCCACTCTCTGGAGCCGCCAGCCCCACGACCCGGGTCCTTCCCGGCTGGCAAAGGGGCAGCTACAGCCCGGGCGCCCTGGGGACCGGCGGGGGACAACGTTTCTGTGTTTGGTTCAGCCGGAGGCAGCGAGCGGAGCCTTGGGCGAGTGCTGGGCGGAGGGAGCCCGCGCGGGCCGGCTCCGAGGCGGCTCCGGCCTCGTTCCTGCGCCGCGTCCGCCGCCTTCCCGGGCTCAGCGCTCCCCGCAGCTCCACGTTGCAGGGCTCAGCACGAGCGGCCGCTGCTTTTAGAGCGCGCTTTCCACAAATCATTTATTTCACCAATGTTCCCTGTGTTTACAGCGCTTACTCACACTGTATTTTCCCCCTCTGTGTTTAAAACAACTAAGCTAGCAGCGGACAGCAGGTCTGCCTTCGGTTACAAATATTAAACACAGATGTGAAGCTCTTTCTCTCTTCTTTGTGAATCTATTTGTTTGAAACTCTTTTCTTAAGCAAAATACCCCGCAGCTCAGAAGACTATGGACACACAAACATTTTATAGCACAGGAAGAGTCTAAAGCAACGAGCATCTTCCCTTCTTGCTCTACCCAATTCTTACGGGGCTGCTGCAGAACTTTGCTTTTTTCCCAGTGTTTTTTCGCTGTGTTTTGCCGCGCATCCCTTGTCCGCCCAGCTGCAGCCCTGGGACTAACAGGGCTCTGGCAGGAGGAGAGCTGAACCTCCCGAGCGAGCTCGACGCACACGGCTCCGGTTTTCCTGCTCGGAACGGCACCGCGCTCCGGACGGGGCATTATCCCCAGGCAGGAGGGTGTTTTTGCGCAGGACCAGGCCCGCGTTGGACGGTTTCCATCTGGGATGTGCTCTGGCCAGGCCGACCCGGGAGCGCTCGTTTTTCTGCCGCCCCGTCTGCAGGTTCCGACTGCCGGAGGATTTTGGGTCGCCCTGCGGAACCACAGCCCGCGGTTCCCGCTCTGCTCCCTGTCCCGCGAACGGCCTGACGTGTTTTCCCAATATTCAAAGCTGCAGAAAGCTTCCTAAACCGAGCCAGGAGGAAAACCCATCCCTCACAAGTGCTGCCCAACAGGCCTCGATGAGCCTGAACCGTCACACGGCCCGAGACCTCGGCAGCCCCAAGCCACATGCGAGAACAAACCTAAACCACAAGCCAAGAATCGACTCGGAAGCCGAATTTCTGATCCCAGTCACCACGCGAGTCCATAAGGGCGCCACCGGCGCTGGGTTAGCCCAGGTACGGGCTGACGGCAGCGCAGCTCGACCAGAAACCCCAAAAAGCCCGAAAGACCCGAGTCCACTCAGCAAACATCGACACCCGCAACGTCCGTGCCGAGGATGGCCCCATGCTCCGGGCCGGAGCTGGGAGCTGGAGGGACGTTCCGCTTCCCGCACCCCCGATGGGCACCAGCAGCATCCCCAAAACCCCCTTCCGAAAGGGCCGGCGAGTCCAAACCAACCGCAGGGAAACGGGGAGCACGGGAGCCCCGGCCCCTCTGCCCCCCGGGGGTCCCTGTCCCCTTGGGTGTCCCCGTCCCCCTGCAGCCCCTCCGGGTGTCCCTGTCCCCCGGGTGTCCCTGTCCCCCCGGGTGTCCCTGGCCCCCTGCAGCCCCTCCGGGTGTCCCTGTCCCCTCGGGTGTCCCCATCCCCCTGCAGCCCCTCCGGGTGTCCCTGTCCCCGCGGGTGTCCCTGGCCCCCCGGGTGTCCCTGGCCCCCTGCAGCGCCCCAAGCGACACCCCTGGGCCCAGCCCGGCGCCTCGGAGACCCCCGAGCCCACGGCCACCCCCAGCCTGGCACGGACCTGCGGCCTCCCCAGCCTCGGGGGACCCCTTGGTCCCCTCGAGACCCCCTTGATCCCCTCGGGACCCTCCTTCGTCCCCTCGGGACCCTCTTCGACCCTCGGGATCCCCCTTCGTCCCTCAAGACGCCCTTCGTCCCACGAGACCCCCTGGATCCTCTCGGGACCCTCTTCGTCCCCTCGGACCCCCCTTCGTCGAGGGACTCTGCCCCCCGTCGCGCCCCCTTCACCCCCAGCGCCCCCGGGCTCCGCCGGGCCGCGGGACCCCGCGCCACCCGGAGCCGCCCCCGCCGCCCTCCCCGGGCCGCCGGCCCCGGGGCCCTCCCGCACCCCCCGGACTCACCCGGGTTGGCGGCAGCCGCGGCCATGGCGGGCGCTCCCCCCCCGCCCCCCTCAACGGCGCCGCTGCCAAGATGGCGGCGCAGGAAAACCCAGCGCGCCGCGGCGCAGCCTAGCCTGCCCGCGCGCGGGGGCGGGGCGGGGGCGAGGCGCGCCGCGCCCATTGGACCACACGGCCCAAGGAGGCGGGATCAAGGAGGGCAGCACGCTCGGGTGACGCCAGGCACGCCCCGCCCCGTACGGGCGCGGGGGGCGTGGCCGGAGGGGGCGTGGCCAGGAGGGGCGTGGCAGATTTAAAGGGCGCTTCGCGTGACGTCACGTGTTGCTATTTGCTTTTTTCTGCCGGAGGGCAGGAATAGAGCCGGGACCAGGGCCAAAAATAAAGTTTTATTAAAACAAAATCATTTATTAGGATAAAATTATTAGAATAAAAAAAAAAAGGATGTTGCCCGGGGGGTGGGCTGGGGAAGGTAAATCCTTCATTGCCGTCAGTTTTCGCCCCGCTCTGTGGAGCTGGAGGGGCTCCTGGCTGAGGACAGGACCGCTCGGTGCATCTCCCAGCACAGCAGCATCCACATGCGTCTCCCTTTGCCCCGAAGGCACCCGGTCCCGCTGGCCTCGGGGGGCTGCTGGCCCCACAAAGGGCCCGTTGTGGGCGATGGGGAGCTGAGCGCCCAACCGAGCCGCGATGGAGGAGCTGGACAAAGCTCCAGCGCGCGCAGGTGGTAACCGAGCCCGCAGGATCGTCTCTCCCAGTACCGGGAGAGCTGAAAGGCGACGCTGCGGCGCTCCTGCAGTATTCATGACCCCGCACCCCGCGGTGACCAGCCCCAAAGCGGCACCGAGCGGGACGGGGCAGCCGGCCTATCCATCCCTCCATCCGTCTGGAGGTAAGAACAGCCTCGGCCGGCTCGCGTGGGGCTGCAGGGAATGGGACCCGCGGGTGCTGCAGGGCATTGCAGATCCTTTTTGGTGTGTGCCAGGCTAAACCTGGCACATGGGACATGTCCCAGGTCCCCTCTCTTTATATATACACATAGGCATATACATATGCAGTCACACACATACATAAATATACATACATATACACATACGTGCTGCTTTTGGCTCTTCCCAGCCCACGCGGGCACCCGTCACGTCCCTGAGCGGAGCCATTGTCCGGCGGAGGCTCCGCTGAGCCCTGGTGCTCCCACTGCACCTCCTGCTGCAGGGAAGGGGGTCCCGGGGCCACGCGACTGTAGGGAAAAAGGAAAGAAATGAGTAAATAACAATAGTAAACAATGAGGTTCGAAGGTGGGCGATGGCAGCGGCCTGAGGGATGGAGGCGGCGCCCCTCGACGTGGACCGGGCCGTGGCCGTGGCCTTCGTGGTGCTGCTGGGTCTCTTCCTGCTCGCCATGGCCGTGCGCTGCGCCCGCCTCGTCGTGGACCCCTACAGCGCCATCCCCACGGCCACCTGGGAGGAGGAGCCGGTCCCCTGAGCCGCGGGGACACCCGGGACCCCGCCGGCACCTGGAGACCCCAGCCCCTTCCAGCCCCCCCAGGGGCCCCGTTACCCCCAGGATCCCCCTAGGACCCTCTATCGCCCTCCCAGGACCCTCCACCCTTTATTGTCCCCCTGAGCGTCCCTAGACCACCCCCCCGGGTCCCCACTATCCCCAGTCCCCCCAAGAACCCTCCACCGACTCCCCCGGCCCTCTATTGCCCCCCGAACCCCCCAGGGCCACCATTACCCCAGGTCCTCCAGCACTGCCAGCCTCCCCGGTGCTGCGGGACCCCCTGCACCCCATTAACCCCCGCGTTGCTGCAGGATCCCCTTGCACCCCGTTACCCCCCCCCCCCCCCCCCCCCCCCATTACCGCCCCCCTCCCAGGTCCCCTCCGCCGGGCGCTGCCCCTTTAAGAGCGCCCCGCGGGCCCGCGCGCATGCGCCTTGCCGTGGCCGGCCTCGCGCGCGTGCGCACCGCGGCGCCTCCCCGCCGCGCGGCACCGAGGGGGAGAATTGGGCTCCACGGGCTGCCGTTACCGGAAGTGACGCCGGGTTACGTCTGTTTGGGCACTCCCCCCCCCTCCTCCGCCCGCTCCTGGTAACGGGGGTCGCGGCGGCCCCGGGGCCTCCGGGACGAGGTGAGGGCGGAGGGGGCGGGGCCTAGGGGCGGGGCGGGGCCTAGGGGCGGGGCGAGGAGGGGGCGCGGGTGGAACCGGGGCCCTCGGGGAAGTGGGAGGTTTCGGGGCGGGGGGTGATGGGTCCGGGGTGTCCCCTTGTCCAGGGGGTGTCCCCGTGTCCCAGGTGTGTCCCCGTGTCGTCCCCGTGTCCCGGGGTACCCCGTGACCCGGGGGTGTCCCCGTGTCGTCCCCGTGCCCCAGATGTGTCCCCGTGCCCCAGGTGTGTCCCCGTGTCCCGGGGTACCCCGTGTCCCGGGGGTGTCCCCTTGTCCCGGGGTGTCCCCTTGTCCTGTGGGTGTTCCCGTGTCCCAGATGTGTCCCCACGCTCCCAGGGTGTCCCCACACTCCGGGGTGTCCCCGTGTCGCAGGGGTGTCCCCTTGTCCCGGAGGCGTCTCCGCACCCTGGGGTGTCCCTGTGTCCCACGTGTGTCCCCTTGCCCCGGGGTATCCCTGCGCTCTGGGATGTCCCTGTATCTCCCGATGTGTCCCCGCACTCTGGGGTGTCCCCGTGTCCCCTGGGGTGTCCCGGAGTGTCCCCGTGTCCCAGTTGTGTCCTTGTGCTCCGGGGTGTTCCCGTGGGTTTCCCCGTGTCCCAGGGGTATCCCCACGCTCTGGGGTGTCCCCATGTCCCAGGTGTGTCCCCTTGTTCCGGGGTGTCCCTGCACCCAAGCGTGTCCCTGTGCTCTGGGGTGTCCCTGTGTCCCCAGGTGTGTCCCCGTGCCCTGGGGTGTCCCCGTGTCCCAGGTGTATCCCCACGCCGCGGGGTGTTCCTGCGCTCCGGGGTGTCCCCGTGTCCCAGGTGTCCCCCCACGCCGCGGGGTGTCCCTGCGCTCCGGGGTGTCCCGTCCGGGCCCCACGGCGCGCGCTGACCCCCGTGCGCAGGATGGACGCGCAGGAGCTGCAGGAGCTGCAGCAGGAGGTGCTGGAGGAGCTGGGCGTCTCCATGGCGGAGCTGCAGGCCGTGGTGGACGAGGAGCTGGACAAGGTGGAGGGCGTGCGGCAGCGGCGGCGGCAGCTGCGCGAGCTGGAGCAGAGCGTGCGGCGCAAGGAGGAGGAGGTGGCGCACGTGGACCGGCTCTTCGACGACGCCGCGAGGTGGGTGCACGGTGCTGGGCGCTGCGGGGCCGCGGGCCGCGCTCACCGCGCTCAACGTGCTCACCGCGCTCAACGTGCTCACCGCGCTCAACATGCTCACCGCGCTCACCACGCCGCCTCCCCAGGGCCATCGGGAAGTGCGAGCTCCTGGTGAAGGACCTGTACTCCAAGCTGGGCCTGCAGTACCGCGAGAGCAGCTCCGAGGACGAGGACGCGGCCGCCGGGGCCGCCGAAGTCATCGAGATCCCGGACGAGGACGACGACGACGTCATGAGCGTCGAGTCGGGCGGCAAGCACAGTTCAGTACCGCGGGGCCGGGGGCGATTTTCCGATTCCCCCAGTGCTGCTTTTGCTCCGGGGAGGCTGCGTGTGGCAGCTTCTGGCACGGCTGGATTGGGCGCCTTTCCGACACAGGCAGAGAGGACTCTCATGTCCAGGCTTTTCTTTTTCTTGCTTCATTTCCTCTCCAAGAGGTTTTAAACCAAATTTTTATTCTTTTTCTCTCCTTTCTAAATGTAGATGATACCAGTCCCAGAATTACCAAGGATCAGACACTGGTGAGTTGAAAACCCTTGATTATTCTTCCGCAGAGGAGTTTTGTTGGAGTTCTTGGGCCATCGTATGCAAAAAAGGGTTCTTCATCCTTTATCCCTCCCTCCTTTCAGCTGCGGGAAGCCATGGCTGCGATGAGGAAGTCTGCCCAGGATGTTCAGAAATTTATGGATGCTGTGAACAAGAAAACAAATGCCCAAGATGCCCAGAAAGGTCAGTGTGCGAGAGCCCCCCAGCTCCTGTGGGGTAAGGGAGAGCAGGAGGACGTCCTTTATATCACATACTTACAAGAAGGAATTTTTAAGGAGTTTCTACTTTGTTTCTTCTGTGTGTTTCTCTGGGCAGATGCACAGGCTGCTCCGCAGGCTCCTGGTGCCCTCCAGCCACCGGGCCCTGCTGCTGCAGGGAGCGACCTCAGCAACGACGGGGACCTCAAGGTTGGCATGAGGATCCTGGGCAAGAAGAGGACCAAGACGTGGCACAAGGGGACGCTGATCGCCATCCAGACGGTCGGTACGTCCCGCGCTTGCTGCTGCCTCGCGGCTGCCAAGTCTCTTTGAGCCTGGATCACCAAGTACTGCACCTAGTACCTCATTTGTGTGTGAAATCTCTTGCTTTCTCGTGATCTTGCTGTGTTGGGATGTCTTTCAGGTGCTGGCAAGAAGTACAAAGTGAAATTTGACAATAAAGGGAAGAGTTTGCTCTCTGGCAATCACATTGCTTACGACTACCACCCGTCGCCAGAGAAGCACTACGTGGGGAGCAGGGTTGTGGCAAAGTACAAAGATGGGAACCAGGTTTGGCTCTACGCCGGCATCGTGGCTGAAACCCCCAACGTAAAGAATAAGGACAGGTATTTAATTCTCCAGAACCATATACTGCTACATTAAGGAAAATGCATATATGTACTTGCTATTGTGAAGGTTATTTGTTTTTTTTTTCCTCCCATTTCCGAGGATCTGCTTCTGAATGTTGTTTCTTAAGCTTTTCTTATCTCAGAAAGCTCTGGGTGGAGCTTCCATTCTGTTACTCATACCCGTGAGTTAGGAATTATCTCTGGTAATTCACTCCAATTATCACGCAAATCTAAGTCTGCTCAAGGCATAAAATGTGGCCTTAGGAAATACAAGCCCTAGGAATACCCAGTGCCAGCAACATTACCAAAGCACTTAAGGGAAAAACATCAGCAAAAATCTCTCTGCTTGTGTGTAAATGCGGGGGCAGAGCTTCCTCAGGGCTGCGGTTGAGGCTTGTGGTCTTTCTGTGAAGATTCACAGAGGATGGAGTGGCCCTTGCTGGTTCAACACGGCTCCGCAGCGACTGCCTGACTGTGAGAAGCAGAGACGGCTGCTGCTCCCGCTCCGTGTTCCTTGCAGCTCCCTCGAGGAGGGCCCCTGTGCCCGCAGGGGACTCGCATGTCCCCGCAGTTAGAAATGCCCCAGGGCCCTGTGCCCGCAGGGAGATGCAGTTAGAAATGCCCCAGGGCCCGGTCGCCCACCGTCCAACTCGTGTCTCTGCAGGTTCCTGATCTTCTTCGACGACGGCTACGCCTCCTACGTGAAGGAGTGGGAGCTCTACCCGATCTGCAGGCCCCGTGAGTGACCCCGTCCCCAGCGAGCGCTGGGGGGACGCCCTGGCCGCGGGGGCGCCCGGAACGTGCCCCTCCAGGGCTGTGCCCGCGGGGACCCGCTCTGCTCCCCGAGGGGCCTGTCACCCGCACAGGGGACGCGCGGGGAGGCTCCCTCTGTCCACCCCCAGCTCGGGGGCATGGGAGGGCCGGGGTTTCTGAGCGCTGGGTCCGCAGCGTGCGGCCCTAGGGCACGGAGCGTCCCGCCACGGGCAGGGGTAATCACACGAGAGAGAAATCCCACGTGGGATCCCTTTGAAAAAGAAGAAATAACAGTGCTCTTCATTTAAAAAACAAACGTCTTTCCTCCTCTTCCCGTTCTCCCCTCTAACTCTTCCTGAGCAGTTGAAAAGACTTGGGAGGATATCGAGGACGTGTCGTGCCGCGATTTCATCGAGGAGTACATCACGGCCTACCCCAACCGCCCCATGGTGCTGCTCAAGAACGGGCAGCTCATCAAAACGGAGTGGGAAGGGACCTGGTGGAAATCCCGAGTGGAAGAAGTGGATGGCAGCCTGGTCAAAATCCTCTTCCTGGTAGGGCAGCTCCCCTCTCCCGTTGGAGGGAAACGCAGCTCTGGGGGAGGAGGTCGCGGTGCTTCCCTGGCTGCCTGGGCCCGAGGCGGTTTCCTCGCTGCTGCCAGCCAGAAACTCTGAGTAAGCAGGTGCTCTGCTTCCCATGCGTCCCCCGGAGCGCGCGCCGTTCCGCTGGCACGTTCCAAAGACCTTTCGAGCATCGTGCCTGGAAAACTTGAGAGTGTAGGAGCAACCCTTCTGCGTGTTAGAGGAACAAGAGAGAAATGCATCTTCTGCGGGTGGTTGTGTCCTGCTTCCTTTCCTCTTGGCAGTGTCTGCTGTCCAGGCAGTGCTGGTGCGAGAAGCAGCTGTTGATCCTCAGCTTGCTCCAGCTCTAGAGATTGCAGAAAGGGAACAAACTCATTATCTGTCCCCACTCGGCTCCGCTCCTGTCTTGATAAGTGCATGGCTGCTCGCGCCGAGGAGGACGTCACCTCGGTGTCCTCGAGGAGACACTGTTTATGCAGAGCAGGCAGTTTGTGTCCTCACGGCGCCTGGCTACTCCCTGTGCCTTGGTAGCTGTGCTGGAATAACAGCAAACCTGCAGCTGGGGGTCTTGGAGGTGCCTCTTTCTAGTCTGGAGGTGGAGCCGGGTTCATGTCTAGGGTTGTCCCTGGGTTTATGGAGTTTCCTGCCCCTCTGCCCCCGTTGGCACCGTGGTTCTGCACAAGCCTTTGGGCACGCGCGCTGCCCCTGCGCCCTTCTCTCTGCTGCAGGACGACAAACGCTGCGAGTGGATCTACCGGGGCTCCACGCGCCTCGAGCCCATGTTCAGCATGAAAACCTCCACGGCCTCCACCCAGGAGAAGAAGCAGAGTGGACAAGCAAGGACTCGTCCCAATGTCGGTATGTGGTATCCTTCCTTTCAGTGTTTGTTCTGGAACTGAAAAACTTCTTCCCCCTTAAGCAAAATTTCTGGAGATCTAATGTTTTCAGTGACCTTTAGCGCCTGGTGTAGATATTGTGCAGCAAAATCAGCCTGGGGTGTGTGAAGCAGCCGGAGTCCGTCGGGGGCGGCCGGCTGCGATTTGCAGTGAGCAGACAGCCGGGTTGTGGCTGCAAGGGCTTCGCTTTCGCTTCCCTTCGGGGCTGAGCCGGGGCTTTGTGGCTGGTACGACGAACTCGGGTTGCTGCAGAGAGCTGGGGGCTGACGTGCTGCTTCCCGCTCCCGCAGGTGCTGTCCGGAGCAAAGGGCCCGTGGTCCAGTACACGCAGGACTTGGCAGGAGCCGGCGCCCCGTACAAACCCCTGGAGCAGATGCAGGCGGCCTCGCTGGCCGCGCGCGCCGTCTCTCCGCAGCCTGCCGACGGGGAGTAAGTGCTCCAGCCCCTTTCCCTGGCACCACCGACGCCGCAGCGCTTCGGGCCTCCACCCTCCTCGTGCACAGGGATCCTCAGGTTTCCTCCATGACCAGCCTGGCTTCCCGGTTACACACCTGGATTCTAGGGAGGCTTCTGGGGGAGCTGCAGGCAGAGGCTGCTGGATGAGGCCCTGGGGGTGGGCGAGCTGACGGCCCCGGCCCCCCTGTGCCAGGTGCCTGTCCTTTCCCGGGGTGTAAGCTTCACCCTTGCTGTATTTCCCAGCTACATAGTCTGCTGCTTCCCTCCGAGAATCTGAGTTGCTCCCTCGTGTCGCGCTCCAGGCCCTGGCCCTGGCTGCCTTGCGTGTCCGCTGGGACTGACCTGCTCGCCCGGGGGTGGGTTCCGCCTGTCTCAGTCCGGCTGTGCGCGCGGTGGCCGCTCACCCGCTGTTGTCCCGGCACAGGGGCTCCGACAGCCAGCTGGCCCAGGCCAGGAAGCAGGTGGCCAAGAAGAGCACGTCGTTCCGGCCGGGCTCGGGCCAGTCGTCGCCCGCGTCGCCCGTCCTCGGCGACGCGCCGCCCGCGGGCAGGGCCCAGCAGCACCGGTGAGGAAGCGCGGGCGGCTCCGCGCGTCCCCGTGTCCCCGCGTCCTCCCGAGAGCCCCGGGCCTCGAGCGCTTCCGTGCAGCCGCTGCTCCCTCTTCTGAGGCCGCCAGCGCTTGGTTGCTGCCTCCCCAGTTCTGTTCCTGGTTGTTTATTTGTCCTCCGCTGCTGCCAGCACCTGCTTTGGGATGCTCCCTCCCTCCTCCAGGAGGCTGTTGGGGCTGGGATCAAACGGGACGAGGTGGCAACGCCCGGAGCGTGTCCCAGCGCGTGCCTGGCAGCAGCCTCGACAGCAGCCAGGCGCCGAGAGCCCTTTGCAGATGTGGGGGCCGGTGCTGCCGTCCCCCGAGCTGAGGGCTCCGTGTGTCTCCCCGCGGCAGGCCCGGCGGCGCGGCGCAGCCCTTCCACGGCGCGCTGGAGCGCGCGCCCAGCGAGCCCGCGTACCGCGCGCCGCTCGAGAAGCTCTTCTACCTGCCGCACGTGTGCAGCTTCACCTGCCTGTCGCGCGTGCGGCCCATGCGCAGCGACCAGTACCGCAGCCGCAACCCGCTGCTCATCCCGCTGCTCTACGACTTCCGCCGCATGACGGCGCGCCGGCGCGTCAACCGCAAGATGGGCTTCCACGTCATCTACAAGACGCCGTGCGGGCTGTGCCTGCGCAGCATGCAGGAGATCGAGCGCTACCTCTTCGAGACGGACTGCGACTTCCTCTTCCTCGAGATGTTCTGCCTGGACCCCTACGTGCTGGTGGACCGCAAGTTCCAGCCCTACAAGCCCTACTACTACATCGCGGACATCACCAAGGGCCGCGAGGACGTGCCGCTGTCCTGCGTCAACGAGATCGACGGCACGCCGCCGCCGCAGGTGGCCTACAGCAAGGAGCGCATCCCGGGCAAGGGCGTCTACATCAACACCAGCTGGGAGTTCCTCGTGGGCTGCGACTGCAGGGACGGCTGCAGGGACAAGTAGGTGTCTCCTCCCTGGGCTGCCTGTGCCAACCACAACCCGGGCACAGCTGGCCAGGCCGGGGGTTTGCTGCGGAGACCCCTTCGGCACGCAGAAAAACGCGACTCCTTTTGCTCCCTGGAGGAAAGGGGCTGTAAAACTAACCTAAAAGGGGCACGGGGTGGGTTTCTGTGTGTGTCTCCAGGTCAAAATGTGCCTGTCACCAGCTAACGGTCCAGGCGACCGGCTGCACCCCCGGCGGGCAGATCAACCCCAACTCGGGCTACCAGTACAAGAGGCTGGAGGAGTGTCTCCCCACGGGGTGAGTGGAGCTCTGCTCTCCCCTTTTCTCACCGATGTCAGCCCCACAACGTTGGCCTTCCATGCTAGCAGGCAGCATTTCCTGAGCTAAATGCACATCCTAGAAAAGTTGCCTCCATTCCTGATTCATGGCCAACTTGTGGCCCAGGATCTGTCTCCGTTCCTGCGGTATCTGAGAGCTGATGGACTCCCTGCACTGCCAGGCTTCAAGCTGATGCTGTTGCTGAACTCTCAGCAGTCTTAACACCACCAAATCTGGGGCTGGGCCTTTCTTTAAGGGAAAATAATTCTGATTCTAGGGAGGGCTGTCACTGTTCTCCCTTCTTGCAGCGTCTACGAGTGCAACAAGAGGTGCAAGTGCAACGTGAACATGTGCACCAACCGCCTGGTGCAGCACGGCCTCCAGGTGCGGCTGCAGCTCTTCAAGACGCAGAACAAAGGCTGGGGCATCCGCTGCCTCGACGACATTGCCAAGGGCTCCTTCGTCTGCATCTACGCAGGTAGGATCTCAATGAGTGGGTGGCGACAGCTCCGCTTGAAAACGGTGCTGTGCTGAGCCGGGCCCTTCTTGGCAGGCGCCTGGGTTCATTTCTGAAACTGGTTCCTTTTGTTTAAGCCGGGGCGCGGGGGGAATAAGATCTGGCTGTGGCCAGGCTGAGAGCAAGACCTTGGCTTTGTTCTCGTGAAACGCAAACCCAGCGGAGTGGAGGCGAAACCTGTCCTGGTGCGAGGGCCAGGAAGGTGCAAATCGAGCTGCACCGCTCGCGGCAGCGTGGTGGATCCCTGAGCGAGGCCCCTTGCCCAGCTCTCAAACAAGACGCCGCGGTGCCAGCGACCAGAGCAGTGTTTTTGTGCAGCGAGGGTGAATCGACAGATACCTCCTTCCTGTTTGCGCCGAGCCGGTCCCTGGGACGCCCTGGCAGGCCAATGAAATGCAGAAGTTGCACCCCGTGCTTGCGTTAGCTCAGAAGAGGAACTAACCGCGGGCATCGCCCGAGCTCTCGCACTTTGGTTTCTCACCCTTAACGCTGCCCCCGTGCTGCATCCTCGCCTCCAGCCTAAAGTCTCTAGGGGAAAAAGCAATTGCTCTGTTGCAGTGGCTGTTTAGAGACCTCCTCCTTGGAATCCTGGATGTTAGGGGCCGCCACGTGCCCGAGGTTGTCCCTGCCTCGAGCAGGAGGGCGACACGTTGTCCTTTCCCAGCCCAGCTCCAGGGCGAGATGGTGTCGGCCCCGTGCGCTGCTCCCTGCCCCTCTGGGGAGGATAAGGTGTGTGGTGGGAATGTCCTTGCATGCAAACCCACCGCTTGCGCTCTCTTCCGCAGGGAAAATCCTCACGGATGACTTTGCTGACAAGGAGGGCCTGGAGATGGGCGACGAGTACTTTGCGAACCTGGACCACATCGAGAGCGTGGAGAACTTCAAGGAGGGCTACGAGAGCGACGCCAAGTGCTCCTCCGACAGCAGCGGGGTGGACCTCAAGGACGAGGAGGAGGAGAACACAGGCACCGAGGAGCAGGAGGAGTCCAACGAGGACAGCTCAGACGAGAACTTCTGCAGGGACGAGGACTTCAGCACGAGCTCGGTGTGGCGCAGCTACGCCACGCGCCGGCAGACCCGCGGCCAGAAGGAGAACGGGCTCTCGGAGACGGCCTCCAAGGACTCCGGGCCGGCCCGGCCCGACGAGGCCGCGCCGGCCGCCTCCTGCAAGCTGCCCATGTCCGAGGAGAGCTCCAAGAACAAGGTGGCCTCGTGGCTGAGCTCCAACAGTGTCGCCGACGCGCTCCAGGACACCGACAGCGCCTCCTCCTGCAAGCTGAGCGAGGGGGGCGACGCCAAGGGCTGCAAGGCAGAGCTGCCCGGCGACAGGGAGAAGGCCTCCACCTCGGGCCTCGGCGACGCGGACGGAGAGGCAAAAGTGTCCAAGAAAGATGTAAGGGAGGACGGGGCTGCGGGAGGGCCAGTGTGGGATGGGCAGGGGGAGCCCCGTGGTTGCTGAGAGCCCAGGCGAGAGGAGGCAGTTTGGGGGGCTTTGGGGAGCTCCCCCAGGAGGGCCAAAGGAGGCTCAGGAAGGGCAAGGTTTTAATCCAAGGTTCTCCCCTGCGCAGGAGCCTGAGGACCCCAGCAAGCCTCCCGGGTAAGGCTCCATGAACGGTGCTCCTTCCTCACCTCGTATTTCCCTGCGTGCTGGCGCGGCGCCCGCGTCCCCGCGGTGCGGCCACGAGTGCCACCCGCTCCTGTCCCCGCTCCGCAGGCTGCGCGACCTGGGCCGGCTCTACGGCTACAACCCGAGTCCCCCGAAGCTGGAGGGCGTGCGGAGGCCGGCGAGCCGCACGGCGCTGCTGCAGAGCCGGCGGCACGCGGGGCCCGCGCCGGCCGACGAGAGGCAGCCCCGGGGCGGCGCGGCGCTGCAGGCGGCCGCCTCGCCGCAGGACGTGCTCACCCTGTCCAGCAGCACGGACAGTGAGGGCGACAACGGGCCGGCGGCCGCCGGGCAGGCGCCGGGCACCGCCAACGACAGCGACGACATCCAGACCATCTCGTCCGGCTCCGAGGAGGAGGACGGCGACGACAAGAAGAACGCTGCGGGCGGCTCAGGTGAGGCTGCCGCGCTCGGCCGCAGTGAGAACAGAAAGGGCTGAGTCAGAGCGAGCAAAACGGGCCGGAAACCTCCGGGAAGGGCTGGTGAGGAGCTCCCGTGCCTGTGGGTGCTGCGGGTCCTGCTGGAGTCCAAGAGCCAAGGCCGCCGCTCAAAGGGTCCCCTTGGAGCCTTGGCAAAACCAGGCCTCGAGCAGCAGTATCCCAGGACACGAGGGAAGGAGCAAGCTGGGGCTCCTTGCGGGGTGGGCAGGCACCGTGCTGGGTAGAGCGGAGAGCTTGGAGGGATCCCAGGGAGGCTCCCGCCCCCGGAGCGGCGTCCGAGGGCTCCCTGGCGGGAACGGGCGCCGGGCAGGGCCGGCAGCAGCGCTCGCTCCTCGCTGCAGGGCCCATGAAGAGGCAGGTGGCCGTGAAGTCCACGCGGGGCTTCGCGCTCAAGTCCACGCACGGCATCGCCATCAAGTCGACCAACCTGGCGGCGGCCGAGAAGGGCGAGAGCGCAGGGCCGGTGCGCAGGACCACGCGGCAGTTCTACGACGGCGAGGAGTCCTGCTACATCATCGACGCCAAGCTCGAGGGCAACCTGGGCCGCTACCTCAACGTGAGTGCCTGGGCCGGCTGCCTCACGGCTCGCTGCTTTCCCTGGCTGGATTGGGAACTGCTGGCAAACGTGGCTGTTAGCCCAAACTTTGAGGCAGGGAGCAGAAACCCTGGAAACGGAGGAGGGAGGGGGAAAGGCTCCGGTGTCCTTGGCAGCTGGGGAGGGAACGGGACCTTTTGGGCCCTGCTTCTTGCCCTTGGGGACGGCCTCCCCCTGCCCGCGTTGGGGTAAGAGTGGTCGAGGCAGGACAACGCTGCTGGCGAGGCTGCTGCTGGCACGTGGCACATGCAGGGGACGAGCCGGGGCCACCAGCGCCCGCTACCTCTGCGAGCGGGGGCCGCGTGACTCCTGGCAGGGAGCGGCTCCCGTTCCGCGGCTCCCGCTGGATGCGGCGCTCCGAGCAGGAATGCTGCTGGTGAACCAGCGCTCGCGGCGGCTGCCAGCGCCCGCGCGCTCACGCCGCTCCTCTCCGCTCTCCAGCACAGCTGCAGCCCCAACCTCTTCGTGCAGAACGTCTTCGTGGACACGCACGACCTGCGCTTCCCCTGGGTCGCCTTCTTCGCGAGCAAGTGAGTGCCGGTGCCGGGAGGGCTCCTGCGTGCTGCCCAGCTCCGCACCCGCCGCCTCCGCGCAGGGGGTCGCTGCTGCAGGTCCCTTGGGCTGAGCCACCTCCCTGGCAGCGGGTCACGGCTCACGCGGAGCTGGGGACACGAGCCCGGAGCCGGTGCCCAGCTGGGGCTCGAAGCCTGGCCCCCGTGTGTGGTGTCACCTCTCGGTGTCACCCCCGCGGCAGCGACTCAGCGGGGACCTTTGTCCCTGCTGGCTGCAGGGCCGCCTGCCCCTGCCCTGTGCACCGGGACCGTCCGGGAGCGCTGCCCTCAACCTCCTCCTCCTGGAGCTCTCCTGCACCTTCTCCCTGTCCTTCCTTCGCAGGAGGATCCGCGCCGGCACGGAGCTGACGTGGGACTACAACTACGAAGTGGGCAGCGTGGAGGGCAAGGAGCTGCTGTGCTGCTGCGGGGCCATCGAGTGCCGCGGGCGGCTGCTGTGAGCGCCGCGGCCCGGGGGGACCCCGTGCTGCCGGCCAGGCGGGGGTAACGGAGCCGTTCCAAAGCGGAGCGGCCGCTCCGAGCTCTCCTGCTCCTTTGAAAACCCCGGCAGCAGCTGGACCAGGACCAGCGCCTGGACTCTGGCGGGACGTGGGGGCCGGGGACAGCCGCGAGGGCAGGTGACAGCCACAGCTTCTGCTCTCCTGGGGCTACGGTGGCTCTGTCCCCGGCAGCGCTGCCCACGCTTCCTGCCCTCGAGGTCTCCTCTGAGCAGCAAGGATGGCTCCTGCTCTGCTGCTCGGGGGGCAGCGCTGGGGGAAAGGGCTCCGAGCCCCCAGGGCCACGTTCTGCCGTTGGGAGAGGGCCCTGCTGTCCCCGAGTGAAGGGGGTGGGAGTTGAGCCCTGTGGGGACCAATCTGGCTTTATCCCAAGCACCTGTGGCTCCAGGTGGGGGAGAAAACCCGGTGCAAAGAAGCTGTTTGTTGGTCAAAGTAAATAAAGGATGTTTTTCTAAAGAAAATAAAAAGGAAAAAGGCCCTGAAGCCCAGGTTGTTCTGCCACAGTTGGCTGCGCTCCTCCACTCGTTCAAAGGGGAGTTAAATTCCGCTATTCACGGGACTCCTCATCCATCTTCCTACGCCCCTAAAGCGGGACCGGCGCCGCTTCCCGATGCGGCCGCTATCCCGGGAAGCTGCAGGGCCGGCGCTGGCAGCGGAGCCGGCGCAGCCGCCCGCGCGTTCCGGGGAAGCGGGGGGGATTGCTCGGCTGGAATGAGTCACGGGCAGCGCCGCGAGAGGCGGCGGCCGCGCGATCCGGCCTCGGCTCCTGCATCCAGCCCAGGCTGAGCCCCGAGGCGCTGCCCTCCCGCCGTTCCACAGGGAAAACCCCCGTTTACCTGCGAGGGCCTCCGCGAGCTCCGCTGCCCAGCTCCCCGTGCCGTGAATAGCAGCTTTGTGATCCCGGCGGCGCCGCCGGGGCCGCGGCAGCACCAGGCTTTCAAAAGAAGAACAGAGAGGTGAGAGGAGGCCCCAGCAGAACCCACAGCTGCAGCTTCTGGGTTGTTCCAGGCCCCACAGAAGATGCCCCAAGCCCATTTTTACCGAAGTTTATTAGTCTTTTTAACCTTTAATATATTTAACTTTTTCTTTTTCTTTAAAAAAAAAGAAAAAAAAAGAAAAACCAACAAAACACGGTTTGGTCTGACGTTGGTTAATGGTCCTTTCCCCCCACCTCTCTGCGCTGGGAGGTCTCGTTCCCCCCAGCTTCGCCCTGCGGGTGGGCGGGCGCGGGAGGCAGAGCCGGGCCCGGCTGCTTCCATCTTCCAAATAAATAGAAACAAAAATCCGCCGCGACGTTGTCCTGTTCCAGCTGGGGAGGGCACCGGGAGAGGCCGCCAAGAGGGACAGACTCGAGGCAATGGAAACCCATTTACAGAAAAGGAAGCGAGGGGCTGGAACTCCTCCCCGCGCCGCCGTAGTGACTAAACCCTGCGGCTTCCTTCCCCGGGGCTCCTCGTGCTGTCGGGGCTGCGGCCGCTCCGACACCCGCGGCTCCGTCCTCCGGCCCCGGCAAACCCCGATCCGCCCTCGGCAAAGCCGGCCGGGAAGGGCCTTTTCCGAAGGCCCCGGGGCCGGCTCCCTGCCCAGGGGCCGGGAGGGAGCGCGGGGCCGGCGCCGCGCGTTAAGGCAGTGGGTGAAAGGCAGGAAGGGCAGGAGCTGCCGTCCCGGCGCCGCGGCCGGGGCTCTCCGGGGCTCCCGCTCGGCTCTGCTGGAGCGGGGAGGGGGGCGGGCGAGGGGACGGGGACGTTGGCGCTACGTGGCGGTGGCAGGGTGGGCTTTGACATCTCACGGCTTTGGGCTCCTCGCGGGCGCCGGCCGGGCCGGGCCAGGCCGCGGGCCGAGGGCGCTCAGTCGGTTTTGCGGTGGTTGTTGTTGAGGACGGGGTGGCCGTTGGAGAGGGGCCCGTTCTTGGCCGCCGCCTCCTCCTCCTCCTCCGTGTCATCCGTCTCCTCGCGGTCGCTCCTCTCGTCCTCCACCACCTGCGAGGCGATGGGAAGGGGGGCTCGGGCGGCTGGGGCACCCCGGGGCCCTGCCCTGGTCCCAGCGCTGCCGGGGGGCTCAGGAAGCCACACGGAGCCTGCGCGTCCCCAGAACCCCCGGGCCCCGCCTTGCCTTTCCAGTTATGAACTTCTGGGCCATGCGGATGATGAGGTAGGCCCAGAAGACGTGCAGCGCCTGCAGCACCACCATCATGAAGTTGAAGAAGTAGTAGCCGAAGAAGGCGGGGTAGAGCTCCAGCGGGTAGACCACGGTGCAGTGCATGATCCTGCGGGACACGCGGCTCCGTTGGCGCCCAGGAGCAGCCTCCTCCTCCTCCTCCTCCTCCTCCGCCGGCCTCCCCAGACCTCGGCCTTCCCGCCCGCCGCCCAGAGCCAGCGCTCACCAGAAGGGCAGGATGACCAGGCGGGTGACGATGAAGACGGCGGCGAAGACGATGAAGATGTTGTTGCAGGTGTTCCTCCAGCCGGCGTAGTTGAACATCTTGGCGGACTGCGGGGACACACAGGGACATGGGGCGGGCTGGGCCAGGCCGCGGCCGCCCGCCCGGCGGGGACGTTACCTCCAGCAGGTAGTCGGCGGAGTCGTGCAGGGCCATGATGAGTGTCCCCGCACGGATGTAGTTGGCGAACCAGGAGAAGCTGATGAGGATGATGGTGGCCACGTGGTGGATGATCTGCTCCTTGAAGTCCTGCGCGCGGGATGGGGGGACGGTGCTGCAGCAGCCCTGCTCTGTCCCCCAGAGCCCTGCAGCACCTCTCGTCCCCAAATCCCCCCTTTGCCTTAAATTGTGGCCAGCCAGCCCCCAAGGCCCCCGCTGCCCACCTTGCGCTTGACGTCGGAGGCGATGCTGAAGAGCAGGGACCAGTAGAAGGAGAGCTCGATGATGTAGTACCAGTACTGGGAGGGCAGCATGCTCTGCAAGCAAGGGACACGCTGGGGACACGGGCCGGGCCTCGCGGGAGGACAATCCCCCTCTCCAGGCACCAGGCAGAGCTGGGCAGGCCCTGGAAGGCGGCCGGGAGGAGGGACAAGGCGCGGGGCTCACCTGGATGGGGTAGCCCGCCCACACCTGGCGCAGGTCGTAGAACCAGGGCTTCTGTGGGACACAGGGACACGGGGGGACGTGAGCGGGGCCACGGCACCGCGGGCCGGGTGCGGGGGGGACGGTACTTACATCTACGATGACAGCCATGCCAGCAATGAAAGCAATAAGGTAAAACGTGAATCGCCAACTGGAAAGAGGAAGCAGACGGCTCTGAGACGGGCCCCACGCGAGGGGGGACAAGGACGGAGCCCCCAGCCCACTCCTGGCCAAGCCGAGGCCCCCAGCGGCGCCCGCGGGGCGGCAGCGACACCGGCGTGGGGACGGGCGCGCGGGGCTCACCTGGCCTCTCGGAACTTCTTGAGCAGGCTGGGCCGGTCCTGGTTGCGGCGGCGCCGGAACCAGCGCTCCACCTGCCGCGCGGAGCAGCCGCTCTGCCGGGCCAGCACCTCCACGTCGGCCTGCGGGCGGGGGGGACGTCACGGCGCCGCTCCCCGGCCCGGCGGGGACGTCACGGCGCCGCTGCCCCGCGCCCCTCACCTGCTTGGGGTGCTTGGTGGTGCCGTAGAACCTCTCCAGCACCGCGTTGGGGGCGGCTCTTAGCCGGATCTTCTCCTTGACGTTCAGCAGCCCGGCCAGGGGGGTGGCCACGTACCTGGCACACAGAGGGGACACGTGAGACGTCCCCACAGCACCCGGCCCTGTCCCGCAGGGACAGCCCAAAGGAGCCGCCCCGGGATCTCCCGCTGCCGCCCGGCCTTGCTGCGAGCGGCTTCTCCGCAGCAGGATCTGCCCCTGGGTGTCCCCTGGCTTCTGCTGCCACCCCAGGGCATCCCCGGGATGGTGCCAGTTCCTCCCGGGTCCCCCACGGGGACGAGGCAGGGCCATGCGCGCCCCGCGAAGGGGCCGCCCCCGCGTGCCGCCATCCCAACAAAGCCGGGTCTGTTCCCGGCCCTTGTTTGCCTAACAAACGGCTCCTGGAGCGCCGGCCCCGCGCGCGGCCGGGCGCGATAAGGGCAGCGAGGGAGGATGCACAAAGCCCCATTTGTGCAGGCCCGAAACGGTGCCCGGGACAGATCCCGACCCGCAGGACGCCTGGGCCCGCCCCGCGGCGGGGACACGACCGGGGGCTCCATCCCGCTGGCCGGGCCCGGCCGCAGCGCGGCCCCGTGGGATGCAGGGCAGCGGGAGGCGCTCACGTCTCGAAGAGGTGCCGCACGACGAGGAAGAGGAAGGCCAGGGGCAGCGTGACGTAGAGGTCGGCGGCCTTGGCGTAGACGCGCCCATCGCGGTCCTCCAGGTCGGCCCACGTGAGGTTCGCGGGCAGCCAGAGCCGCTCCCACCAGAAGTAGCTGTACAGGGTCTGGAACATGCTGGGAGCGGAGAGAGGCACCGCTGAGGGCGGCGCGGGGCCCCGGACGAGCAGCACCCGCAGCCGCCGGACCCGCTCCCGTCCCGCGCGCCGGGGACCGCGGTGCCCCCGGGGCGCAGAGCGGAGCCGCTCGGAGGAGCCCCCCGCGCCGCCGCTCCGATCCCGGCGGTGCCGCGCGGCGCCGGCACCGGGACTTTGCCCCCGGCGGCGCGGAGGTCACGGGTGATCATTAACGAGGCCGCGGCCACGTCCCCCCGGCGGGATGGGGTCAGCGGGACGGACACGTGTCACCCCCGTGCCCCAGCTGCGTCCCCAAGGGGTCCCCCCCCGCCAGCGGGGCCGCTCATGGAGCTGCCAACGGCACCGGGACATCCCTGCCCGCCCCCGCCAGCCCCGGTGCGGAGCGGGATGCCGGGGCTCGGAGCCGAGCGGAGCCCGGAGCGAGATTAGGGATTTGCCGGCGGCACAAAGGGCACCTTTGTGTCCCGCAGAGCGGAGCGGCGCCCCGGGAGCACCCGGGGACGCCGGGCGCGCACGGAGCAGCCCCGGGGCCATCCCGGTGCGCGGATAAGGGCTGCGCCGCAGCGGGAAGCGGTGACGGAGCCGCGGGCGGCACCTAACGGGCCTGGGGACAGGCCAGCGCGGGGGGGCCCTGCCCCGGAGCCTCGGTGCTGCCCGCGGGGGCGGAACGGGCTTGTTTGCCCCCAGGTAACGCAGGGCGCGGAGCGCCCGGGAAGCGGAGCCCGGGGGCAGGAATTCCCTGTTGGAGCCTCCTGGGAGCCGCCCGCGCTCGAAACGCCGAGGGGGGGTGACAGGGCCACCCTCCCCCCACGAGGGTCTGTCCCCGCGGTGCCCCGTGGGCCAGGGGGGGCCCCACGAGCCGGGGGGGCCGTGTCCGCCCCCGCCTTGCGCCACCCTCGCGCGGCGGCCCCGGGGCAGCACCGACCCCCCCAGGCCGGTTCCCCCCCCCCCCGCCCCGGGCCAGGCCCTGCCCGGCCCCGCCCCGGCCGCAAAAATGGCGAGAAACGGGGCACGGGAAGGAGGAACGCGACGAGCGGCCGCGCGGCGGGGCGGGAGCGGGGCGGGCAGCGCGTCCCGCCGCCTCAGAGCTGCCGCTGCCGCCGCCGCCTCAGAGCTGCCGCCGCCGCCGCCTCAGCGCGTCCCGCCGCCCCGGGCCGCTCCCGCCGCCGCGCGGCCCCGCTGCGACCCCCCCGCCCCGCCCCTTCCCCCGGCGCTGGGGCCGGGACCCGCCGGTGCGGGGGCTCCGCGCTGCCGCCCCCCCCCGTCACTCACGCGCCGCCGCCGCCGCCGCCCGGAGCCGCCGCCGCCGCTGGCGCCGCCCCCCGCGCGCCCCGCGCCAGGCCGCGGGCGGGGTGACGTCACCGCCAACACCGCCCGCCCGCGGCGCCCAAGCGGGAGCAATCGCCCGCCGAGACACCGATGGGGGCGCGCGGCCAGGGGGCGGGGCGACGGGAGGGGCGGGGCGACGGGAGGGGGCGGGGCCGAGGTGGGATGGGGGCGGGGCGTGGGCGGATGGCGGGAGCTGTAGAGGCGGGGGTGGCTGCCGGGGCCCCCCAGACCCACTATGAGCTCGGTACCGCCCTATGGACACCCCTGCACACCCCTGTACCCCCTATGGACACCCCTAAACACAACCCTATATCCTGCTACACACCTCCACACACACCCCTGTACCCCCCTACACACCCCCGCCCACACCTATACCCCTCACACACACTCCTATGCCCCTATTGTACACCCCCATACAGAGCCCTATACCTCCCACGCACCCCCATACCTGCTCACGCACCCCCATACACCTCCTGCACCCCCTGCACCCCCTGCCCCCCATGGCGCCACTGCAGCCGGGTTCCCCGGTCCCCTCTGCCCCCTGGGCCCCCTCATATGCCAGTGGCCGCCACGAGCCCACGGGACACGGTGGCATGGGACAAAGTGTCTTTATTTGCACAGGGCTAAGGCAGCGCAAGGGGCCCTGCGGGCGCCCATATCCCCGGGGTGTCCCCATGGGTGGAGGGGACCTGCCCCAAGGGTTCCCATTGCTCCAGAGGGACGGGGGCCTCAGGGGACACCCCTCACTCTGGTGGGGGGGGGGACAAGCCCCATTTAAGGCCACTGGAAAGATCTGGGGAGCCGGGAGGTGGCTGGGGATGGCCCCCCACACCATGTCCCTCCCCAGCCCCCCTCCACCCTGTCCCCAGGGTCCCCACGGACCGGGACAGGAGCACAGAGAGGTGCTGCCCCCCAGGGGGGTCCCCGGTCCCCCGTGAGCACCCCCAGCCTTGCAGCTCCCTGCAGAGGGTGTCACCGCGGGGAGGTGACGCGGCGGGTGCCACCCCGCGCTGTCCTCACAGCAGCACACAGTCCGTGTCCGCCTTGGGCCGCTGCCTCCGCTCTGCGGCCGCGCGGGTGCCCGGCGGCGCGCGGCCCTGCGGGACAGAGCAGGGGCTGGGAGGCCACCGGGTCCCCGCGGCGGCCACCCCGGGGCTGGGGACGCGGCGAGAGCCGGTACCTGCGCGGGCGCCGGGCGCTGCTGCTGATACTCCTCGTGCTGCAGCTGCCGGGCGAGCTCCAGGTCGCTGAGCGCCGACGGGCCCTGGCCCTGCTCCTGCTGCAAGGACAGGGCCATCCTGTAGTCCTGGGGACAGCGGAGAGGCGCGGAGGGGCTCAGCGCCCGCGCAGGGGACGCCCCGCGCGCCCCCTCCCCGCCGGCCCCGACCTGGTCCACGTGGCTGTGCGGGTGCTGCGGGGCGGCCGCGGCGCTGCCCAGCGCCGGGCTCAGGTGGAAGTGGGTGTCGCAGAAGCAGCTGTCGCCGTCCACGGTGTGCAGGCTCTCCCACACCACCGCCTCCTCCTGCAGGAAGCCCTGGTCCGTCACCAGCAGGTACAGGTGGCCCTAGAGAGAGGGGACAGGGGACACCGGTCCTGCTGCCGAGGAAGCGGCGACCTCCACGCTGGAGTCCCCCGCGGACGCTGCCCCCCAACCTTGTGCTTGATCATGGTGCTGAAGTGGTTGTTGCGGAAGAAGACGCTCAGCTCCCCCTCCTTGACGGCGGCCGTGAGCTCGCAGAGCCCGTGGTACGTGAGCTGCGAGGCCGTGGCCTCCAGGAACTGCTCCGCGACGAGGCCTGCGTGGGAACGGCCTCAGCGGGAGCCGCGGGCGCCGCCGGAGCCGGAGCCCGAGCGGGGCGGCCGCGGCGCCGGTACCTTCGGTCACCAGGCTGGAGTCCCCCGAGTGCTTGCACGTGATGATCTTCTCCACCAGCTGGTTGTAGCTGAGCTTGCCCACGGCCTGCGCCACGTCGGGGCTCTGCGGACGGGCAGGGACGGAGCGGGGCCGGGCTGAGCCCATGGCGTCCCGCACACGGAGCAGCCCCGCGTCCCCCCGCATGAGCTGCGCTTTGTGGCACCTCCGGGACACCCGAGCACGTCCGCATCTTCCCAGCCCCGGGAGGGCAGCCAGGGCCACACGCGTCCCCAGAGAGGCCCCTCCAGGCAGGTCACGGCTCCTCCGCGGGGCTGCTCACCTGTGGGTCCACCAGCCAGCCGTGGTAGAGCGGCACATTGAGCAGGTCGAACACGATGCACTCGGGCGTGTACTCGAAGTCCGAGACGCCCGTGAAGCGCACGTTGACGTCCAGCCCCGTCGCCAGCTTGGGCAGCACCATCATGGTGTCGTTGACGTTCTGCAGGGGACAGCAGCAGGGCCTGCTTGGGAACCAGGAACCCCAGACTTGTGTCCCAGCCCCTCATCCCCTGGTTCTGCAGCTCCCCTGCATGGGGCAGTGCTGGGCACAAAGGGCACGTTTGAGGTGGACCGTTTTTTGGCAACTTGTGGCACTCTGTCCCCCAAAGCAGCAGACAAGCAGGTCTGTCGGCCTGCCACTATTCCTGCTGTTCCTCACCTGCTGGAAGTTCAGCTGCAGCCCTTCCGATTGCTCCTGGGGTCTGATGGACAAGATGCAGTCCCCTTCAACAGAGCGAACGTGGCAATGAGTGCCGGCACCTTCCCGACCTCTCCGCCTCCTCCCCAGCCCCAGCTGAGCTCTCTGCCCCAGGGAGCAGGGAAACGGAGGCACAGGAGGGTGCCCGGGATCCAAACCTGCTGCCTCCACACCCCAGCATCTGCCCTCCCCCTGCTCTGGCCATCCCACCGCTGCCACACAAGGGATCTGGTCCATCTTGGAGCCCGGCTCCAAGTCCTCCTCCTCACACGCAGGACGGGAACGTGTCTTTGCAGGCTAAGTACCAGGAGCGGGAGGTTCGGGGCTGGAGAGCAGGGGAGGAAGGGCAGAGATCCCCATGGCTGAGAAAGAAGGGACAGACCTGCAAGCAGGGCAGCGCGTTGGAGACCCTGCCCCGTGGGTCCCCGTTCCCGGGAGCGCGCAGGGACGTGGGGCAGGTGGCACCGCGCGGCCCCAGCTCACCCAAATGCGCCATCAGCTCATCCGACGTGACCACCTCCTTCTGCGGGGGCAGCTTCACCTGGCAGCACAAGAGATGGGGACTGTTAGCCCAGCCAAACGGCTGGCCTGGTTCCACCTGAGCATCCCGAGCTGTGTCCCAGGACAGCCATGAGGACATGGACAGTCCTGCTGGGGGTTACAGGGGACAGAACGTGCCCAGCACCCCGCGCCGCTCACCTTCCACTGCAAGAGGAGGATGTTCATGATGGCCAGGAGCGGGCAGGGCCCGTTCTCGCTCTGCGTGATCACGGGAGTCCGCTCGCCCTTCCACGTGATCCACTTCACGCAGTAGAAATCCGGCTCGGGCTCGCGGGACGGGGACGGGCCCTTGGCGGACTCGGCCACCGGCTGCGCAGCCGCGGCCACCGCGCTGGACACAGGGGCCTCTGCGGCCGCTCGGCCGCTCCCGGTTGCGGGGCTCTCACGGGCGCCTCTGGCCGTCCTGCTCTCCTCTCCTGTCATCCCGCTGTCCTCTCCTGTCATCCTGCTGTCCTCTCCAGCCTTCCCGCTCTCCTCTCTGGCTGTCCCGCTCTCCTCTCCGGCCGTCCCGCTGTCCTCTTCCGGCCGTCCCGCTGTCCTCTCCGGCCGTCCCGCTCTCCTCTCTCGCCGTCCCACTCCCGGCGTTGCTCACGGAGAGCAGGTCCAGAGCGCGGTGCAGCTGCCCCGGGCTGGCCGGTGCGGCCCCGTCCTGCCCATCGTGGCCGTCCTGGGCAGCGCTCGGCATCGCTTCCCTCTCAGCCACCTCCTTGAGCCCCGCAGGGACCGGGGGGATTTCAGGGATGGTCCCGTCGCTGCTGGCACCTTCCCCTGTCACCAGGACAGGCTGCTGGGGCTCCATGGTGTCCGTCCCGCCGGGGCTGGCCGGTCCCTCCTGCTCCTCTCCCTTCCTGGGAGCAGGCTCTGTGTCACCTCAGAGGGTCAGAAACTCTCCGGGAGCAGCCAGGAATGGTTGCATCCTACATCCCTCCCTTCCGAGAAGAAGGAAACACAGGTATTTCAAGACAGATACACACATTGGTCCAGATCCTTCATTGAGAGTGACTTGTTTAGCCAAAGCTAAGCGTGGGGGATGTTTTTCCCCTCCCTTTAGACTCAAGTAAATAAGCAAAACTAAAACATATCTGAGAATCCATCTCCGAAAGACTCTCAAGGCAGATTTTAAAGGGCCTCTTTATTAAAGGCCGAGTCCTGCTCCTACAGGCTGTGGCTCCCGCAGTCGCAGCTGCAGCCTAAGCTGCCTCACTCAGAGATCTTCTTATTCCTTAAGCCTTATCCCTCTGCCTCCTCCCGCCTTCCCAGCCCTCTCCTAAGCTCACAGGTGGAATCCAAGCCGGGAGCAGCCCCTGGGTGCTGCAGACGGGCGGACACCCTTGGAAGCACCTGCATTTCCAGCAGGACTCGGTCGAGGCTCGAGGGCAGAGCTGCCGCGGGCTCCCCTGGCCTCAGGTTTAACCTTAGCCCCTCCGCTGGGATTTGCTTAGGAAAGAAAATGCAAAAGGAAGGCAAGTAGCTTCCCATTACCAAAAATAAAGCAATCCCAAAAGGACAGCACCGCAAAGGTGAAGTTTTAACAAGCTTTAACATCGCTGGGGCGAGAAAGGGGCGTCTGCGGCTTTGGAGCCAGCCTGGAAGCCTCTGGAGCCACCTTCGGAGCTGCCACGGCCTCTGCCTTACACAAAAATGATTCACAGGTAGGAAGCAGGAAAAAACTCCACCAAAACAGCCCGCAAATGCACTCATCTCCAGCAGGAGCATAAAAACAGGGAGGAATTTGGGCCTGGAGCCAGGAGAGCACTTAAACACCCGCTGTGACTCGGAGAAGGAAGGAGCATCGGGCCCCGGTTAAGCGCACGCTTAAGTGCTCGCCTGGACGGAGGCCTCAGGAGCTGCCCCAGCAGGTGCCGATCCCCACCTTGCCCTGCACCGAATGGGAATACGGAGAGAGACATCGGGAGGAAAGGGGGGAAGGAGGAGGCAGGGAATGAACCCAGGAGCAGGAGGAGGAGCGCGAAGGAGCGCGGCGCGGGCGGGACGGCGGCTCCCCCATCCTGCCCAACCGGCTGCGGAAGCCCCGGGGCTGCGGCGCGGCCCCGCACCCCGTCCCGGTACCTGCGTCTCCTTGAGAAGCCGCGATGGGAGCTCCAAATCCCCCTCTTTTTGCTCCTTTTTCCACGTGCCGCCGCTGCCTCTTCGGGGCTGCTTCGCTCGTCACCTGTTCGCCAAGAGGTGACGCTCGGCCACGGGGACAGGGCCGCTCTCCAGAGGGGACCCTCGGCAGGGCTCCCCGCCGGCCGGCGCGGCGGTGTCCCCGGAGGAGCCGTCCCGCGTCGCGGTGACGCCCCGCAGCGCGCCAGGACACCCCAACGCGTCACCGTCACCAACAACCGGCGCAGCCCGACCGACCTGTTGCCACCTCAGCCTCCCCGCGGGGACGGGGACGGGGATGGGGACGGTTTGGGGCTGCCCGCGCGCCGGGTTCCCCCCCGGACACAGCCCAGAAACGGGGGCGCTTTGGGGAAGGAGCAGGGAAGACCCTCTCCCGCCGCACCCCAAAGCGCCCGTTCTGTCCCCAAAACACGCGGGGCACCCCCGGCTGAGCACGCCGCGCTCATCGCACCCCGCCGCCGCGCTCACCTCGCCGCCCCCATGGCGCCTCGCCGCTGTCTCCTCCCTTCCCTTTTCCCCCTTTTTCCCCGTTTTTCCCCCGTTTTCCCGCAGGCCCCGCCGCCGTCCCCGGCGCTGGAGCTTCCGCGGCGGCTCCGCCGGGGGCGGGCCCGGCGCGGGGGGCGGGCGGAGGCCGGCGGGGCGGGACCGAACGGGCCGCTCCGCTTGGGGCCCTTTTTTTGGCCTTTTTAAAAATCTTTTTCCCCGTAATTTTGACTCCCGGGCCGGGCCCGCAGGTCCCCGCGCTCGGCCGGGCCGCCCCGCTGTCCCCTGTCGCTGTCCCCGGGCCGGGCGGGCCGCGCGGAGGGGACGTGCCCAGGCCCAGGCCGCGCGGGGGGCGGCACCGGCGCTGCCGGGCGGTACCGGGGGGCATCGGGCGGTACCGAGGGTGCCGGCTGGCACCAGCGGGCACCGGGCGGTACCGGGTGGCACCGGGCGGTACCGGGCGGCACCAGCGGGCACCGGGCGGTACCGGGTGGCACCAGGAACACCGGGCGGTACCGGGCGGTACCGGGGGGCGGGCGGGGCCGCCGCCATGGAGCGGTTCTTGGAGGGGCGCCGGGCCGCCCTGCAGGTACCGGGGGTCGCGGTGCTGGGGGGGCGCGGGGAGGGGGTCGGGGTGCTGCAGTGGGGGGCAATGGACGGGGCGGGGGGCGCAGGGGGGTCCCGGAGGCTCTAGGGGGTGCTGGAAAGTTGCAGGGGGGATGGGGGTGCAGGGGGGTGCAAGGGGGTGCAAGGGGCACTGGGGGGAGCTGGGGGCTGCAGGGGTGCTGGGGGGTGCGACGGCGATGGGTTCATCCCTCCCCACCCTAAATGTGACCCCTGAGCCTGTCCCTCAGCGTCCCCCGGCACCAGGGTCCCCGCGGCCCCGGCTGGAGCTGCCGGCACCCCTGGCCTCTCCTTGGGGGGCCGCTCGGCTCCAGCATCCAGATGTGACCCCAAAAGGGGACCCCGAAAGGTCCCCAGAGGCAGCGCCGAGCGCGGCCCTGTGTTCTCCGCTTCTGCTTCGGGGGAATAAACACCCCAAACTGGGTCATGCAACCAAAGAGCCGTCCCCACCGCGGGGCCCGCGGGTAGGGCGTCCCCGGGAGCTGCCGCTGTCCCCCCTGTCCCCAGGAGCACGTGCAGCGGCAGCAGGAGGTGCACGTGGTGATGGGCAACGAGGCCTGCGACCTGGACTCGGCCGTGTCCGCGCTGGCCATGGCCTATTTCCTGGCCAAGGTGAGTCCGGCTCCAGCGGGAGGGTTTTCGGTGCGGGTCGCGCCGGGTGACACCGCCGTCCCCTCCGCAGACGTCGCCGACCAGCAAAGCCGCCTTCGTGCCCGTGCTCAACATCCCGCGCGCGGACCTGGCGCTGCGCACCGAGACGCTGGCCCTGCTGCGGCGGCTGCGCCTGCCCGACGCCGCCCTCGTCTGCCGCGACGAGGTCGACCTGGCCGCGCTGCACCGCGCCGGGCTGCTCTCCCTCACGCTGGTCGACCACCACGTCCTGCCCAGGTGGGTGCGAGGTGACGTGGGGACGGTGGGACAGCTCCCAGCCCGTGTTGCCACCCATGTTTGAGGGCGCAACTGTGGCTTGGGGTGGGTGGAATCTGTCCCTTTCCCGCCCAGGGTGTTTTAAGGCTGGAGGGAGAGGAGCACGGCGGGGTGCCAGGTTCTGCCCGGCGCTCACGGTGCCGTCTGGGCCCACAGGGCTGACGCGGCCCTGGAGGAGGCGGTCGTGGAGGTCCTGGACCACCGGCCGCTGGAGCGGGCGCCGCGCTGCCGCGTCACGGCCGAGCCCGTGGGCTCCTGCGCCACGCTGGTGACGGAGCGCATCGCGCAGGGCCCGCCGGGCGTGCTGGACGCGCCGACGGCCGCGCTGCTGCACGGTGAGCGCGCGCGGACCCGCTGCGGGCCACGGCGCGGGCCAGCGCCGCGCTCAGCGCCCGACCCCGCAGGCACCATCCTGCTGGACTGCGTGAACCTGAGCCCCGCGGCCGGCAAGGTGACGCCACGGGACACGGCCTGCGTCGCCCTGCTCGAGGCCCGCTTCCCCGAGCTGCCCCAGCGCGACGCCATCTACAAGGCCTTGCAGACGGCCAAGTTCGACGTCTCAGGTGCGCCCGGCCCGCGAGCGCGGCCGCCCCGCTCCCGCAGGGACGGGGACACGTTCCCGAGGCCGGAATGTGCCCCACGGCTCCCCGGGCCCCTCCCGCCCCCCAGGCCTCACGACGGAGCAGATGCTGCGCAAGGACCTCAAGGCCATCGCCAGCGACGAGCTGGCCCTCGGCATCAGCGGCATCTACGTGGAGCTGCAGGTGAGGCCGAGGGGACGCCGAGGCGCGGGTGGCACCGCAGGGCGATGCCAGCGCCTGTCCCTGCATTCCCAGGCGTTCCTGCGCCGGCCCGGCCTGCTGCAGGACCTGGAGGCCTTCTGCGAGGCGCGGGGCTTCGCGGGGCTCGTGGCCATGACCGTGTCCTTCGACGAGCGCGGCCAGCCCTCCCGGCAGCTCGCGGTGTACAGCCCGCGCCAGGACGTGCGCGGCGCGGTGAGCGTCCCGCGCCGCGCGGCGCCGTCCCCCGCGGCACCCCGCAACGCGCCGGCCCGGCGCCGCGGCGCTGGCGCCCGCCGGACCACGCTCCGTGTCCCCCGCAGATGTGCCGGGCGCTGGAGGAGGCCACGACGCCGGCCCTGGCCCTGCAGCCGCTGCCCAGCCCCTGGCCCTGCGTGCGCGCCTACGCGCAGGGCAACGCGCTGGCCTCGCGCAAGAAGGTGCTGCCCGTCCTGCGCGCCGCGCTGGGCGCCGCGCCGCCCGCCCCCGACGACGAGCTGGCGCTGCCGCCCACGCCGGTCAACAGCCTCGTGGACGAGTGTCCCCTGGCGCAGGCCGTGCCGCCGCTCTGCCCCCAGGCCGTGTACGAGCGCGTGAGCCGCATCGCGGCCGCGCAGCCCCCGGCCTGCGGCAGCCCCCCGAAGTGACCGCGGCGCCCGGGGGGCCGGGGCAGCCCCTGTTGTCCCCTGCTCCGGCTCTCACCCCGCTCCTTCGTTATCCCCCTTGCTCGGAGCTGGAGGCCGCGGCCGGAGCCGTTCCCAGCCCACGCGGCGCCCGCCGCGGTCACGCGCGGGACGGGTTTGTTGGGCAGGCAGCTCCTGGGTGACACGGAGGGATTTAACCCGTTCTTGTCTGCTTGGGGGAGACGGGGGATGGACACCTGCTCCGTTCCCCACCATGGACGGACGGACACCCCAAGGGGGGCGGTTGGGTACGGTTTTCCGAGTAGGTTGATGATTAAATTTCCGTTTTTTCTTCCACTTTGGACTCGGGGCTCTTCTTTGGGGGCGTTTCAGAGCCACCCCGCGGTGCCAGGGGCATCTTTGGGCCCTTTTGGGCTCAAACCCCTCTGCAACCCCCGTGTTGCGCCAGGTTAAAATCAGGACTGTGGGATCTCTGGAGTTGATGGGGACAGCGACGGCAGCGACGATGGGGACAACCAGTGTGAGTGTGCAAAGGGAGCGTGCAAAGGGAGCGTGCAATGCGTGCGTGCAATGCACACGTGCAATGCACATGGAAAACGAGCCCGTACAGCCCTCGGCAGCGGCTGCCCCGTCCCCGCATTCCCGCATCCTCGCGGGCTCCGGAGGAGCCTCCAGGCCGCCCCCATCCCGCACCCCAGCTGCTGTATCAGGCGCTCGTGGCTTGGGCTCCATCGGAGCTGGGAGCTGCTCGGGCCAGCACAAGGCTTTTATTGCCGGGACCGGTTTTTCTCCGGGTATTTTCCACAGTGGGGAGCGACTTCCCACGCCACCAAGAGGGGGGAAAAGCCAGGAGCGGCCTTCCCAGCACGCTTCCCACCACAGACACCCTGGAGCTGGAGTGAGGCCCTCCTGCCGGTCGGGGCCGGTGCTGGGCGAGCTATAAAATTCCCTAGAAAAAGAAGGGAGGCGCAGGGCAGGGAGCGCGGGCCTGGCGCCGGGCCGGGCGACGCCGCGGGAGCCGCGCGGCCTCTGCTTTCCGCGCTGTTCCCGGCGCCGCTCCGGGCGTCACAGAGGTCCGGGGGAGCGTTTGGCACGAGGGCTCCTGGCGCAGTTCGGGGGGGAGGTGGCTCCGCGGGGCCGATGCTCGCGGAGCTCCGGGATGCAGGGAGCCGCTGCAGGAGCGTCGCGGGCGCGGGACGGGGCAGCAGGAAGCGCCGCGCGGCGCGGCGGGCACGGCGGCGCTGCCATAAGTTACCGGGGACCAAACGCTCGAGGGCGACTCCTGCCCCCGTCGGGGACCGGGCGTTCAAGGTCGGGCTGGAATCGCTGGGAACCTGCAATGCCCAAGAGGTGCCGGGTTACCAGGGCCCTGCACGGACGGACGGGGGGCACGGGCGGGTGAGGGGGTAGCGCTGCCTTGGCGAGCGAGGGGCTCGGGGGCACCCCGGGCACCGGCACTGCCGGGTACTCACGCTACAACACCCGGGAGCTGCTCCACGGTCGCTCCCGGCCGCCCTTGGACCTCATCTCCTGCACGGCGCCAGTCTGCGGGAGAGCACGGAGAGCCGGCACCGACTGTGAGACCCGGCACCAACCGTGAGACCCGGCACCCAACCGTGGGACCCGGCACCAACCATGAGTCCCGGCACCCAACCAGGAGACCCAACACCCCACCATGAGTCCCGTTGTGCAGCTCCAAGACCTGTCTCCCACACTCCGAACACCACCTCCCAACCATAGGACCTGTCACCTGAACCATGGGACCCAGCACCCAACCCAAGACCCGTTGCGCCCCACGAGCCCCCGCCAGCACCAAGGACGCTCCCCGCCGCCGAGGCGGGGTGCTCCTGCCCACCCCTAACACCGTCACGCGGGCACGGACGCGCTACCATGGGCAGGTCTTCGCCGACGGCCATGTCGCCGGAGCCGATGTGCGTCAAGTGCATGAAGTTCATGGGCTCCCCAATCATGGAGCGGTCGATCCGCCTCCTCCTCTTCTTCTGCAAGCAGATGAAGGCCCTTAACCCCTGCAACCTGCCCGTGGAGCCCATGTCCCCACAGACCTCGGGGGACAAACCCGGCCCTCGGAGCTACTCACAGGCTGCGGCTTCTCCACCACGCAGCAGCCCAACTTGTGCCAGAAGTCGCTCATCGTGGTGGTGGCGGCCAGCGTTCCCGCTGCGAGGGGCTGCCACCAGCACTGGGACCCCGCGTGCTGCCTCACTCCATGGGGACAGAGCCGGGGAGCCCTGAGCACCCGCTGGGGACAGCCAAGACAGCAGCTGCGGCACCTGGAGGAAGGCAACGGCATGGGGGAGTGCGGGGAGGATTCGTCCCTGGGGACGTCCCAGGGATGGTTTCCTTCACCTTGGGGATGTCCCCAAGGGTCCCCCTGCGAGCGACGCATCGTATTGGGGAGACTGAGGTGCAGCGAGATGCTCCGTCCTCGGGAACAGGGCCCGGCTCCAGTCCCGCTGCCCGGAGGCTGCGGCGGGGAGCGAATCCCAGCGCCCCGAGCGAGGCCGCTATAAATATCCCGGCCTTCCCGAAAGGGGCCGGAGGTCGAGCTCTTCCGCTCGGGCTTTAAAAGGAGACGGCGGCGGGGGGGAAGAAACAGTGGTTCTGCCCCAGGGCCCGATTCCGCCCCACATCCGCACGGGTTGGCACTGAGGTGGCATCACCCAGTGACAACTTGTCACTTCCAAACTGCCACATGCCAAAACTCCCCCGGCCAAGCAGGGACCCCCCAGCACACTCCGAGGAGGCACCGGAGAGTCCCCACGCGGCAGCGGGGTGGGTGGTGGCCCCCAGGAAGAACTGGTGCTCCCGGGGCTCCGATTCAGCACCCGGCGGGTGCCCGGGAGCAGGGGGGGGGATTTTCGTGTTTTCCCCTTGTGCCGGAAAGCAGGAAACGTCCCTTCCGCCGCGCCGGGGTGCGGAGGCCGCGGCGGCCGGGCCGGCTTCCTGCTCCGCCGAGGAGGCCCCGGCGCCTGCGCGGCCGCCCGGGAGGCTCCCGGGGCTCCCCCGGGCCCGCCCGGGACAGGGGCCCGCGGATGCTCCCGCCCCGTTTTCCCGTTGCCCATCCCGGCAGGACGGGCTCCCGGCGCTGCCGCCGCCGCCGCTGCCGCCCATCCCTGGGGCCTCGGGGCGCCCCGGGCTGCGCGAGGGGCACGGGGCGGTGCGGGCTTGTCCCGACCTGCTCTGCCGGGGAAGCAGCTCCCGATCCCCGCCGCTGCCGGCCGCGTCCGGCCCGGCCCGGCCCCGCGCCGTTCGCGAGGAAGCTGCGGCGGGACGGAGCGAACCCGCCCCCGCGGCCCTCACCGCGGCCTCGGGGCTGGGGCGGCCGGCGGCGCAAAGCGGCACCCGCGCGGGCTGCGGAGCCCGGGCGCCCCGCGCCCCGATTTACGGGTTTTGCTTTTTTTTTTTTTTTGGCGGGGGGGAGGGGGCAAATTCCCCATCCCAATTTTTCCCGGAAGCCGCCGGAGCGCGCAGCGGCGGAGCCGCCCCCCGGCCCCGTTCATCCGCCGCGCGGGAAGGACCCCCGAGCGCGACCTCAACGAGCCAGCAGCGAGGCCAAGTCCCCAACTCCCCACACCAAAAACCCTAAATGCGGCCGCCCCGGGAAGGCGCCCGCCCGGCCCAGCCCGGCCCGGCACGGCCCGGCCCGCGCACTTACGCTGCTGCCCCCCGGCCACCCGTGCAACGAGCAGTGCCCGGTCTGAGCCGCCGCCGCGCCGGGGGTCGGGCCCGCGGAGCCCCCCGCCGCTCGCAGGCCCCGCTGCCGGCGCCGCCGCTGCCTTTTCCGGCGCACGAAATGACTTCCCTGTTGGGAAACCGCGCTCTGCGTCACGGGCGGCGGGGCGGGAGGCGGGCGCCGGCCGCGCGGCGGGACCGGGGGGCTGGGGGTCCCGGTGGGGCCGGGGGTCCCGCTGGGACCGGGGGTCCCAGAGGCGCTCGGGGAGTCCCGGGGGGCCGGCAGGGCCGGCGGGGGGGGGGGGGGGGAGGAGGCGCCTTTGGTTCCTTCTCCTTCATCCTGGGTGGGATCCAGCCCAGGTCCTGAGGTTGCCGCGTCCCGCAGCATCCCGGCCTGTCCCATCCCATCCCGTCCCATCTCATTGTGGTCCATCTCGTCCCATCCCGGGGTGCCGTTATCCCACATCACCACGGCAGCACAGCCAAGGCACCAACGGGGCGAGCTGGGGCAGCGGGATGTCCCCAAAATGAGGGGGACAGAGAAGCCACCGCTCCCCTCCCGGTGCCAGCAGGAACCTTAATGCGGGGGAGAAGGGGGAGACGAGAAGGGGCCGGCCGGGCCATCCCCAAATCCCCCATGCGTGCCCCAAATCCCCTATCCACAGCCCCTGATCCCGCAGCCGCAGATCCCCCCTCTGCAGCCCAAATCCCCACCCGCGCCCCAGATCCCCCATCTGCATCCCCAGATCCCCCATCTTCATCCCCAGATCCCCCATCTGCATCCCCAGATCCCCCACCCGCGCCCCAGATCCGCCACCCGCAGCCCCCCCGCTGCCCGGGGGCAGCGCGGAGCCGCCGCCGCCCATTCGCGGCGCTCGGTGCGCGGGGGCGTCCCCGCGCGTCACGCGTGCCGCGGGGGCCGGGCGCGGGGCTGCATTGCGGAGCGGGCGCGCACAAAGCCGGGCGGCGCCGCCAGCACAAAGAGCCGCTGCCGCCGCAGGTAGGAGCCGCGGGGAAGCGGAGAGGAGCCGGGATCGCGGCGCCGGGATTTGGGGGTTTTGGGGGAGCGGCGAGCGGGAGCTGCACGGGAGCAGGGAACGGAGGTGCTCGCTGGTCCCCGCGGACGCGCCGAGGGCCATTTTCCAGAGGCACCTTTGGAACCTTTTGGTTTTTGCGTCTTTAGACGCCCCTTATTTCCACCCGCTCCGAGGTCCTGCCGGAGGGATCTGTCACCCCGAGCCCGGCGCCGCGCTCGGACACCCGGAATCCGCCCCGAGCGGGAGGCTCCGTAACCGCAGGGCTCCGTAACCCTCCTTCCCGCGGGGTGACCCGGGAGGCTCCAGGGAGCTTCGCGGAGCCCAAACCGGCCGCTCGCACCCTCGGGGCCGGGAGCAAGGAGCGGCTCCGCTGCGGGGACGCCCGGCTCATCCTGCCCAATTCCCAAGGCTGGAAAAGGGCGGAAACCCGGGGGAAAGGAGCATCTTTGGGGCTCGCGTGTGCCCATTTCTTCCCAGCGGCTCCGTGGCAGCGGTGCCAGCGCGGGCGCGGGTGACAATCCCGGTGCGGAGCAGCGTCCCGGTGCCGCCGTGACTCAGCTCCGGGGCGGCCGCCGGCCCCCGCGGCCTCTGGCTCCTACTCAATTCCATGCGGATCGGGGTGGGAGACGCGCTGCGGCACCGGGATGCAGCTTCCAGGTGCTTCCAGAGGCTCCATGCCCTCCTGACGGGGGCATGGAGCAGTGTGGGGGGATGTGGGCCTTGTGTGGGCTCTGCTTTGTGCGAAAAGAGGGAAACTGAGGCACGGAGCGGGCAGCGCAGAGTTTGGCGCTGGGGGGCAAAGCCCAAACCCAAAGCCCGTTTTGGGGGGGGGCTTCTCTCTCCGCAGTCTTTTCCTCTCGCCTCCCCCGAAGATGCTGGACACCCTGAGCAGCCAGTACGACTCCTTCATCTACTGGCGGATGCCGATCCCGCGGCTGGACGCGGCCGAGCTCGAGGGGCTGGGGCTCGCCGACGGGGCCCTCTACAAGCCCAAGGCAGCCCTGGGCAAGTGCCCCGGCGAGCGGAAGGCGGCCGAGGAGGAGGATGACACCCTGCTGCAGTTCAACAGCTTCCACTTCTGGAGGGCCCCCATCGCCAGCATCAGCCCCTTGGATTTCGATCTCATCTGAAGCCCTCCTCGCGCCCTCTCTGCAAGGCGGGCGAGGGTTTGGGGGTGTTGGTGCTGCACGTTGTCGGTTTGGGGGTTGTTTTGGGTTTTGCAGGCACGTTTTTGACATGGCAAATTAACCAGGCGGCTCCGCAGGGCTCTCCACAAAGCTGCAGCCTCTGGCTCCGCCTGTTCCCGATCTTCTTCCCTTCCCATGGGAAGTCCACGATGGTGCAAGCAGCTCCCCCAGCTAAGGGCAAATGCAAGTGGAAGGGGCAGGAATAGCCCCAGTTGTTTCAGCTCCTTCCTCTTCTGCTTTATTATTTATTTATTTATTTATTTATTTATTTATTTATTATTTAAAGACACATCTTTGTGCAAAGGGAGGAACACGGCACCTCCACTGGCTTTGGGAAGTTTCTCCCGTTTCACCCCCCACTCACCTGATCCCAGGGGTGACTCTGCCCTTGGTGGCTGGGATGTCCCGTGTCCCTTTGCGGCTGGGTGACAAGCAGAGCTGGATGACAGAGAGGAGAATTAACACGATGCCATCCTGAAATGAGAATGTCCCCGGCTGCCCACCCTCTTGTCAGCCCCTTTCAACAAAACAGTCCCCAAATGCTCCCCTGTTCACCTGGGAATGTTGCCAGATGTGGTTTTGTCTGGGGGAAGTTTTAACCTGGGGTTTCAACAGGCTCTGCTTCCTGCTGCCATTTCGAAACAGGGGAAAACGACCCCCCTGAATCATTCTTTTACGCACGTTCTTCACAGGATTGTTTTCTGGGGGGAGCCAACCTGCCGCCTTTGCTGTCCTGAGTGATCCCAAATCACCTGTTTTAAGCCAGTGGTGAAAACTGTAAACTCTATTAAGCAGAGCTGTTTGATTTCTGTGTTCCAAGCTGGGGAAACCGCAGTATTTATCATGAAACTTGAAATAAAATCATTTAAAAAAACACACATCCCTGTGGATGCTTAAGAATCCGTAACGACTGGAATCCAGCTCTTTCTGTACTTTGCCATTAAATTGTTTGAAGTCTTTCTGCTTGTGAATTGAAAGCTGAAATGAGAACATGTCGCCTTGGCCATAATGTCCGTGTTTTTTTCTTTTTTTTCCGTTGAGATGCTGGAAATGAAAAAGGACACTAAATAAAAGGCTTATTTCTGTGCCCCCTGCACCTGGTGGTCTAATGCTGTGTGCGTGCAAGGCAGCTTTGGAGGAAGAGGATTTTTTTTTTGTTTCCCTGGGAAAAATGGTTATTGTGACCCCCTCTCCCTGCCAAAAAATGTTGGGGGGATTAGGATGGCTCCACTCCAGGAATTATTCCTTCTTGCAAATGAAATGCCACTGAAACACATGGGATTCCCTCAAACATCTGCATCTTGAGCAAGTGACGTTCACCATCGGCACAACTCGATTCTAGCCCAGCTCCAAGCTGCAGGCACCACCATGGGCTGGGGCCAGTCGAGCTGCGGGTCGGGCCTGTTTTTGTGCCTATCCCAGGGAGGGTCTCTCAGAAATCTGTTTTTCTTTCTTTTTTTTTTTTTTTCCTTGGGAATTTCTCCCAAGAAAATTGGGAGAGGATTTGAGAGAATTTCTCTCAACACCACCTATAAGTTTGCACCGTCCCACTCACCCAGGGGAGCTTGGATCTACAAGCCGGCGGCTGCCGGGCCCTGATAACCTTATCGGGGAGCTGAATTTGAGCGCGTTTCCCCCGTCCATGGCCACGTCTGCACCCCAGCACCCTGCGTGGTGTCACGTTCCTCCCGAATCGCCGGAGGGGTTGGATCCCGGCAGGACACGGCTCCCGTGCGAGTCCCAGGTGTTTGTGTCCAGCCTCGTGCAGCAGCCACTTTTCCTCTTATCCCCCAAGTGGAAAAACAAACAAACAAAAAATTATTAAAACGCACAAACAAGTGACACTTCACTTGCCTCCACAAAAGCAGGCATGGGGTTGTTTCACACAGGGTTTGAGCCCTTCCAACCTGGCATCTTACAGCTGGGGCTGTTTTTGCCCAGTCTTTAAACGCCTGGCATTCCCGGCCCTTCCCAAATTCCCAAAAAACAGACTTTCACTTTTTTTTTTTTAATTATTATTTATTTTTTTCCCCAACATAACATCATCTTTCTTCTTGCTTTTTCATAAAAAAGGGAATGTAGAGTGTATTTACAAATGCCACGGATTGCTCATCCCATGCCAACCGCTCTTTGGAGGACTCAGGAGCATGGAAAAACAACACCAGGAAGCAAATGGGTTGTTTGAATGTCCTCCCTGGACTCTCTGCTCTCCCCAGTCCTGCTCCATATTTTTTTTTCTCTCATCAAATGTTTCCTATTTACCTAAAATTAGTCACTGAGCAGCACTACAGGGCCAAAAACAGGGCAATTAGCACCAAGAGCAGGAGCGACCTACAACCTCCCTCGCTGTGGGACCCCCTAGGCAGGAAGAGGCAGAAACTCGCACATTAAGTGCGATTAAGTGTAAAAACGTGCTGGGAGATGGAGGGGCCAGCGGCCGCCGAGGCGAGGGCGGCGGCAGGAGGCGGCGGCGCCGTCGCCTCACGGAGGCGCCATCACGAGCGGCCGCCGCGGCCCCTTTCACACTTGGCGCCTAAACGCCGCGGCCGGGACTAACCGCGGCGCATCACCTAGCGAGCGGGATCCCTCCGCGGGAGAAAACACTCCCCGCACGGTCCCCCCGCGGTGCCGCCGCCGCTGCCCGTGGGAGGGGGTGTCCGGGATACGCAGGGAGCCCTCCACACCCGCCCGCCCGCCCGCCCGCCCGCCTCGCGGCAGAGCGGGACGAAGCTGCCGCCGCGGGACTCTTTGTCGCCGCGCGCCGTTATCCCTCCGCCGCCGCGCCGGCCATTTTGTGGCGCCGCGGCTGGAGTGGGCGGGGCCGGCGGCGGCAGGGGGCGGGGCCGCGCGCCGTGTGCTCCCCCGGGACCGGCGGCCGCTCCCGCCTCGGCGCCGCGTCCCGAGGCCGAGCGAAACGCGCTCGCACCCACCTACCCCCGGCGTCTGCGACTACGTCACGCCGCCTCTCTTCAGCTCATGACTCCGCTCAGTGCTAGGCAACCCCAGCACCACTGCTGAATAAATGAGCCAGACACAAATACGGCCAAGATTGCCGATTGGCATCAATGCGCCTTTTAGAACTATACTAAAAATGTTGCACTCGTTATTTTAAGAAAGCACGGAAGCAAGGTGTCTCACGTGCTGCCCGTCACAGGGCAACGGCTCTCTGGAAAAACGCGAGGACGGGCACAGGAGCTGGCCTGGGTTCTCGGGTGCCCCAGAGCAGCCCCGGCTCCCCTGCCGGCCCCGCAGAAGGACTCCACGCCCCCGGTTACCTTCTTACAGCCAAAACTCACTCATGTTCCCTCAAGACTGCAGCGGGGCCCGCTCCAGCCCCGCCTCCCCGCGCCTGCGCAGAGCTCGGGGCGCCGTGAGGGCGCGAGGCGCCGCCCACCACTACCCCCCCCGTTCTGAGCGCCGCGTTCGCAGCCAATCAGCGCAGCCGCCGCCGGCGGGAACTAGAACCAATGAGAAGTGCCAGCGTGTCCGTCGCGCCCGAACCGCAGCCAATCAGAGGAGTCCGGCGGGTTTAAAAGGGGGTGAGCCGCGTGCCCTGCTGAGTCGTCGCGTGCTCGAGGGCGTGTGAGGATCGGTCAAGGGTGAAGCGCCGAGCTGGGAGAAAAAGAAGGCGGCAGCAGTGGCAGCAGCAGCAGTACTGGGGACTGGAGCCTAGGCCGCCGAGGGACCGCTGAGCTGCTGGAATGAGGTGCTGGGGGCTGCAGCCTGGGCCACCGAGGGACCCTCGAGCTTGTTAGGGGAGCGCTGTAGCTAAAGAGCTGACACAGTACAAGAGCTGTTATAGTAGTCTGTGTTTTGTGGGGGGGAAACGGTGCTGTGGTGTTTTTGTCACTTGGGGGTGCGCCGGAGTGTGGTGTTTTTGTCACTTGGGGGTGCGGGGGAGGCGTGGGCTTGGGGTGTATGTCACTTGGAGGGGCGCGGGGGGTGTGCCGGCTTTTGGCGTCGCGCGCCGGCTTTTGGCGTCGCGCGCCGGCTTTTGGCGTCGCGCGCCGGCTTTTGGCGTCGCGCGCCGGCTTTTGGCGTCGCGCGCCGGCTTTTGGCGTCGCGCGCCGGCTTTTGGCGTCGCGCGCCGGCTTTTGGCGTCGCGCGCCGGCTTTTGGCGTCGCGCGCCGGCTTTTGGCGTCGCGCGCCGGCTTTTGGCGTCGCGCGCCGGCTTTTGGCGTCGCGCGCCGGCTTTTGGCGTCGCGCGCCGGCTTTTGGCGTCGCGCGCCGGCTTTTGGCGTCGCGCGCCGGCTTTTGGCGTCGCGCGCCGGCTTTTGGCGTCGCGCGCCGGCTTTTGGCGTCGCGCGCCGGCTTTTGGCGTCGCGCGCCGGCTTTTGGCGTCGCGCGCCGGCTTTTGGCGTCGCGCGCCGGGCGGTTCTGAGGTCGTTCTATGGTGGCTGGCTGAGGAAGAGGGTAGGGGCGGAGCTCCGTGGTTGTGAGGGGCGGGGCAGCTGTTGCCGTCATTTGGGGGAGAGGGCGGGCCCTGCCGCATCGTGCTGGGTGGTAGCTGTTTGGGGGGGGGGGGGGGGGGGAAGACCGTGTGGGGCGTTGTGTGCAGCCTCCGTTTTCCGTACCGTGTGGTGTTGTCTGCGGTCTTGGCGGGGGAGTTATGGGTGCTGTGGGCTGAATGGAGGAGGAGGGGAGAGTGACGCGTGTCCATGGTTTCTGCTGCTGTGTGCGGGACGGGGGAGTGGGGGCGCTGGGAAGCGCTTAAGGGAGGAGGGTGAGATGCGCGGGCTCCGCCGCTCTCCCCCGCCGCTGCCCCGCGCGGGCTCCGCCGCTCTCCCCCGCCGCTGCCCCGCGCGGGCTCCGCCGCTCTCCCCCGCCGCTGCCCCGCGCGGGCTCCGCCGCTCTCCCCCGCCGCTGCCCCGCGCGGGCTCCGCCGCTCTCCCCCGCCGCTGCCCCGCGCGGGCTCCGCCGCTCTCCCCCGCCGCTGCCCCGCGCGGGCTCCGCCGCTCTCCCCCGCCGCTGCCCCGCGCGGGCTCCGCCGCTCTCCCCCGCCGCTGCCCCGCGCGGGCTCCGCCGCTCTCCCCCGCCGCTGCCCCGCGCGGGCTCCGCCGCTCTCCCCCGCCGCTGCCCCGCGCGGGCTCCGCCGCTCTCCCCCGCCGCTGCCCCGCGCGGGCTCCGCCGCTCTCCCCCGCCGCTGCCCCGCGCGGGCTCCGCCGCTCTCCCCCGCCGCTGCCCCGCGCGGGCTCCGCCGCTCTCCCCCGCCGCTGCCCCGCGCGGGCTCCGCCGCTCTCCCCCGCCGCTGCCCCGCGCGGGCTCCGCCGCTCTCCCCCGCCGCTGCCCCGCGCGGGCTCCGCCGCTCTCCCCCGCCGCTGCCCCGCGCGGGCTCCGCCGCTCTCCCCCGCCGCTGCCCCGCGCGGGCTCCGCCGCTCTCCCCCGCCGCTGCCCCGCGCGGGCTCCGCCGCTCTCCCCCGCCGCTGCCCCGCGCGGGCTCCGCCGCTCTCCCCCGCCGCGGGCTCCGCCGCTCCGTGCACTATCTACGTGTCTGCGCTACCCGCCGTTGTGTGCCTAAGTACTGGGTGCTTAGTGTGGCCATAGCTGCCTCAAGAATTGCAGCGCTGAGCTGCGCTCTGCGCAGGGTCAAACAGGGCTGTATAGACTTAATGCTTCAAAGGAAGTAGCCAGGCAGTGTTGACACTGTTTCAGCCTCCAGGGGCTGCTCAAGTTCTGTGAAGCAGTTTAGTTTCATCCTGCTCTGGCCCGGCTCAAGGTGCTGCCTTGTCCACGTGCCCCGTGGTTAATGCAGCCGGCTCCTTCGTTCCGTGATACGTGCGACGTGTGCAGCAGACAATCCATGACAGGCTGTCCCCGCCCCGGGTCGCGTCCGCAGGGCTTTTCCTCGCTTCCCACAGGAAGGCATCAGTGACTGCGTTTTCGTTGCCACAAAAATCGGATACTTAACCGTTTTAAAGCATTTTAATCATTTGAAAAGTTTTCTCACTTCTCTGAAATTCCTAGTGTTTTCGATTACTTAAAAATCATTTTGAGTGAGATTAAATATCTTCAGCTGACCTGGAGAATTCTGGCTTGGAAATGTCATTGCAGACTGATCTGAACAATTGCTCACCTCACAGTGTCTCTATGTGCTCAGCCTGGCCTTTGGAAAGGCTCCTCTGGGAATCCATCCCGCAGTAGCCTTCCCGCAGCCAAGGAGCGAGGGACACAGAATAGGCTCGAAGCAGAGAACTGTATATGAACTTCCCTGTGTGTTATCCCTGTGTGCTGATAATGCACATGGGCAGTGACCCCAGGACTGTGTTTTTCAGAGGGACTGTGAGCTGTGTGCATGCAAATAAAGTCCTGAGGTTGTGCCCATTTAGTGCAGTTTCCTGTTCCATTCTTATTACTTCCGATTTGGAATAGGAACTGCTTTGCTCAATTGAAGGAAGAGACATTGTATGCTGGAGCCGAGGGAACTTGTTTACCCTACTCACATCAACACTGTTGCAGCAGCCTTGATTTTCCCATTACTAGACCTGGGAGGGGAAGAGAGAAGCTCTGCCCAGTGTGTTTCAATGAAGACATATGCTCTGGCTCTTGCATTTGAGAAAAAAACTGCTACTGCCTTGTGAACACCATTTGTTCCATGCAGTAGTGCTGGAGACAGCACTTGGAGCCTCTCCCAATGGAGCAAAGAGTCAAGTCATACAGTTTACTCAAACACCCATTAGTGCAATATATTTAGCATTTGCAATCTTGTAAGTTACAGGATGATGCAAAGCCCAGTCCTTGTGTGCACAGCATCCCCTTTCCATGGCAGGGCGGCATGGCCACGGGTCAGAAAACCCAGCAGTGTCAGCACAGCAGCTTTTGCAACGAGGCTGAAGCAGATCAGCACAGTTGGAGCTGGTTAGCAATGATTTAAAGCAATTTTTGTTGCTCTCAGCCAGCCCTTCCTCATCACCCTGCAGGATGGGGACAAAGTGAGGGGCAGCTGGGCCTGGTGCTGCTCAGAGCTTGGCTTCAGCAGCTCAAACCATCTGCGCTGGTGGGACCCTCTCGAGTCACTGCCTGCCCAGCACGGCGCTGTGCCCGGGACCAGGCAGGATTAGGGAGCTCATGTGATTCCTGCAGCTGCAGAGCTGCCAGGGGCCGCTTTGCCTCTGAGCTGCCACGCTGCAGCGTTGCAGTCTTGGCTTTGCAACCAAAGGCCTTTGTGAAAAAGACTCCTGAGCAATAAGAATGCCACCAGTGGCCGTCCTGCCGGCAGCTTTACCCTGTGCCTGCACCTCAGCTTGAGCAGTGCTCATTTCCTTGAGGGCTGTCGTTCATCTGCCTCCTCTATTACCTACACTGCTTTTAACCTGTACCGTAGGCGCATGGTTGTTTGTATTAATGTAGAGTGGGAGGAAGAGGAGTAAGAAAAACGGTTCTCGTGGAGCTCAGTGTTAGTGCGGGACGGGCTGTGCCGCTCCTGTCAGGCTGTGGTCTCTGCGTGGAAAGTGTTTTCTAAAGCCTATTAATTATTCAGCATTATTCACCAAATCAGTATGAATAATTCCATCCTTGAAACCCACTCTCAGTTGAGGGAAGACAAAAGGAGAACTGTTTAGGTGGAGCGCCCTTCCGTAGCTCACATGGTGCCTTCCTGCTCTTTGGCTGGATGAATTCCTGACACTGCCTTCCCAAAGGGGAAAACTCATGTTTGTAATTTCGCATCTTTGGTTTGTTTCCAGCTTTAACTGTACCTGCTGGCCAGGTTGCAGAAGAGGCTGTTCTTGAAGACCGCAATGATGCGGAAGAGGAAGAGCCCCCAGCCAAGAGGCAAAAAGTGGAACAAAATATAAATGATGTGGAGGAAGACGAGGTGGGTGTTCCTGCCCGCAGCTGTCCCTTGTGCATCTCCTTGGAATCGCGAGGCCTCCAGGCCGAGCTCTCCTGACTTTCCTTCCCCGTAGGCCGGCGATGTCAGGGAGCTGCCGCTGCAGCAGCTGCGGGAGGAGAACCGCAGGGCTCAGGAATACTGCGACCGGCTGCTGCGGAAGGAGCGCGAGGCCGAGCGCTGCCGGCTGCAGCTCGTGGCCATGGTGAGGCCGGAGGCCGGCGCGGAGGCTGCGCTGCTCCACCAGGTCATGGTGAGCACGGAAGAGCCGGAGGGACCCGAACTAGCCACAATGGAGATGGACCAGCCGTCTGATCCCACCGTGGAGACTGTGGGCTCCTAATCCTGCCTCCCTGACCTTGTTTTGTAAAGGAAAACACACACACACATATATATATGTACAGAACATGCTGCCAGCAAGCAGTGTTGGGAGGTCTTTTAGCAAGCAGCTTTTCCTCCAAAGAATTAGGCCAAATTGAGGCAACCTTCATTGCAGGAGTGAGGCCCAGGTTGAGCGTGCAGGAGCTTTTGAGGTATTGGGGAATTACACTTTATCCTCTTGGGGCTGTTAGGGACAGTTTTGGGCAGCTCCACAGCAGACTGCTTAACTACCTAAAGGGATTACAAAAAATCCTGCTCGTGTTTATGGAGCTCAGTCCAACATTGACCCTTTTGCATGGGCAGCGGCGCTTGCACCACGAATGGCTGCTAAACTGAACGGTGGTTGTTGTCTTTGGAGACAGATTGATCCCTTTGTTGGTACAAGGACATGTCTCCTTGCAAAGGGGAGAATTCATCTGCTCTGGCCCCTGTTCATTATTTTCTTCTCCTGGTTGTGTAGCTGCTGGCAATGTTAGTGGTGGTCATCCCATCCATGGTGGGTTATTCCATCCATGCTCCTTGTGTTGCTGTTTTCCCTGTTATTTCCACATGTGCCCTGATAATGGGTTTGTGTTGGTTCTGCTGCCGCCTTTATGGCATTTCCTTGTTCATGGGTTATCCCGTGTTGCGACGTTTGGGATGTGACAGAGCTGGATGAGCGCCCTGTGCCGCAGCGCCCACATCCCCAGCTGTCCAGAGTCCTGTCTGGGAGCGCTCCTGTCCTGGATTCATTGGACCATGCAGGAAGGAAATGCTGGATCTGCCACAGTCACCTCTCTGGCAGCTTGGAGCAGCGCTTGGACCTGGTGGGGATGGCCAGGGAGCTTGAGGAAGGAAACGTTTATGGAGCTCCTCTCGCAAAGGCAACTTGCTGGTTTTGGGAATCTAAGTGCATTTATTTATAACCAGTGTAGCTATATTTTAAATGAGACTTTTTATTAAAGCCTTCACAAAACCTTTTGCAAAAAGATAATTATTTGGAATGAATGGGTGAGTGTTGGGAGAACCCTGGCTGGTGCCTGCGGCTGTGCTCAGGCTAGAGCTGCAAAGCGGGAAGATCCCAGCAGATACGGGGTAGATCTAGATCCCCATTCCCAGTCCCTGGAACGCAGGGCTGTTTGGGTGGACAGGGGCGCTGCCCCCTCCGCTCCGCTGCAGCTCGCAGGGGTTCTCTGCATTGGGGGTGTTGGGCCGAGCTGGGGAACAACAACCACCCCCCCGGAAGGAAGGGGGGAAACGCTCGGCATTGGGTTGCAGCGAGCCGGAGCGGAGGGAGCCGCAGCGCGGGGGCATCGCACAGAGTCGTGGTTGTGGGCGCAGGGCTGCGCTGAGCCCTGCGGAGCATCCCAGCTATGCCCAGCATCCCTGCGGAATCCATAAGGAATCCGCCCCCGGAGTGTCCCATGAGGGCAGCGTGGGGCTTTCAGCAGTGAGCGGCGGCGCCCTGGGCCGGCACCAGCCGGGACCAGCACGGCCGGAGCTCCTGGGGATGGGGAGGGGATGGGAACCCAGACCCATTCCCGGGAAAGCACTGGGTTTGTTCCCTCCCTTGCCAGGCTTGGGCCGACAGGAGCGTGTGTGTCCAGCGCGGCTGGCACCAGCCGGAGGGCCCAGGGGCTCCCTGGGGCTGGAATCCTCCAACCCGCCCCAGGGAGGTTCTTTTTCCAGCCCCGACCCCAATTCCCCCCTTCTCTGCCTGTGTCCACAGTGCGGCGGGGTAGGGGGTGGGACCTGATTCAGAGCCGCTGAGCGGGACCAGGGCTGCGATCCGGATAGCGGGAAGTGCTTCCCTCTGGACGGGGAAGCAGCGCTGCGGGGCCCGGGAACCCTCCTGCCATGGGGGGCGCCTTGTCCCCAACACCAGCAGCCCCAAAACATGGACCGCAACACCCACCCCCTGCCCCTTCCCCTGTCCCACTCTGCCCCACTGCCCCTTGTCCCCCCTGCACCCCCTTGTCCCCTCCTGCTGCCCAGTGTCCCCTCTCCCCCCCCAGACCCCCCACAGAGCCAGGCGGGTGCCGCACCCCGGGGTCACTCTGTAATTGCTGCAGGGGCCGAGCCCCGTCCTACACAGTAGGACAAACAAAGCTGTGTCCTTGTCCCTAGCGTCCCCCGCACTGGCTCTGATGGCCCCAAACAGCCCATAAATTAGAAAGGAGGGAACTGGGAGGGGACGGAGGGGACCTGAGGGTGTCAGAGACCCTGTCCTGTGGGGCTGGGATGGGCGGAGGGCCAGGGCCATGGGGCCAGGGACATGGGGACCCCCATCAGCCAGGGCCTGGGGCAGTTTAGGGACAAGGAGACGCCATCCCCAGGGACAGGGAGCTGGGGACAGCTCAGGGACATGGCTGCCCCGTCACCCCGTGCCGGGATAGGAGGGACCTCCAGGGGGGCAGCCCGGGCTCCCTCGTCCCGGCTGTGTCGGTAGGACACACGGGGCTGTCGCCGTGTCCCGGGCGCTCAGGGCGGCGCCGCCAGGGGCGGCGGCAGCAGCCGGGGCCTGGCCGAGAGGGAGCGGCCGAGGGCGCCGGGCCAGGCCGGGCCGGGCCGCGCCGGGCCGGGCCCCGCCGAGAGCGCCCGTGCGAGCGCGCGCGGCCGCCCCGCCGGGGCCGCCCCCAGCGAGCGGCTCTGCCGCAGCGGCCGCCGGCGCGGGGGGCTGTCGGGGGGGACGTCGAGGCGGCGCACGCTGCAGCGCGGGGCGCCCGGCAGCCGCTCGCCGGGGGCGGCCCCGGCCGGCGGCTCCGCGGGGGCCTCGGGCGGCAGCGGCGGCAGCGGCGGGTAGAGGCGGGCGGGCGGCGGCGGCGGCGCCTCGGGCGGGCGGCGCGGGGCGGCGGGCGGCGGCGCGGGGCGCTCGGCGGCGCGGGGCGGCGCGGGGCCGCGGCAGCAGGCGGCCAGGAGCCCCGCGGCCAGCGCGCCCAGCGCGAAGGCGCCCAGCGCGCAGCCCGCCAGCACCGGCAGCGGCACCGCCGCGCCCCGCGCCGCCCGCCGCACCCCTGCGGGCGGCAGCGCCTCAGCGAGCGCCCACCGGGCACCGGCGGCCCCGGCCCGTCCCGCCCCGCGGGCGCCCCCCGTCCCCGGGGCTCCCCTGGGATCTTGGCTCCGTCCTGGCCCTTGGGGCCGCCCTGCTCCGTGCGTCCCTCCCTGAGCCCTGGGGTCCCTCCTGGTCCCCAAAACCCTTCCCCGGCTCCTGGGGGCTCTCCCAGCTCCTGGGGTCCCTCCCAGGTCCCTGGGGTCCCTCCTGGCTCCTCGGGTGCCTTCCAGATCCCTGAGGTCCCTCCTGGTCCTTGGGTCACTTCCTTGTCCCCCAGATCCCTCAATGGTCCCTGGGATCCCTCTATATTTCCAAATCCCACCCCAGTCCCTGGGGTCCCTCCCTGGTCCCTGGGGTCCCAGGACAAGCATTGTCACCCATGGGTGCTCATGGGTGGTGGTGGGTGTTACTGACCGTGGGCCAGGTCCTCGTCCCCGTCCCCTGTGGCTGACACGTCTGCGGGAGCAAAGGGGGGTCAGGCCAGGACCCTGGGGCCACCCGGCACCCCCCGGGTGCCTCCCCCGTCCCCCTGTGCTGCCCACTGGCCCCGTTCACCTGGGCAGGTCTCTGTGAGCCCGGAGTCTCCATCCACATCCTGCTCAAAGCCCAACCTGGCCCCATGTTGGGGGGGACACGTCATCCGCTGTCCCCAGTGTCCCCACAAGGAGGGGACCAGGTGGCCGGGAACTCATGCAAGTGGGGCCAGGACAGCCCAGTGTGTCCCCCCTTGGGGGGTGTCACGGCCGGTGCCACTTACGGGAGGTCCTCGGAGAAGGGGACGCAGCCCCCGGGCGGCAGCCACACGCAGTAGGGGTCACGGGCGGCCAGGCAGCTCCTGCGGCACCGGGGCCTGAGCACCGGGGAGCGCGGGGACCCCCTGCCCCGTGCACCCTGCCCCGTGCACCCTGCCCCGTGCACCCTGCCCGGCCCGGCCCGTGTCCCTGCAGATCCCCGGGCTCCTGCTCGTGCCTGTGCCTGGCATGTCCTTGTGCCTGGCACGTCCTTGTGCCTTGCACGTCCTTGCAAATCCTCGTGCCTTTGCATGTCTTCGTGCCCTTGCACCTCCCTGCATTCTTACATATCCCATGTCCTTGCACACCCCTGCGTCCCTGCAGGCCCCTGCATCCCTGCATCCCCGTGCTGCTCTTGCACATCCCTCATCCTTGCACGTCCCTGCATGTCTGCACATCCCTACATCCCTGCAGGCCCCTATATCCCTGCCCGCCGTCCTGCTCTCGCACACCCTCGTGCTGTTGCTCCTTCCCTGGGCTCTCCCCACACCCCGTGCCCGTTAACGCCCCCCGGTGTCCCTGCACCCGCCGTGTCCCCGGCGCTCACCCGCGGCAGGCGCCGTGCCGGGCGCAGCGGCTCAGGGGCAGCCGCACGAGGCAGCCGGCGAAGGCCACGTAGAGCTCCCAGCGCGGCGGGTGCAGCTCCAGGGCCAGCACCCGGCTGGCACCGCGCGGCCCCCGGCACCTGCACCCGCCACACGCGTCAGCACCCACTGCGGGACCCCACAGCACCCACTGCGACCTTGCAGCCCCCGCTGGGACCCCACAGCACCCATCGGGACCCCGCAGCACCCGTCAAGACCCCATGGCACCTGCGTGGCCCCGCAGCACCCAACGTGACCCCATGGCACCCATCGGGACCCCGCAGCACCCACTGGGACCCCGCAGCACCCATCAGGACCCCATGGCATCTGCGCGGCCCCGTGGCACCCACTGGGACCCCATGGCACCCATTGGGACCTCACAGCACCCACTGGGACGCCGCAGCACCCATCAGGACCCCATGGCATCTGCGCGGCCCTGCGGCACCCACTGCGACCCCGTGGCACCCACTGGGACCGCACGGCACCTGCACGGCCCTGCAGCACTCACGGGCACCCTATGGCACCCATTGGGACCCAATGGCACCTGCGTGGTCCCGCAGCACCCACAGCCCAGGGAAAGGGAAGGGGCTCTCGCCGTCCTCCACTGCCTCCCCTGCACATGGGGAAACTGAGGCAGGGAGCAGCCCCTGCCACCCCCGCCCTCCCGCAGCCCCAGAGCCCAGGCATCCGGGCCTCACCGCCCGGGGTCGTAGAGGCTGATCTCCTCGAGCAGCAGCGCCCCGGGCTCCGGGCCGGCCCCGGGCGCCTCCCCGGGCTCCCGCGGCGCCGCCAGCACCTTGAGCAGCCGCCCGTCCTCGGCACCGAGGAAGAGGATGGTGCGATTGCCCCGCGGCGCCGCGTCCACCGCCAGCTGCGTCAGCCTGCGTGCAGGGAGCCCCGCGCTGCCGCCGGCGCCCAGCGGCACCCACCGGCACCCAACAGCGCCCACCGGCATCCGAGGGCACCCACCAGCGCCCAACAGTGCCCACCGGCACCCAACAGCACCCACCGGCATCCAAGGGCACCCACCAGCGCCCAACAGCGCCCAACAGTGCCCAACAGTGCCCACCAACACCCAACAGTGCCCACCGGCACCCAAGGGCACCCACCAGCGCCCAACAGCGCCCACCAACACCCAACAGTGCCCACCGGCGCCCCACAGTGCCCACTAGCACCCAAGGGCACCCACCAGCACCCACCAGTGCCCACTGGCACCCAACAGCGCCTTGTGCACCCACTGCACAGCACCCTTGCATGCCCCTTGCACACCCCTTGCTCATCCCTTGCTCACCCCTTGCTCATCCCTTGCTCACCCCTTGCTCACCCATTGCACCCCCTTTGCGCCCCCCTCGCCCCCCACACCTCCCTCGCACCCCTCGCGCCCCGCGCGCCCCTCGCCCACCTGCTGCCTGTGCGGGTGAAGAGGGGCCGCCCGGTGGCGGCGCCCACGGCGTCGCGCAGCAGCGGGTGCGCCTTGGCGAACGCCAGCGTCTCGTCGGGGAAGTCGCTGGAGCTGCGGAAGGCGGCGGCCGCCCCGGCGCCCGCGCAGCTCCCCGGCCTGCGGGGCCGGCGCCGTCAGCGCCCGCCGCGGCACCCCCTCCCCAGCCCCGCGGGCCCCGGCGTCCGGGCGCTACCTGGGCCGGGGCACCCGCTCGTCGGGGACGGCGGCCCAGGCGCCGTCGGCGCCGCGCGGCTCCTGGAAGCGGCCCTCGAAGGCGCGCTCCACGTCGGCCAGGTAGAAGGCGCACACGGCCGAGCCGGGGATGCTGCGGGGACGGCGCCGCTCACGCCCCGGGGATGCCCTGGCCCTGCCGGGTCCCCCCGCCCGCTGCCACCCGGCCCTGGTCCCCCTCCAGGTGCCCCTGTCCCCGTGTCTTGTCCCCTCGGGGCCCCCGAGCCCCCGTCCCTGCTGCGCCCCTGAGCCCTGCCCCCATTGTGCCCATGTCCCCACCAAACCCATCTCCTCATGTCCCCATCTGCCTGTCCCCTGTGTCCCCACGTGCCCCTGTCAGCTGTGAACCCACCCCATGCATTGGTGTCCCAGCCCTGGTTCCATGGAGGGGTGTCCCCATCCCTCCATGACCCATGTCCCATATCCCCATGTGCTATGGCCCAGCCCTGTGTCCCCATATCCCCATGTCCCCATGACCCCATGTCCCCGCGACCCCATGTCCCCATGCCCCATATCCCCATGTCCCTGTGTCCCCATGTCCCATGCCCCGTGGCCTTGTGTCCTCATATCCCCATGTCCCCCACGTCCCCATGCTCTGCATCCTCATGCCCTGCGGCCCCATGTGCCCATGTCCCCAAATCCCCATGTCCCCGTGCCCCCGTGCCTGTTGCGCTGGGTGCCAAACAGCGCGAGGACGGCGGGGCGGCCGTGCAGGCGCCACGGAGCCGTCACGGCCTCGAGGACGTCGAAGTAGAAGGCGGCGTCGCCCGGCACGGAGCAGTTGAGCCGGGCCTTGAGGAAGGAGGTCCAGCGGCGCTCGAGCGCCCGCGCCGAGCCGCCGCGGTCGTTGCGGCACACGCGGGCCACCCGCGCCACCGCCACCTGCGCCGCCACCGTCACCGCGGGCACCCGGCGCGGGGCACCCGGGCCTGGCAGCCGTGGGCACCCCAGGCCATGGCGCCCCGGGGACATGGGCACCCGTGGTCACCCCCGGCATTGGTGCCCATAGACATTGACCCATAGACACTGGCATCCTTGGGCACCCCCTCGGCATTGGCCCCCATAGATATTGGCGCTTGTGGTCACCCCCGGCATTGGCACCCATAGATGTGGGCGCCCATAGACACTGACCCATAGACATTGGCATCCTTGGGCACCCCCTGGGATTAGCACCCGTAGTCATGGGCACCCATAGACATTGACCCATAGACACTGGCATCCTTGGGCACCCCCTCGGCATTGGCACCCCCTGGCATTGGCCCCCAAAGACGTGGGCACCCATGAACCCAGGTTGGTTCCCCGGGCACGAGCAGCTGGGGTCGCCCCACAGACACCCGTGGGTGTCAGCGCCGCGCGCAGCCGTCGGGGCCGGGCGCCCACCTTGCCCAGGGCGCTGAGCTCCACGGCGACCTCGCGGAAGAAGAAGTAGACGTAGGGGCCATAGGGCAGCGCCCGCACGAAGTGGGGCTCTGCGGGTGGCGCATGAGTCCCGCAGCCCCCATGTCCTGTCTCCCGCACCTCCGTGTGTCCCCATGTGTCACCTTTTGCCCTCATGTCAGCCGCTATCACTGTGTCCCCATGCCCTGTCCCCATGTGTCCCCCGTCCCCCCCACACCCTGTCCCCATGCGCCTCCATGTCCCCATGCCCTGTCCACCCATGTCCCCATGCCCTGTTCTCCACGTCCCCATTCCCTGTGTCCACCCATGCCCTGTACCCTCATGTCCCCATGCCCCGTGCCTCTGTATCCCTGTGTGCCTCCCCACGTCCCTGTGCCCTATCCCCATGTCCCGGTGCCCTGTCCCCGCCCCATCCTGGCGCTGTCCCCGTGTGCTCTTTCCCCCTGTCCCCCACGTCCTCATGCCCTGTCCCTGCGTGTCCCCGCGTGTCCCCCGCGGTGCGGGTACCCTGCAGCCAGCGGGAGCTGTGCTTGAGGGTGCGCAGGGGCGGCCCGGCCTGGCCCAGGCTGCGGTAGATGACGGGGTCGCTGGCCTGGAAGTCGGCCACGGTGGCCGAGTAGAGGCTGCCGTCTGCGGCGGGGACGGGGACGGCGCTGCTGAGCGGCCCGCGGCGCCCCGGCCCCCGCGGCGCCCCGGCACCCACCGGCGAACACGGCCACGTTGCTCTGCTGGGCGTCGAAGGGGCAGCGCGCCTGCCCGCTCAGCTCGTCGCCCTCCTGCGCCAGGGAGCCCAGCTGGGGGACGGGAATGAGCCCCGCCGGGCACGGCCCCCGGCCATGTCCCCCTGGCTGTGTCCCCCTGGCTGTGTCCCCCTGGCCGTGTCCCCCCAGCCGGGTCACCCCAGCCAGGTCACCCCAGCCATGTCCCCCCGGCCGTGTCCCCCCGGCCGGGTCACCTCGTAGACGCGGCACAGCGGGTTGAAGCCGTTGGTGCCGCACGCCAACAGGGTCCGCGCGTCCCGCGGCACCAGCACCTTGATGTAGTTGTAGCACTCGTCCTGCGCGGGGACACGGGAGGGGGACATGGGGATACAGGGGTGCCAGCTGCCCCACCTGCCCCATAGCCCCTGTGTGCCGTGTCCCCATGTCCCTGCATGCCCTCGGCCCCACACCCTGCGCCCATACAGCCTGTGCCCCCATCCCCACGGCCCCGTGGCGCTGTCCCCTGTCCCAGCCCTGCGCCCTACCTGCCGCTTGCCCCGCAGTGCGCAGTGCTCCCTGTCCCGCGCTGCCCACGTGAGGTGCTGCGGGGCACGAGGGGGCTGTGGGCACCGGCTGGTGCCCCAGGGGCCCAGGCGTCCGGGCTCTGGCCCCACCGGGCAGCGCCCCCCCCGTGCCCCCTACCCGTGCAGGGTACAGGGTCTGCTCGTCCTGCTCCAGGTCGAAGGCGTAGATGTGGTCCCTGCGTGGAGCGGGGCCGTGAGCGGGCGAGGGGCAGGGGACGGGCGAGGGGCACGGGGACATGTGAGGGGTACAGGGACAAGGGACATGTGAGGGACACAGGGACAGGGGACATGTGAGGGGTACAGGGACAGGGGACAAGTGAGGGGTACAGGGACAAGGGACATGTGAGGGGTACAGGGACAAGGGACATGTGAGGGACACAGGGACAGGAGACATGTGAGGGACACAGAGACTTGCAAGGGACATGGGGACAGGGGAAGTGTGAGGGGCACAGAGACACATAAGGGGACCTGGGAGGGTTGCAAGAAAGATTGGGGACTTGGAGAGGGCAGGAGGACATGCGAGGGGACATGAGGACGTGCCAGGGGACATGAGGACGTGCGAGGGGACACAAGGGTGCGCAAGGGGCACGGGCAGCACAGGAGGGTACAGGGCCACACATGGGGACACGAAGGTGGGCAAGGGGTCCCGGTGCCGCGCGAGGGGCGCAGGGACGTGCAGGGACCCTGCGGCCGTGTGAGGGACATTGGGTGGCCTTGTACCCGCGCGAGGGACACCGGGTGGCCGCGGGCCGCGCTCACCGGGCCGCCACGAAGAGGGTGCCGTTGAGGCTCAGCATGCGCTGGAAGCCGAGGCCCAGCTGGGCTGTGACGTTGTCACCGCGGAGGCCGCTGAAGCGGGGGTAGGCGGCGGTGCCTGGCGGGGACGGGGGCGGGTGTCACCCCCGTGTCACCCCCGGCCCCCGGCCCCGGCCCCCGCGCTCACCCGGCAGCCCCACGGTGCTGCGGGGCTCCAGGTCCTGCGGGAAGGAGCGCGCCGGCCCCGGCAGCGCCAGCGCGAGGAGGAGCGGCGGGAGGAGGGACGGCGGCAGCGGCGGCACCGGCGGCATCTCCGGGGCACGGGCACCCTGGCGGGACACGGGGCCACCCTGAGCTCGGCCAGGCTGGGGCCACAAGCCCGGGGGGGCGGAAAGGGGAGGGCGCCCGGTGCACCCCGAGCAGCGACTGTCCCCCCGCTCTGGCTGCTGTGGCCGTCGCCAGGGCGGGGTGACAGTCGGGGTGCGGGATCCAGCGTCTGGCACCCGTGGGGGACCGGCACGACCGTTCACGGGGAGCTGGGACGGGACGGGACGGGAGGGGACAGGCAGCGCTGAGCGCGGGGAACCCCGCGCGGCCGGTCCCGAGAGCGGGGACAGCCCGCGCGGCCGGTCCCGAGCACGGGGACATCGAGCACGGCCGGTCCCGAGAGCGGGGACAACGAGCACGGCCGGTCCCGAGCCCGGGGACAACGAACGCGGCCGGTCCCGAGCGCGGGGACCGGGACACATCCCGCTCCCACCTCCGCGCTCCCGCCCGCTCCCCGCGCCGAGGACCCTCCCGTCCCTCCTCCCCGGTGCAGCCCGGGGCTCCCGGGGCAGCGGCGCGCGGCACCGGCGGTACCGGCGGCGCTCGGCCGTGCGCACCCCCGCGCGCTCACAGCCGCACCCCCCCGCGCCCCCCGCCGCACAGCCCGTCCCGTCCCGCCGCGCAGCCCGTCCCGTCCCGCCGCGCCCGGTACCGGCTCCGCCGCCGCGCGCGGCCCCGAGCGGTCCCGCCCCGGAACGGGCCGGGAAACGGCCCCGAGCGGCTCCGAGCGGCGGCGGAGGCGGGGACAGCGCGGGGCACCGGGCACGGGACACCGGGCACCGGGCAGGGCTGCACGCGGGCACCCCGGGGCGCCCCGCGCCTCCCGCCTCGCGCCCGTCGGGGCTGCCGCACGTGCGAGGAGTTCGCGGGGCCTCAGCCCGGAGCTGCCCCCACCCCGCGGGGACGCGCGGGACAACCAGGGGCCGCGTCCCGCCGCCCGCTCCGGGGAGGGGGGGGACGTTTCCCGTTCGGAAACGGCTTCCCGGACGGAGAGGGGAGCGGAGCGGGAGCCTCCCCGGAGCAGCCGGTGCCACCGCGGGCCCCGGCGTCCGGGGGGTTCCCCTCCCCCGTGGTCGGCCCCGTTCCTTTGTAGGAGGAAGGGCCCCGGCGTCCGGGCCCCCAGCCCCGTCCCGGCCCCCGCGGGGGCAGGAAGGAACCCGCGCGTCCGGGCCCGTCCCCGCCCCCGCGTCCTGGCCGCCCGCCCGAGCCCCGGCCGGGATTAGCCCGGGGGATTTAGGGGATTTGGGGGCTCCTGGGGCAGGGGGGGACGTCCCTGTGTCCCGTGGTGGCCTTGTCCCCCCCTCCCGTCCCCGGCTGCCTATAGATAGCCGTTAATCCCCGCTAATGAGATGAGCTCAATTAGCGGCGGGGGCAGCGGGGTGGAGGCTGGCGCGGACACGAGCGCGCGGGAAAGCACACGCGTGTGCGAGCGGGCACGGGGACGCACACGCGTGGGGAATGACCGTGGGGATGTACACGCGTGTGCGAGCGGGCACGGGGGTGCACACGCGTGGGGAATGACCATGGGGATGCACACGCGTGTGCGAGCGGGCACGGGGGTGCACACGCGTGGGGAATGACCGTGGGGATGCACACGCGTGTGCGAGCGGGGAAGGGGACGCACACGGGTGTGCATCCCCACGGTCATTCGCACACGCGCGTGCAGGGGCGCCCCAAGCGCAGCCGCGGGGGCTCGAGAGACACCCACGGGACACGGCGGCCCCTGGGGACAGCCCGGGGGCCTCGGGCGACACCTGGTGGCGCCGCGCGGGCCGTGTCCCCGGCGGGCGGGTTGCCATGTCCCTGTGCGGGGTGGCCGTGTCCCTATGGGGGGTCACGGTGCCCCCCGGGAGTGGCCGTGTCCCTGTGTCCCTATGGGGGGTCACCGTGTCCCTATGGGGGGTCACCGTGTCCCCGGGGCTGCGGTGTCGCCCCCGGCAGCGCCCGTGTCCCCGGGCCCGGTGCCGCTCCGGCCGCCGCCATGATGCCCGCCGTCACCCCGGCAACGCCAGAAGGGGCGTGCCGCAGCCCGCCCGGAAGTGGACGTGACGTCAGCGCCGCGCGCGCGCGCACCCGTCCCCGCGGCAACGGCCGGAAGGGGGCGGCCTGCGGCGCGCGCGCCGCGGTGGAAATGACGTCGGCGCTGCGCGGAGGCGGCCGCAGCCATGTCGGCGGGCGGCGCGGGGCAGCGCGAGGCGGCGGGCGGCGGGTGAGGGGCCGGGAACCGCGGGGGCCGGGATGGGACCGGGACCAGAGTGGGGTGGGGCAGGACGAGACCGGGGCGGGCACCGGGGCGGGCGGCGCGTGGGAGCCGCGCGGAGGCCCCGCGGGGCGGCGGGGCCTGAGGCCTTCCCGTTCCGCAGGCGCCGCAGCAAGTGGGACCAGCCCGGCCCGGCGCCCCCGTTCCTGCTGCCCGCGGCGGCGCCGCTGCCCGGCCGCCCCTTCCCGGGCGAGGGCGGCTCCGGCGCGGCGGGCGCCGAAGGCTCCGCCGCCCCCTCGGGGGCGCTGGACGCGGCCGCGGCGGTGGCGGCCAAGATCAACGCGATGCTCATGGCCAAGGGGAAGCTGAAGCCGGCGCCCAGCGGGGCCGACAAGGTGCGTGGAGCCGCGCGTCCGCGGCGGGACGGGGGAGGGCAGCCCCTCGCCTCGCTCGTCGGCGGGAGCAGCCGGGAAACGTTACCCGCAAAGCGCTGGAAACCGGGCAGGACGCGGTAAAACCCCCAAACGCTGCCCGGGCTGCGGGTCGTGCCCAGCCTGGCTGCTCCGCCGCGGGGCTTGGCCGAGCCGAGCTTTAGGAGGACCCTAAATCACCTGGAGGTGTCTCCTAAACGCTGTGCCCGGCCCAGCCCCTCCAGCGTTGAGCGAGGGTTGTCCCTGTGCCGGGAGCGGCAGCGCGGGGTTAAGCTCTAAGCCGAGGGGTCCTGAGGTCACGAGATAAAGCTGCTGCGTGCCAGGTCCTCCAGCACAAACCGCCCCGCTCTGCACGCTGATGGTGCTCCAGCGAGGTTCTGTCCCCTAAAAACTTAATTAGTTAAGAAAATAAGCCCTTGGCTTCCTAATGACATCTGCTTTGAAACGATAGCGCAGCTTCAGCCTTGAGCTGTTTGTTGTTCGTGTTTGTAGGCAGTGTGGGTTCAGCAGCTGAAAAGAGAGTAAAAAGGGATGGTCGCCTTTTGGACTAGCAGGGCCGCTGTGTTGCCTATTTACCCCAGTTTCTGCTAGCAGCTTTTTGCAATGGTCTTTTTGGAAGCTGCAGGCTCTGGGCAAGGGCCCGGCGACGAGTAAAAGCAAAGACGACCTCGTGGTGGCCGAGGTGGAGATCAACGACGTGCCGCTCACGTGCAGGAACCTGCTGACGCGGGGGCAGACGCAGGACGAGGTGGGTCCGAGCGCTGCGGGTGCCTCCTTGTGCAGAGCCGGGGCTGAGCTGAGCCCGGGGGCTCTCGAACTCTAAAAGTGCCCGTCCTGTTTCTGTTGCTGCTGCTTTAGTTCTCTCAAATTTGGGTTTTCGTGAATTTGTCCAATAACATTTCATTTGAGAGAGTAAACTAGGCTAACAGGTGTCTTTTGGTGGGCACTTCCGTTTTCTCATGTCTTTAGTATTGACCTACAGTCTTTTTGCATAAGGCCTTAACTTAAACCTTTTATTTATATGCATATATGTACATATATTTTCTTTTTTGTTCTTTTGCTGCTATTTTTCACTGGATTTTTGAAAAATTAGATAAGTCGGCTAAGTGGAGCAGCTGTCTCAACTCGAGGGAGATTCATGACTGCAGAAGAGAAAGCCAAAGTGGGACCTGGGTTTGTAACCTTCATGTTTTTCAAGGGGGTGCTGTGTTGCATCCATGGTTGGTTGTTCTCCATGTGTTTAACGGATGATTTGGGGTTTCCCTCCTAGAGATCGTCCTCTGTATCTTCATGTCCAGGGGCAGACACGGGAGCTGGTGGACCGTAAGTGTTTGGAGAGGTTTAAGTGTGGTAATCTGTGCTACTTGAAGTGGAGATCTCTGTAGGATCTGCTTGGCAGGCGTCTGAACTGTGTATCATAATTGTTTACTCTTGCTGGAGCCATGAACATGCTCTGGTCACTACTGTTGCTTTCAAAATTAGCTTGTCTTGATGGATGGAGTGGGGGGTGGAAGTGTTAGTAATTTTCCAGACAATCCGATTGAAAACCAATTTTTTTCCCATAATTAGACACCTGGAAATTTCCTGTATGTTTATAGTGAAGTGTATTTGTTTTTTTATAACAACTTCTTAGCAGTTTTAACAGTTTTAACAACTGTACTTCCTGGAAACATAAATGGATCTTATGTCCTGTCAACTAGGAGCCGTTAACAGAATTAAAGAGATAATCACTAACGGCGTGGTGAAAGCTGCCACGGGCTCCAGCCCCACGTTCAACGGGGCCACGGTTACCGTCTACCACCAGCCGGCCCCCATTGCTCAGCTCTCCCCAGCAGTTGGCCAAAAACCTCCGTTTCAGTCAGGGGTGAGTGATTTGCTGGAGACTTTCGCTAATTGCACGTACACTTCGCAGTGAATAAGTCCTATAATGTGCTGTTTTAATGCAAAAACCCTGCGTGTGTGCTGAGGGAAACTGGAGGACTAATAGGATGGAGTCTGAAGAGTGAGACTCGATCCATACTGGCCTCCTAAAGAGAAAGGATTGGGGAGAGCCGTCCTGCTTGCAGAAAAGTACAGGACTGACTGCACCATCCGACAGGAGTCGTTCTGCCTGCTGTAGAAATGAGTTGTTCTCTGGTGGAAGTGAAAATCCTGATTCGAGGAGTGAAATAACAATCTCATGCTGCAACTTTTACAGATGCATTACGTTCAGGACAAATTATTTGTTGGTCTGGAACATGCTGTACCCACATTTAATGTGAAAGAAAAGGTGGAAGGGCCTGGCTGCTCCTACCTGCAGCACATCCAGATTGAGACGGGGGCCAAGGTCTTTCTGCGGGGGAAAGGCTCGGGCTGCATAGAGCCAGCGTCGGGCAGAGAAGCCTTTGAACCCATGTACATCTATATCAGGTATGAGAGACTGGGAAACTTTCCTTTTAGCAGAGAACCTGAAAGTGATAAAGAAGGAAGGGATCGTGCTCACCAGCTGATTATAGCACCCTGCTTTGAGGGGGAAACACTGTAAAGCTGCCTTCTCCTTGGGCATGCAGGAATGTTGAGCTTTAGGAGAAAAATACCATTTGCATTGAGCAGTCAGTCGCTGTTCTGTGCATGTTTCAGTACTTGGGCAATCCTGAACTTTTATTTAGATAAATATTCTTCCCTTGCTTTAGTCATGCTAAAAGCTGCAGAGCCACTAGAGTGCTCTTGAGATGACTGGTCACCCCTTAAAGGGATGAGATCTGACAACAGGTTGCTCTTAAACAAAAGAGCTCTCAAATGTTGTGAAAACATTCATGCTTCTGAGTGCTTTTTTTCTTATATATCTTCAGCCACCCAAAGCCGGAAGGTCTGGCAGCTGCTAAAAAGCTGTGTGAGAATCTTCTACAAACTGTGAGTAGCTGTGTTGGACTGCTACAAATACAAGATATCAGAGCCTCTCTTATCATTAGTATGTCCCAGGGCTGTTATTTCTACGCTTACATGAATTAGTTGATTTCCTTGTATCTCTTTATTTGCTTTTAGCTCTAAACATTGTTCAGTTTCATGACCTCTTTTATTTTTCCCTGAGGAGATTGTTTTACTTAGCACAGAATTGTTACAAAATCTCTTACCCAGATGAAGAATTAATTTCTCAACTTTTGTTGTGTGAATGGGCTACCGCAAAACAGTAAAATCCTGTGAGATTGAGTGTTAGCCTTGGCACAGACTACATCATCCCTGTGGAAAATCTCTCAGCTCTTTAGATGCTTTGTGGTTTTGAGCAATTTGTCTTTACTCAAGCAATTGTTTTAGTGTTCTGTTCTCTCCAGTGATAAAACATCCTCTGCGTGTGGTGAAGTACCCTGCTGTATTGTATTTTATACAAATGTGTCACGGAAAACAAGACTAGGGGCTATATTCTGATTTTTTTTTTCTATATTGTATTACGTAGTGTACTACTGTGACTTTGGGTGTAGCGTATTCCACAGTCAAAGCCCTCTTTTACGATCAGTTTTATGGTAAGATGCCCTTTGCCTGCAAAAGCTCCATGTAGTAACAGCTGTTCATTTCTCTTTGACCCTCCTTTCTAGGTGCACGCCGAGTACTCTCGCTTCGTGAATCAGATAACCACTGCAGTCCCCATGGCAGGTGAGCGTTTAGCAGCGGCCAAGTCCTTGGAGCTGCCTTTTACCATTTTGCCTTTAACTGGGAAGGGTCCCAGCGCTCTGCGTTCGGGGATGGACGCGGTAGCGTCGCGGTGACCGCCCGCGTGTCCCCGCAGGCTTCGCGCCGCCCGCGGCGCTGGGCAGCGTGCCTTCCCAGCCGTCCTACTACCCCTCCAACGGCTACCAGTCCGGCTACCCCGTGGTGCCCCCTCCTCAGCAGCCCGTCCAGCCGCCGTACGGGGTGCCGGGCATGGTGCCGCCCGCGGTGCCCTTGGCTCCCGGCGTCCTCACCACGGTGCCCACCGGAGTTCCGCCTGTGCCCACGCAATATCCCATCTCTCAAGTGCAGCCTCCAGCCAGCACCGGCCAGGTAGTGCCGCAGAGGAGGGAGTTGTCAATGTGCTAAGCTGTTTCCTCGCTAGCAGTTAAATAATGTTGTGGGTCAGGAATTTAAGGGTGGGTGGGGAGCACACATAAATATTTTCACTGGTTATTGCTTTGCTCGTGCTTTTGTTATCAAAGAAACTAAACTGCTGTTACTGCTTCTTGTTTTTTCATAACTGTATATAACATGAAGGATACTTGGGGTGAGATCACTTGCATATAAAAAGTGTTATTGCTGTTATGTAGAAGCAGTGGGCTTGAATTTCAGGGTCTGCTTTGAGGTGGGAGTGCTCTATAGGCTAAATGTATATGCTGATCCTACGTCCGAATCTGTGTGTTGAATTGATACTCCTTTTTTCTTCTTCTGCACTTGTGCCTGCCAGACTCCGCTGAGTGCTCCTTTTCTGCCCGCTGCCCCCGTAAAAACCTCCCTGCCTGCTGGAACACAGCCCCAAGTGCAGCCCCCTTCCCAGGGCCAAAAGAGGCGCTTCACTGAGGAGCTCCCAGACGAGAGAGAGTCGGGACTGCTGGGATATCAGGTGGAATAAAATCAGCAATTTTACTTGCAACATCAAAATGGAACTTTGCTAGAGAGGCCATGAGTTTATTTTAAACAGATAGGCAAGATCTTTGGCAGTAACTGCTAAAAAGGCTGGCGATCCCACTCGAGTTGGAGTGGATGCGCTGTTCATGGGCTGCCTGCTTTCTCTAGCTGCATTTTTCTTCTTTTTCATGAAGATCAGCAGTCCCTTCAGACAGAGATGGCGATGGGGTGTCAATGGTTAGGTTAGGGGGTGGCTAGCGGGGGTGGTGGGGTTGGTGTGTGGGTCGTCTTAGTGGGCGTGTTGGGGAGGGGGAAGTGAAACGTGGTGATTCCCTCTAGACTTTTTAGATAGCCAAAGCTTTCGTATTATTTTTTAATATAAATAATGTTGAATTTTTGTGTATGAGTAAAAGGGAGTTTCTGCAAATGCTCTTTTGGTGGTTCCCCCCCCACCTTTTTTTTTTCTTTTTTTCTCTGCAGACTCCCCTTTGCCCGTGCCCCTGCCATACCTTCACCCTTCTAAATTGTCTATCTGGAATTGTACCAAACTGGCTTTAAGCCCATAGGCATAAGCCCTTAATTTAAATAAATAAAGCCTAGGGAAAACAAGTAGCTTCCTATGTGTAAGATGTGATACTAGTGTCTCAGCAGAGCTGAGAATCAGGGTAAACTATGGTCTACATACCATACAAAATTAGCTTAATTAGGAGGTAGTAAATTGGTCCCTGAACTAAGCAGCCAGCTGGGAAGATGGATTAGATTACGAGGTCTCTTCCATCTTGGCTGGAAACGTGCCTGAGCACGTTAGGCTCTGCAGTATTTGTAGGACAGAGCATTTTAAGACTGGCAATCAGTAGCTGCTTCCCTATCTTTAATGGGCAGCCTGAGGTTTTTTTGGTGGCTGTATATACAGTCAAAAAGAGCAACTGCTTAATCTGCTCTGTAGTTGGCGATATGCTCTGAAAAGTTGGGTTTTCCTATCGTTATCGTTAAGGAGCTGTAGCTTATGGTGTAGTTGTAGATTTGCTAATGCCGTGTGTTTTTCTGCTCATAGCATGGACCCATTCATATGACTAATTTAGGTACAGGCTTCTCCAGTCAGAGTGAAATCGATGGAACAGGATCGAAGCCAGCAAGTTCCTCAGGAAAGGAGAGAGAGAGGGACAGGTAAGTGGTGGAAGAACTAGGATCCGATGTGTGATTCTGTAGGAAAAACTTGTCTGAAAGATAAGAAGGGGGTGAAATAATAAGGGTGAAATATGAAACTTGTATTAGTACTCATTTGGGGAGCTCTCAAAACGCAGCTGTGGTTTTACAGCACCTGACCATAACAGGAAAAATCAGCCACAGAGCCAGTGATACATTTCCCAAATTCATTTATTTCATCCAAATTCATTCATTCCTCAACTAAGTACAATGAGAACATTTCAGAATTACCACCACTCTGCTAAGGGATTGAGTTGTTATTTTTCTTTGCACTGAAAAGCAATGGGGACTGAAAATAAAACTACTTCTGACTCTTTGCTCGCTTTGAAAATAATAAGTACTTGCATTGTTTTAAACAGGCAGTTGATGCCTCCACCAGCTTTTCCTGTCACTGGGATGAAATCGGAATCTGAAGAAAGAAATGGTGCGGGGTCCTTACTAGGCAACCACGGTGAGTGCAGTGAATAAACAAACATATATAGAAAAGTGAACTTGGCAAGTTTACCCTGATCTTTACATGCATTTAAACACATTGGTGATTTTTTCCTTTACAGTGCCCTTTTAAGTGAAAGGGAGGTCATATTCCACTGCTAAAAATCGTTTTAAGTTAATTGTGACTGTACACACCTGGTACTTCTCTTAAAACTTCAAGTGTTTTTAGGAAGGAGGAGGAGGCGATAAAGTGAAAGAACAAAGGCTGGGATTCTTGTCCCAGCTGAGGCCCAGAATCCCCTGGGATTGTTTTGTACCGCAGGTATCGGGTGGCTTCACGTCTCTAGAGGCCCTGAGGGCTGTGCGGGGGGTTCAGGTGTGCGTGTACAGGCAGGAGGGGGTCCCCCTTGTCCGCCAACAACAGGCGTGTGGCTGGGCTGCATCCGTCCAGAGGGCTTTCCTGCATCAGTAATCTGTAACGTGGGAAGACGTGATGGCCACGTTTCCTGGGAGCCGAGTAGTGCTTTCATGCTAGGTCTGCAGGCACATCACGTGTGTTTAACCTTAGTTTTTCTGCAGTATTGGTCCCAGAGATTGCTGCTCTTTAGGTTCTTTTGAACAAAATCTCTACTTTTCCTACATATTTATCTCTTTAGCGGTGAAATTGCCACCATTTAGACCCATTTGCTAACTTGACCTTTTTGTGTGTGTTTCTTTCTTCTTTCTCTGTTCTCTTACATGGTTCTGATGGATCACATGTGCTGTTGCTGGTGCTGTTTCGTGTGGCCTTCGACCTTGGATGACCATTGGCCTTGTGACCTCAAAATGGTGTCCAACTAACGATTTGCAATTAACATTTTTTTTAATTAACTTGTTTGGGGAAATTTTATCTCTTTTTTTCCCCCCTTTTTTTTTTTCTCTTGGGGTTTGGGTGGGTTGTTTTGTCTTCCCCTTCTAGATCATCAAGCTAAGAAGATGAAAACGTCAGAAAAAGGGTTTGGATTGGTGGCATATGCAGGAGATTCATCAGATGAAGAGGAGGAACATGGTGGTCATAAAAATGCAAGTACTTTTTCACAGGGATGGAGCTTGGGGTACCAGTACCCTTCTTCACAACAGCGAGCTAAACAACAGATGCCGTTTTGGATGGCACCATAAAGGCTACAGAACAATTTTCATACGTCTTTTTTTTTTCCTTTTTTCTTTTTTTTCCCCCCTCTAGCAATAATGCATGTATATTACACAATGGACTTTGCAAGTATGCATTGTTTTTACATTTGCAGAAGCTAAAGCTTCAATATTCCCTCTTGAAAGGGCTCCATTATTTTTAAAATTCTTATTTCTGCAGTGGATTTGTAAACTATGCGAAATACTTGAAATAAGACTTCGGAATGGGAAGTCCCTTGTAAAACAGGGGAATTATTATTAAAGAGAAACGAGGAAGCCCATCTTTCCCCATGCTTCCCACCTTTCCAGGATAACTTAAATGGAAAGAGCCGGCAAAGCCGACTTCCCTGTTCATCTGGTGTTCTTACTGCAATGTTTCTGCAGTCCCATTGAGCTAATGGTGACCAAGGATTCAATGTTTGGACTTTTGACAAAAGGATGTTCAGTAGTTCTAAAAAATTTTGGGATCACATTTCCTAAAATTCCTAATTTGTTTTTATTTTGCCTCCTGTAATCCAGCTTTTTTTTGTTCCTTAAAATGTGGATTTTTTTTTGTACTAACTCCTTAACTCCTGGTTTTAGCTAAATGTCTTGATGGGGGAAAATGCTTTATTTTATTTTATTTTTTTTCATCTTGTCCATAACTCCGAGGTGAACTCGGTCCCGTTATCCTTGGTACTCAACCTTTTCGAATTCTCCCCGTGTGCTTCATTCCGTTCGGCCGTGCGAAGGGCAGGACTTCCCGAGGTTCTCCCGAGGGTCTCTCTGTCTCCCTCTTGCTCCTAAATCTTTTGCTTCGTGATGGTTTAACAAAAACGGGAGACCCGGCGCTGCGGCCACGCGGGAGCCGCCCGCAGGAGCGCCGAGCCGACCCGTCGGATGCTCCCGGACGCCGCAGCCTCCCCGGGCCGCGCGGGCTCTCGCAGGACTCTTTCTTGGGGTTGTTTTGGGTGTTTTGGGGGTGGCAGGGGGGACGCGCGCGGGACGGTGGCGAGGCGCTGGCAGCACTTAGCACGGGACAGAATGAAGGGGAGGGCGCGCGGCTCGCTTGTAGAAACACCCCGACTTTCCTACGCGTTGTAAATAATTTAGAGCCATAATTTCATTATAAATAAATGTATAAAGATTCTGCTTCGGCCTATTATTTATTCTTGTTCCTCGAGGTGAGGGCGAAGATCGCTCTAGGATTCGCTCCCGGGATATTTTTTTTTTAAGTGAAAACAGTTATTTGCCCGCGCGTTGTTCGAGGGGCGGGGCCGTGAGGGGGCGGGGCCGAGGATGGGCGGGGCCCGGGGCTGAGGTGGGGCGGGGCTAAAGCTGAGGGGAGCGGGAGCAGCAGCCGCCGCCATTTTGGTTCGGCCGCCTCGGCTCCGAGCGGGGCCCGGAGCGGCGGCCCCGTTACCGGCGGCGGCTCCGTTCCCGGCGCCGCTTCCCGCCCCGGCGCCGCCGCTGCCGCGTGCGCGGGCGGCCGGGCCGATGCGGCGCGGAGGCGCCTGAGGGCCCCGCCGCGGCGGCGCGGGGCGGAGCCGCGCGCGGGGGGCGGCAGCCGCCGCTCTCTCCGGTTCGCGGGCGGCGGCCATGGAGGCCGCAGCGCGGCCGGGCGGCGGCGGCGGCGGCGCGGGGCCGCCCCGCGAGTACAAGCTGGTGATGCTGGGCGCCGGCGGCGTCGGCAAGAGCGGTGCGTGCGCGGGCGGCGCTGCCGGGCGGCCTCGGCCGCCTCCTCCGCGCCGCGTTTCCGCCGTGGCCGCGCGGCGAGCCCCGCGCTGAGGCCGGCGGTGCCGGCCGCGACTAAGAGTCTCCCCTTTGTGTTGCAGCCATGACCATGCAGTTCATCAGCCACCGCTTTCCCGAGGATCACGACCCCACCATCGGTGAGAACGGCCCCTGCCCCCCTCCTTCCTGAAGCCCTTGCAGCATCTGTTACCTTAAAGAGCTTAATTCTAGAGAGAGCCCTAAGGCTGCCCATAAGTTGAGCGCTCCAAGTACCCCAGCGTGCTAATTTAAGCAATTAGTCGCCCTGAGACTATGTGAAGATGGAGGGAGATAACCTGACAAAACTCTTTTGTGTTTACCCCATCCGTTATTGTTAAAATGTTAATGTTAAAATGTATTTTATTTAGAGCGTGTATTATCTCCCAAAATGAAGTCTCCAGAATGTCAATCAGTTCTCTGCGCTTCCTTGCCTTTGCGAGGCCAAAACGTGCTCCATGTTTGAGAACCTTCCAGTTGACTTGGAAGGGATGAAGATACCCAGCTGCTCGCTGTGGTGCTGCGTATCCTCTGTGACTTCTTTCTTCAGCATCTCTAAAAAAACCTTCACCAACAGTGACCCTTTCAAAGGAAAAGGGGGGAAAATAGCTCCCTTCCTGGCGAGAAGCAGCCCGTCCCCCGTGAGGGTTGGTTCAGAGGAGAGAAAATTGCCAAAAGAAATTAGCAGCTGGTGGTGGCTGTTGTAACCCCTGCTTGGATGTGGGGGGATTTTCTGGCTTGAGGAAAACGTAATGCTCCTACCTTGTGCTTTCCACAGAGGCTGCAAGATGGAATTTACAGGATGTTTCCGCTTGTCGGTCAGAAATAGCACATGGAATAGCTTTAGCCCGGGTGGGATGCTAAATCGTACTCAAGCAATTACATTTGAATTAGTTGCAATTGAAGATGGGGCTAATTTAGCACAGTACCGTTGCCAGACGAAGGGCTTTTTGTGCAATGGTCTCTTCCTGCGCTCATGACTAACGAGCAGTGCGGTCGTGTTCCCACTTTGTTCTTCCCTATGTGTCATGCGGTCGCAGAGGACGCCTATAAAATACGGATCCGCATTGACGACGAACCTGCAAATCTGGATATCTTGGACACTGCAGGACAGGTACGTGACTAACGAGGGATTGGGAGGGCTTTAGAGACAGCAGCGCTCGTGCCAAGAAACAGAGCCCCTGCAGCGATACGCTGGTGTTTTTATGCAATTCCAACGCGGTTGTCTGTTTTTAGGCAGAGTTTACGGCCATGCGAGACCAGTACATGAGGGCTGGCGAGGGTTTCATCATCTGCTACTCGATCACAGACCGCCGCAGCTTCCACGAGGTGCGGGAGTTCAAGCAGCTCATCTACCGTGTGCGCCGCACGGACGACACCCCCGTGGTCCTGGTGGGAAATAAATCGGACCTGACCCAGCTGCGACAGGTAAAGGGCACAAAAACACACTCACAAAAGAGGTGCTTTCCCCTTTCTTAAAGTTTGTGTGTTTGCTGTAGAGTAAACTTAGTAAAAGTATTCGTTGAATCTGTAAAGAAACAGTAGCTGCTCTCTGTGCTTCCAGCTGCCCTGGAAGGGAAAGTTCCAGACGTTGTGTTTGTACACCCGGAATGAGGTGAATTTTCAGTGTGGGTAGCAGGAAAGTTGCAGTAGTTATGGCAGGACACCCAAAATTAAGCAATCTCTAAATTAAGTTTCAAGGAAGTAATATTCTTTGAAGGGATGTTGTTTCATAAATGACGACAGTTGCTCTGTTTAGAGAATCTCTTAGAGATCGTTCTGTTTCTAGAGAAGTGATGAGCGAAGGAAAAAGCAAAATGGATTTATAGAGAAAGATGTAGAAATCGGTGGAAATGAGTCGTTCCGGAATGGGGACACTGCGTGCATGGTTATGGTTTAAGCAGGACAAGAAAAGGTAAAGAAATAAACTTAAGGGTTTTTTTGAATTCGACAAATACAACCCTTTTTTTTAAGGTCTCCAAAGAAGAAGGCTCTGCTCTAGCCCGAGAATTCACCTGCCCCTTTTTCGAGACGTCGGCTGCGTATCGCTACTACATCGACGACGTGTTCCACGCTCTCGTGCGAGAAATCCGCAGGAAAGAAAAGGAAGCAGTGATGGCCATGGAAAAGAAATCCAAGCCCAAAAGTAGTGTGTGGAAAAGACTAAAGTCGCCGTTCCGAAGGAAGAAGGATTCGGTCACTTGAGCAGCGAGGATTCTTCCGCAGAGTGACACAAAATCTGTGAGAAGCCATTTGTAACCAAAGCGGTTTAGGGACAGCCTTTTGGCAGGATGTTGTATGTCTGATGGGACCAAGGAGGGCGTAATAGCTCCCAGTTCCTTCTTTTTAAAATGGTATTCCCTTGATTTTGGATCTTTTTAACTCATGACGCAATGGAGATTTTACTTTTATTTGTTGTTTTTCTGACTGGATCCAACAAACGTCACTCCCGGGGTGTTGGTTACACCTGCGGAGGGGTTTGTGCCCATGCACTCCAGAGCGTTTGTCCTTGGTCACTGCATACTGGAAGTTGAATCGTTTAAAATAGCATTGAAGCCCTTCGCAGCGTAACTCAGTTCTCTTTTTTTTTCCTTTTCCTAGTCCTTTGCACAACAAATTTGGCTGCTTTTTGGAACAGTAACCCACATTGCGAGAGGCTGCTTGTCGAGGCCGTGCTGCAAAGTCGCTTACAGAGCCTGTGTCCTGGCCAAGAGCCTAGCGTAGAGGTCAGTGTAGAATTCTGGTGTTCTCATTGAACAGAATTTTTCCAAAAAAAGACAGAGTAAGTAACGTGGCACATCCCCATTCCTGCAGTTTATGTAGCCGGGCTTCTAAACGAGTCAGAAAACAGCAAGTTATGGTTCCTATGGCAGCTACAGCTTGGCAACAGTGCACCAATATCCAGTGTGTTCCTACTGTATGTAACGTTTCTCGTGCTGCCATAGCATGCGGGATGTGACGACGCTGTAGACGCTCTAGAAACCAGCTTTGAATTTTCTGACTCGCTTGTTAAAAGCAGAGCTGTAATAGTGTGGTGGCTTATTTATTTACATCGAATTTTAGCTTATTTCCTTAAAGGAGCCAGCATCACTGCTGGGTGCGAGTCTCTAGTATAGTCATTTCAGTTTGCTCCAGTAAGTCCTTTGTAAAGATGACTGAAATGGAGTATTGCAGATATTTGGCCCCAGAGCTAATATTATGAATTCCTGTAAGATTCTTCCAGTCGTAAGAGTAGAACTGAAGACAGTCCTGACAGATAGTCCCATCTCTGACCCTCCATGTATATATATATATATATATTTATATATGCAGTTCAGTCGGTGCACGTAGAGATTTTTCTTTATGCTGGTGACCAGTGGTTTGGGTTTTGAGGCAGCAGATCCTTTCTGCTTTGCAGTGATGCATCAACTCTAGAACTTCAGCCCAGAGCTGGGGCCCAAATGCAAAACGATCCCCTGCAGAGAGAGGCTCCTGACTGGGGTTTTCATTGAGCCTCCGAATCACAGGCAGCCCGGCCACGGTTGAAACAACCAAGATGAAGTGCCTGGAACGGTTCAGGTTAAGAGCTTAACTGGCTCTAAGTGTCATGTAGCTCTTGTTACGCACTCGGGTTCAAAATGAAGCTACTTCCATTCACGGGTCAAAGGATTGAGCAGGAGCAGCGAGGAGGGCACATGCATTAAACGCTGGGCTTCCTTGCTGAACTCTGGAGTGCTTAGGATGCCACTGGAAATCCTAAGCCTGGTGCTTCTAAGAATATTTTATTTCTGTAAGATGAAAAGCATTTTATAGCGAGACATTTCAGGGGGAGGGGGTATTGTTTTATGTACATTCGTACCTGAGCTAAATGCTTAAATTGGTTTCTGTTTCTCACTTCCAGAGCTGCACTGGTGATAATTTCACATTGAACAAGAGGTTAAGAATAATTGGGAACGTTTTTGCAGCATAAGGCCTCTTTTATAAGCAGCTGTGTGAGCAGGTGTGCACATCTGTTGTGCAGTTACTCACGTAGAACCGAAAGCCCTACCCATTTTCATTCTATAACTTAGCTAAAAATCCTAGGAAAACTTACAAATTTTGAGCAGAAAGAAGGGACAACAACTAACAGACTGCTCTAAAAGCATGGCTGGTTAGGTCATTCCAAAAACCACTCCAGCTTTCTGGAAATGTTAAACAGAGACCAGATTATGGTAAATTTTCCCCGTGCTTTTCCTGGATATGTTATTTTAACACATTATGTTGGTGAATTGCCGACGTCAGAAGTGTTCAGGTAATGAGGAGAGGTAACCTGCCAGCAGCACGGAAGCTGCATGGCACTAATATTTATTATTTTCACCTTTAAATAACTGGTATCTGTGCCTTACATTATTCCTTGGATGCAATTAAGTGTTTACTGATGCCCTTTGTGAGCCTCTTGCTTACAGAATTCTTAGAACAGCAGCAAGCACTTTTTTACGCAGTGTTATTGAAGAAGAGTTTTATTTTTGTCATATATGAATTTGTATGCAGAATTATTGTTTTATTTGACACAATATAGAATTTTTAATACAACTCTTTGCCTTTGGTGTTTTAATCCTTGGTGCCCAGCACGAGGGTAGGAAGCCTTTCAGCTGGAGAGCGCCGGAGGAGGACGCTTCCTGGTACGTGCGCAGCTTTTTCTGGAAAACACTTATCCAAAGGGATCGTTAAGTCGTTTCTTTGGGTTGTGGGCAGCGCGCTGGCAAGCCCGGATTCCTCCTTCCCTGTCCCCTGCAGTGTCTGGAATTGGAACGCTTCCCGCGCGCCGGCTGAGGTCATTCCCTGCAGGGCGGCTGCGCGGGAATCGCAGCCGAGGCGCAAAATCCGCGAAGACGCTAGAGGGCACAAGGAATGAGCAGCGGGAATTCCCTTGGAAGGCTTTAATCCTCCAAATGCTGCCCTGCTGATGCTCAGCCCAAGTCATAGGGGTAACCTGAATGCCTTATGAGGAGGGAAACCTTAGAAATAGCGAGAACAAAGAAAAAGAAAGTAGTATAAAAAAAGAGAGATCCCAAGAGCTGCCTGTGTTTTACCAGTAACGCTCTTATGGGGGTCTGAGTAAACTCAGAGGAAGAATCACTAAGGAAGTGATTGAGCTACAGCCAAGGAGGGTGTTTGTCCGAGTGTTCGTCCTTGTGTACGCGAAAGAAATAGCTCTGAGTTTTAATGGATAAACTATAAGAAATGGAAAAAATTCCAAATTTGCTGAGAACTAAATCCACTCAAACTTGAGGAATGCTTGCCTTCCCGCTGCCCCCTCTTCTTTCCTCCTTCCCTGGCCTCTCTTTGTACTTTCATGGCATTCTAAGTGCTGAAGGACTAATTCAAATGGTTGTTGGTTAGTCGCGTTTTTAAATGTTGGCAGCAAGAACAGTGTGACCATTGGATGCCTTTTATTTGTCTCAAAACAGCGGAGGGGCTTTTTGAGTGACTCAAGATTCGTAGCTGGCAATTAAGAGACTTCATAAATGCGAGCTCCTTCACAGGTACACTCCTGCCAGCAATTTTTTTTCCCTTTTAAGGCATTTTTAACACATTTAGGGTTCAGGAGGCTGATGGAGCTGTTGCTAACTCTGCTGTTTCAAGGGAAGTGCCAAGGAGCCCTGACCCGGGGAGGCTGTGATGGAATACATCACATTGCCATGGCAACAGGCGTCTTGCTGGTGTGTTGAATTAGGAGGGGTAGAAGCTGTCAGAGGAGGAAGAGCCTAATTGTGCTGCTGAACATGACAAAAATCCTTTCAACTCGCGTGGAATCAGTATCCGGACACAGAGAAGGTGGGAAGAGAGTGTGGAACTTTCATGCTCTCCTTAAAACCCTTTTGCTATTCCCATTTTATTTTCCTTCTCATGTGCCTGCGTTCTGGTGTGTTCCAGCTCAGGCTGGGGCTCCTTTAGGTTGGAGACCTGGCGTTCACGTGCAGGGGTGTTTAGGCACCCAAAACACCTTTGAGTCTCAGGCTGTTGTTACACAGAAGCCATCCAGGAGGGAAGTGTGGAATGCGGGAGGTGCTGGGAGCCCGCTCTGCCGTGTGCCGCTTTCCAAAGGCCCGTGGCCCTGGAATGCTGCTCCGCGCCCGGGGAGCTGCGGAAGAGCCGACCGGGCGGCCGGCGCGGAGCGACGCGGCCAGAAACGGCCCTGAAGACACTGCACGGGGTTGAGTTTTGCCTCCCGGTCCAGGGATGCTTCTGGACCCCCAGTAATGGAGCGTCTCCCCTCAGGGACAGCCAGTGCTGCTCCTGCAAATTCCTCCCATTGCCGCTTTTCCCGCCCGTCCAATGTCATCTTTGTCTGCGGCGCGTTCAGCCGGAGGCAGCGCGTGCCGGGCTCCACGGCTTGCAGGGACACGCAAAGCGGGACAGCGGTTGAGTGGCAGCAGCGTATTTCAACTGCCCAGGTTTTGTTGTGCCCCTTTGTGTCTTTGAGATTCGTGTGCTCCTTTTTGGGACCTTCAGCCACAACAGAAATGCACAGTTCTTTAGAAACAAACCCTTAAAACATCTTCAGTATAGTTACACATTCAGTGTTGCCTAAAGTCAAACATGGCACAGGCAGCAGCTATTTAAAGTGATTTAATTTTTATTTTCACGCTCAATGTGCGTTAACAAATTCAACATACAAGGTAGCATTACATAGTGTAGGTTAGCATACAGCATTATGCAGTTTCACACATTTTGAGTTAGTTTTTTTGCCTTTTTCTTTTTTTTCACACAAAGTTGTAACTGTCCAAGTTAATTTTACAATAGAAGACACAAGGTAAAGAGTAACCACATCTGGGAGATTTTACAGTGAGTCCGCTGTCACTTACTGTCCATTTTACATTTAAAAACAAAAAAAAAACTGCACATGTTCAGTTTCCCGTTACTCCAGAAGTGATGGAATGACTCACGTCTGCCCAATAGCCTAAGTCTATTTACCCTGAGCACGTTTCCTTGATAAGAAGTTCATCTTTCCTTTTAAACTAAAGGAATCTTAAGGAGACCATCTAGGCTTAAGCATACTTTTCACACTGAAGGAAAAAGGGAACTTGTTGTGTTTTTTTTTTTAGCACGTTCCGAACGTTCGGAGCGGTGTGGGAAAACGCGGTTCTGAGGGCAACGCGGTGCCGGTTCCTAAACTGCAGCAACGAGACCGCGGAGCGCAAAACCCAGGATCGAAACAAATGATTCCCGTTTCCAAGGGGGAATTTGCTCTCCGCTCCGTGGCTGAGAACTTGCCAAACAGAATTTCTTCGGAAGAGATGCCCAAATGTTCCTAAGTGCTGACTGTTTGCGTGGAGAGCCCTCCCAGCAGCAGCTGCTTTACATTGTGGTTGGAGAAAAAACCGAGTGAGACTTGCTCAATTAGTCTAGTTTCATTAGTAAGAAGGTGGAAAGGATCTTTTTCTTTTTTCCAACAGGGCTCTAAAATTCAGTAGTCAGGTCCTGTAAATAGTTAAATGATCTTAAAAATCTGCAGTTATAATACATTATTTACAGTCCCCAGGACACAGAGCTGCCTGCCTGGAAGCAGCTGAAGGTGCACTGGAAACTTGCAGGATCCCACGCGCCTCTGCAAGCTCAGTTCTGCTTTCAATTCCCATTGTAGTGCTCAAAAATAATCTGAATTTCTACAGCTTGTCGTAACTCTTTACGCTCAGCTTGCCAACAACGTTTATAATTAGTTATTTGCTGCCATGTATCATCCTTATATCTTTTCTGGTTTTAATGTAATAAGCACCCAAGTGAAATCACTTGCCAAGATATTACTGTCTTCTACAAAAAAAAAAAAAGTCCTTAGGTTAGTGTTTTAATCACAAGATCTAATGCAACTACTTCCAAACCTCACCTTGTGTTTGCAGAACTCCACGAACTTCTGTTCAAAACTAGTGACTATCCAGGGTTAATAGCCTGAAGTGCTACAGGTCACGTCAGCAGGGGGATTTTCTACATTTCAAAGGTGACAGTAAGCACGTTGGCATTCGCAAAAGTCAGATCCACTATTTAAGAGCTAGCTCAAGAGTTTCCTTTACAATTAATGACATATGGTGATTTTTTATTTCCTCGGGCCCTTTGTGCACAGGCAGGGTTAAACAGGGCATCACGGAGGCCTCGAGGGAGAGATGCCTGGGCTAACTTCCAGGTGGTGAAAGCAAAGAGATCAGGTTGGCAGTGGTTTAATTTAGATGCAAATCTTTTATGTTTTGACTCAATAGCTCCACAAGTGTGTTGCAAATGGAAATATTTTAGTAGCAGATTATGAAATTATTTTTGTCTTTGACAAGAGGAACCATTTTCCCCTTTTGTATTTTCCTTTTGTTCTCGTGCAGAAATCTAGACCATCCTTGTATGGAAACGCAGTTGGTAACTCCCAAACCAGCAAAGAAAAGAACTGCAAGAATCAATGGGCAGGCAAACTAGCAAGAAACTAGAGGTTAAACAGCAGAATTCATAAACCTTGGAAGAAGCCTAATAAAGAGAGGCCAATTTTGGTGAATACCAGCAAAGACAGTTCGGCACAAACACAACTTCCATAGTGACAGATAATTGTATTAAAATCTGCAACTTGATATTGGTAGTTATACTAATTTCAGTTTGTATTAGGCATGCAATAGCGTGATTACACCGTTATATATATTCGTGGTTTCTTTTTAACTGAACGCTCTTTAGAATTTTAGTGCCCTGCAAAAATCACATCACTAGAGAACCAATGAGCTGCTTGTTAGGAAAGTTTCTACAGCTAGAACAAGGCTGGCGTCTGTCCTACGGGCTGTTCTAGTACTCGCTCAGGCTGTGCCACTTGGTGACCGCTTTCCGCGGGCTGTCACACACCTCTCGCCAGTGCTCCACGCCGGCCGCGGTGACGCTGTGCGCGCCCAGGATCAGCCGGCCCACCACCTCGTTTTTCGTGGTGCGGTCGAAGTCGATGACGAGGAACTCGATGCTGATGTCGGGAAGGAGCTCGGCGGGAATGTCGTAGATGAAGGACTCGTTGAAGACGGGGTTCAAAGTGCACTTCTTCACGTGAGTCTTCTTTTTTGCTATACGCTTTCTCCCGTAATAGACGTTCACCTTAACGTAGGGATCTGCCGGGGAGGAGAGACACAAACTAATAACACAGCCCAGCGATGCGCCAGGGAATTCCAGGCTTCTGCCACCTGAACTGGACTGCACAGGGCTGAGCTACCCCTTGGGCCACCCCAGTGCGGGGTTTGCTTGGTTGCTGCAAAGCAACCGATGCTTTTACACAAGTATCCAGCACTGCAAGGGCTCTGCCAGCGTTGGGCAGGGGCTGGGGAGAACAGCAGCTGCCTGTGAACGCTGCTAATTAATCCGTGTAGGCCCCAGTGTGTAGGTCCTTAATGAGACTTGCCCCAATCAGTTCCATTTTCCCTGTTGTCCGTGACAAGAAATGTTTTCACCCTCTTTCAGGAACTAGCTCCACGTTCTTTATCCATCTAAAATAATGATCTTATACATAATAACACAGAATACAGTACACACAGTTTTCCCCAAAGAAGCATGGAAATGCATGGAACTTGGAAAATGCCATCTTTGTAAAGCAAACTGGGTGATGCCACCCTAATACAATCGCTGGTATCACAGTGTGGATGAGCTGGTCTCGCTTGTACAATCATCTGCTGCTTTGTAATCGGTTTGGTCACTTGTAGTGATCCACCAGCCTTAGAAATGTGAGGAAAAGGGAAAATAGGCAACAAGCACACATCTGATAAGAGAAGATCTCAAAGGGAAGCCCTGGTGACTGAGGTCGTCTCTCCAGCACCGTTTCCCACCGGACTGCACACGGCTTTGCCCTGGGACACCCTTCCCACCCAACAATGAACAGCAGCGGCTCTTTGTGCAGCGCATCTTCCCTGCTCGCCCTGACCCAGCCTGGATTCGCAGCCCTGCTCCGATATTCTGTGCCCTGCTTGGGGCTCGGGTAAATAGCTTCTACCTGAGAGGCCGGTGATGTCCATCTTTGGCAAGTGTCTGGCTTTCAGCACCACCACAGTCATTCTCTGCGCCACGGGCTGGTAGGACAGGGAGACCTGCAGCTCTCCTCTGCTAATGCACTTCTGTGGGAGCAGCAGACACAACCCGTGAGGACGCGCGATCCCGCGATCCGAGCGCGCGCAGGCCGGGATGCTGGTGAGGCTGCATTTGCTGCCGGGACAGCCCAGGTATCTGCGGGAAGCAGCCCCGAGTGAGGCAGGAAAAACTATTTCCAGCCTTGCTGATGTCTGTGTATTCCGATGTAATTCCAGACAGTTACCTTCCGTGAGCTCGTCTTTCAGTATGGGGAATGTCTGCTAGGATATTTACCTTTCCTGGCCTGAATCAGGGCACAGAGAAACTGCATTTTAGAAGTGGTTTCTGATCCACATTGGAACCTTCCTATCACACTGAAAACCATGGTCAGGAGAAGCTGTGTTGCCACTGTGAAACCATGCAGATTTTCAAGACGCTGCTGACACCAAGGTAAATGCTATTTTTGATTACTCATAAATGTTACATAATTTGGATCCTTGAGCAAAGCTAATTTTTACCATGAGCTTTTTCTCTTTTTGTAATGTGGAAAATAAACCAGAGACTTGCTGGCAGTTAGGTAGCCTGTGGGTTTTGAATTAGCACCAGGTTGGGATGTCATGGCCTGGTGCCACGTGCTTTGTTGCAAAAAAAAGGCCATTTCCATGAGCTTTGCTCTCTCTCAGCAGCTGCTCACCGAGTCCAGCATGGATTTTAGCAGCTCGTTCCTGTCCTAAGGCATTAACGCAGCCCCAGGGGACATTTTGTGAGGAAAAGGAACAAGCATGAACAGGAGGATGACAGAAGAAGGGAGACTGAACAGGAAAAAGGTAGCGTGATTACGTGATACCATCATAATAGCCTGGAAATGAATGCCAGAAGCAGTGACAAAATCTAGGAATGCAGAAAATCCTGCATTATAATTTACACTGGGTAGCCTTTAAATAATTTAAAAATAAGCTAAGTGCTACATACAGTAGAAAAAACCTTTTAACTATAATGCATCTACTCTAGGGCATAACAAATATTTTATAGAGCCTGGCAACAATTTGCAACAGGTTAGAGCAAGAAGTGAGGCTGAATGCTATTTCCTATTGAACCTGGAAGACAGGTAGCAAAAATGGCCTGAAATAGTCAAGATGACTCTGTCTCTGAGATGTCTTTGCAAAGCAGGATATGCCCCCTGTATAAAAGGGCCCCCTTGTCTCAGCAAGGAAGGAGGCACTTTGCTGCACCAGCGCTCTCGCCCGGAGATGGAGATTTTGCCTTTTTCTTGCCATCTCATCATTGTAACATGCAGTATTTCTGTGACTCCACATTTACTGCATGTGTCAAGCCTCTACAAACCCCAGTGCAGAGAACAGTGCAGAATACAGCCATATATTACTGTTAATCTGCATCTGGCGGGGGAAAATGAGTAATATGACTAAGGATTTGCAGCATTCCTGCCTGTTAGACACTGCGTGTCCTGGGTCAGGATACCCGGGATCAAACATACCGCGCGCGGTGCCCGCGGCGCGCCGTTCCCTACCTGAATGTTCCTCTTGAGGATCTCCCTGGTGAGCTGGACCTTCCCCGTGCTGGGATCCACCCCGGCGAGGGGCACCATGACCTCGCCGATGACGTCGTCGCGGGAGAAGCGGTCGAAGCTCAGCACGAGGAAGTGCAGCACCAGGTCCTGCAGCTGGCTGTAGGGGATCCCGTAGAACGTGAAGGTTTCGTCGAACACCGGCTCCAGGGTCTTGCGCAGCACGCGGGTCTTCACGCGGTGCCTCTTATCGGGCAGAATTGTCATCTTGATGTAGGGGTCGGAGCTCTGGGTGTGCTCGTCCATCACGGGCAGCCCGTGCGCCTCCTGGATGGTGACCACCAGGGCCTTTTTGGGGAAGTTGTAGTCCACGGAGAAAGTCAGCTCGCCCAACATGACATCGTCCCCCGGAGAAGACGGCGAGGAGGTTTTACTCCCTCCTGGAGTGAGGCTTTGATCCGGGCTTAGTTCATCTCCGTAATCTACCTTTATGGGGAGCTGATCAACGTGGGGGGCCGCGTTGGGCCCAGCGGGGGTCTTATCCGAGCCTATTAAACCAGATTCAGCAGCATCCACCAGGTTTCCCCTTCCCGGCTCCTTGGGAGTGCCGCTCTTGTCCCTGCGGATTCGGTTGATTTTCTTCTTGTTGCTCAAGGTCTCTGGATAGATGCTGATGCCTTTCAACATGTGAATAAATTTGTACGGGGGAGTTTTGTGCTTTTTTTCTGCTTGCTGATGACAGCATGTCCACACAAAAACCGTCACCGAGACAGACACCACAAGGACAGTAGCACCGATGAGGCCTGCCACGACTGGAGAGACATCTGCAAAGAAGACAACGCAGTCAGGAACGAGCTCGGACCTTTGCACCTGTGTCCGGGCAGCACCTGGGACAGCTGCAGAGAGAGGACTTACAGCATTAACATGACCCCAATTCAATCATCTTGGCAGCAAAGTTTCACAGGAATACGAAAATGAAATCCTTTCATGTATGTTTGGCTACGTGGAGGACATGTTGTGCTCCCCACACAGGCTTGGGCTGCGTTTCCTTGCCAAGGGTTTCAAGCCTTTGCTTGCCCTAACTTGCCAAATCCAACTGAGGTGTTGCAAGGGCAAGCAGTCCCTCCATGCAGGAGGGCTCTTCCAGATCCTGCTCAGGAACGCTACGCAATCCTGTTTTAATTACAGGGAACAGTAAATTTGCACGCACCACTTCTTAGATTCGGGAATTATCCTTTATTAATTAACAATTAAAAATCACTGTGGCCTAAAAATAGGGGGATTGTTTTGTCCTACCCCCTTAAAACAGCAATTAGACCTCGGAGGGAAAACATCAGAGAGGGTGGCCAAAAATGAGGAAAGGGCAGGCAGGTTGTGAGATGTGAGCAGTGTAATGATGATGATGATGATGGTGATGATATTGGCATTATTATGGTATTGCTGCTTTCATAACAACAGCTAAGAACAAACAGGATAAATGGCAAGCTTGTCTGATTTAGGTATTTTCATTCTGTATCACAAACAGGAGCAAAAATCTTCCATCTCATACTTGAAACTATTCAGAGCGTTTCAGTTCTGTGTTTTCTCTGGCTATTATTCCTTGAGGCTAATAGGAAAGAGCAAGATTAACAGATTATCCTCTGAATGTTTGATAGGCTGGATGAGAACTCTGATTTTTGAAAGACTAATATGTGTCCCTTGTGCAAAAGCAGCAAAACCGCTTTGGGTTAGACAGCAGCCTTCCTAGAGGGAAGCTGGCTGGAATCTATCCAGACTTTCACATGGATAAATCCACCTTGGGCCCCACTGCAAGTAGAGCCAGGCATGAGAATAACCAACGCCAGGAGTATTCATAACAACTTCAACGAAACACTTCGAGATCTAGCTTTATTTTGTTATTTAATGCTCCCTTTTGAAATGAGGCAAATGGTCTTCAGCACAATATGGACAGAGGGCTGTAATTCAGCGCCATACGGATATCACAGGCTTCAGAGCAGGTGCCAAAAAAGGGGCAAATGCGGATGCTCCCCTCCTTTCTTGCGCCGATCTCAGCCTGGTTGGTGCTTTGTTTTTAATTCTGTCTTCACAGCCTCTTGCACTATCATTTTATGCAGATCTGACAGACAACTTGTAGAAGAAGCAACCAGCAGCCACACTGGAAAGCAACAAATAATGGCTTCTACCATTTTTCTTCCATTAAAATATCCCATCACTTTTAAGTTTTTAAACTCGGCTTTTGGTAATGCCTTGTGGCTGAAACTAAATGACATGACAAAATAACTTTGTGCTTTGAGGTTGCCTCCACTGGCTTCATCCCATGGAAGAAGCATTGAAAAAAAATCCCTCCCTATCCCGTTTACCGTTGCTGGTCACGACACCCCTCTTTTCCTGGCTTTATATCATTATCCCAATTGGTGAGTGATCCGGTTTCCATCGGTCCTTACGGCTGCAAACTAAAGCGTCGCTCGGTTCAGGTTTCCGCAGCTTTGTGCGTGGAGAAGCAATTGGAATATCGCAGGTTTTGGAGCCTTGTGAGGTGTCTAAATACCTGTGTAATGCCCAGCTCAAGAGTAACGTAAGGAAGCCAGAAGAGCTGCTGCTTTCTGAAGCATCCTTTGATGTTTCCTTAGGAAGAAGCAATCGGGTTAGGCTGTTTTAAGCGGCATCATGGCCTATTCTGTCTCCTCCCTCCAAAAGAAAAGGGTAGAACCAAGCTTTATTTTTTAGTTCAAACTTCTTAGATGAAGTCCTGCTGGTGATGCTTCCATTTCATTGAAAAACACACACAAAAAACAACCTTTTGGGGGGATACAGAATCAATATTTTGACCAATGAAGCATCCCTGGGACGCTGCTGTTAATACAGATGCTCTCGCGTCAGGCTGTAATGGCTCCTGGTTACCAAAAGTTAAATTAAGGGAGGCTCTTGGATCCCTGGAAAGGCGCAAGATGTAGAACAGGAATGTAAAGCACGAGCAGGCAGCGCTGGGCGCTAAATAAACCACGCAGGATGGTGGATTACAGCCAAGCGCAAGGGAAATGCGGCGGGGGACGCGCTTCGAGCGCGGGGCCCGGAGGGAAGGTCGGCCCCGAGCCGGAGGGAGCCCGAGGGCTGTAAAAACCCGCAGAACATCGGGGGGATCCGAAGGGGAAAGGAGGCCCGAAGAGCCGCCCCGCAGCCCCGTTATCCCCCCGCGGGCCCCGGGGGAGGCGCGAACAAAAGGCCGGGGCGCGGCGGGGCCGCCGCAGCCATCGCGCCCTGCGGCAGCGGCGGGGCCCGGGGCCGGGCGGCGGCCGCGGACGGCGGGGCCCGGCCGCACTCACCGAAGCTGGGGCGGACGCTGGCGATCTCGGCCATGGCGGGGCCCGGCGCGATGCGGCGGCGAGGCGCCCCGGCGGCGGCGGCGGCGGCGGCGGCAGCAGCGGGGCCCCCCCAGCCCGCCGCCCTCGGGATGCTCCGGGATGCAGGAGCTGCCGACTGGCGCGAGGCAGCGCCCGCCCCGCCCGCACGCGCCGCCCCGCCGCCCGCCCCGCCCCGCCGTGACTCGGCAAGTGCCGCCGGCCGCGGCCATGCGGCGGGGCCGGGCGGCGCGGCGGCCCCGCGGGGTAGCGCTGGGCGCGGGGGGGGGGCTCCCCGTTAGGGCGGGCGGGGGGCGAAGACACCGGGATGGCGGCGGGGGGGGGGGGGGTGCGATCACCGGGGAGGGCGGGGGGGGGGGGGGAGCGGGGCGCCGCGCGCCAAGATGGCGGCGCCGCGCGGTGATGGCGGCGCTGTGGGGCGGCCAACATGGCGGCGCGTGCGCCGGGCCGCGCGGCGCTTCCGCTTCCTCGCGGCGGCGGCGGGGGGCGGCCGCCGTCCCGCCCGCTCCGCCTCAGCGGCCGCCGCTTCCCCCGCAGGCCGGAGCCGCGCGGCCGCCGCCGCGACGCCGCTGACGATGCTGCCCTGCAAGAGGAGGAAGGCGGCGGCGGGCGCGCAGGAGCCCGGCGGCGCCGGCGAGGACGACGAGGAGGAGGAGCCGCCCGCGGCCGAGCCGCCCGCCGCCCGCCCGCTGCGGGAGCCCGCCGAGAGCCTCCCCAAGGGCGGCAGGAGGCCGGCGGCGCGGCCGGGGCCCGAGGCCGCGGACGATGGTAAAGCGGGAGGGCCGAGCGCCCCGTTCCCCCTCGTGCCGCTCGTTGCGTTCACCCCAAACTCGCTTTTCCAGCGCCTGTAGCCGCGCTCGGCACCCGCGGACCGTGTGGGGAGATCGCTCCTAGTAACAACTTATTAACGAATCCCCTCAGCCTCGGAATTGCCTCGCGCGGGGTCTCGCCTGCTGACCGCTGTCCGGACCAGCTCGCGCAAACACGGGCTTGGGTTCGCAGCAGCTGGAGAGGGAAACGCTTTGGTAGCAGTGCGGGCGGCTTTATTTTCCCCAGAAATGTTTGCGGAGTTCCGCAGCCGTGCCTCTCCCAGATTCTCGGGAGAATTATTTAAAGTAGTGCCTGAAGGGAAATCTGCCACAACCCGGGGCCTGTTTACGTTAACAAAAGTTACAAATTTGCTGTAGAATTGGAGGTGTTTTGGAGCTGCCCGGGTAAAAAGGCCGGGTAAACGTTACTAACGCTGCGGTTTTGGTGGCGGAGGCAGGAGGGTTCCGAGCGAAGCGGTGCCGGGGTGCTGGGCCCGGGCTCCTCTGAGGCTCCCGAAAGAGCTGGTGGTTCCCGTTCCAAAGCTCTCCAGCTCCTCTCGCTTTTGCCTCGTGTCCGTGCGTGGGGGGCTCGGGGGGCTCCCCTGCTGCTGGGTTTGAGCTGCTTTGCCGCTCTCCGTGCACAGGCAGCGCCGGTTCTTGTTCCTTTGGATTAACTCTCTGATTTGAACACTTCTTTGCTGGATCTTCATAACTTCTCAGGCTGTGCAGTAACTTCTCTTAAATTACCCTAAGGTGGCAGTGATTTTACTGCTAAAGCTGCAGTCAGGTTTGCTGTTCTGGTGGCAAATAAAGGCATGCCCGCTCCTAGCCGTTCCTTTGCGTAGTTTCAATCCTGCTCCTCCAACGGGGAATGTGGCCACGCTTGAAATGATCTTTTTTTCTTTCCGATTGCACTGAGTGGAACCGAACGCGCGCTGTTTGCAGGGCAGAGCGCTCAGCACGGCGCGGAGGAGGAAGGCGTCTTGCAGAGGGAGCCGTGCGGGGCCGAGAGCCCTCCTGCCGCGCCGGGGTCCCCGGGGCGCCCGTCCCCGCAGCCGGCGGGTAGAAACGCGGCCGTCACGAAGCCCCCGCGGAGCGGCCGAGCTGGTGAGTGGCCCTCGGGCTCGAGAGCAGAATGAGGGGCCGTTTGGGTTACAAGCCTGGCGCGGGCAGCAGAGCGGGGTCGGTAACACAGTCCTGTGGAACTCAAAAGTGAGTTCCATGTGCACCATGAGCACAACTTCTGCAGTTCTGATCCTGTGCTCAGTGCCACGGTGCCTACGTGACCTTTCAGCACCCAAATAACACTTGTTGGAGCTGATCTCTGCAGTTTTTCAGGTATTACAAGCATTGTTGTCGTTTAGAAGAAGTTCTGATTTGCTCTTGGTCAGCAAAATACTGTATTTTGGGACATTCTTTAAGTCCTAGAAACCATAATCTGATTTTGCTTCAGGGTTTTGCAACTGTTTCAATCTTGGCTTCATACTTACAAACAACAGCTCCTCGAAAGGAGGTGAAAGAGCCGCTGTGATGGTTCGCTAGTCAAGCAAATAAAAGTTAGGTATTTGATATGTCTGGTACAGTGATTCTAATGTGATTCATTCAGGTCCTGCAGAACCGGAATTTACCAGGCTGTTTCTAGTTCTTGTGGCCCTTTGTATGTGGAAGATTTCCTTATCGCCTCTTGGAAAGCTGCTGCCACTTTAGTGTCTGCTGAATTCTAGCCGCTTTTTAGTCACACACTGTCTGATGTGCTGTTGGTGAAGTGCGTGAATATTTTGGATTTAAATTTTTATTGTTTATTTTCAGAGGAGCAAGACGGAGAAGATATGGAGAGGAGGAAGAGGAAGAGGAAGGCAACCAAGCGGAAAAGAGAAGGAAAAAGCCAAGAAGAGGAAGGGTCTTTGTCCTGTGACATCAAGCTGGATGACACCCTGGATCGCACCTTGGAAGACGGCGCCAAGCAGCACAACTTGACCGTCGTCAACGTGCGGAACATCCTGCACGTGAGTGTGGCGAGGCCGTGATCAGCAGTGCAAAATCAGCCCGCTGTTTGTTTAAAAAGTGTGACCCAGACCTGAGTATCGTACGTAGGGTAGTGCCTGATTGCGTTTGCAGCTGGTTTATGTCAGTCTTAATTAAACCGAACGTGAAGGGCGCTATTAAAGAAGTCGTATGTTCCTGCAGGAGGTGATCACAAACGAGCATGTGGTTGCCATGATGAAAGCAGCCATCAGCGAGACAGAGGATATACCTTTGTTCGTAAGTAAAAGCTTTTTCTGCTTATCTAAACACGATACCTCTGTCAGTCTATATGCTCTGTGCATCCCATGAGTGAATAGTATCTATGTGTGAATGTTAATAATTAAACAGAACTATCAGGGGTTATTTCCCATCTATTCTAAAGGATAACGAGCTCAAAAATCAGAGGAGTCTCCTAGTAAAGAGTTTTGGGGGAAAGTTTGCAGTTAAACAGCTAAACAGGTTGCACTTTCTCTCTCCAACTCCCAGGAACCCAAGATGACTCGTTCCAAGCTGAAGGAGGTTGTGGAGAAGGGAGTGGTACGTCCTCTGCTTTTACTGTTGTGGCACTTCCCCTCCCGCATCCCTCCCAATACAACTGCGTTTGTTTCAAGTCTGTTGTTACTTGATTATTTTGGAAAGCAGGATCCCAAGCTCAAGCAATCCCTCATTTCAATGCTGTGTTCAAGCTTTTTGGAAACAGCTGATACGTATTTTGCTCTCCTTAGGTGATTCCAACGTGGAATATTTCTCCAATCAAGAAGGCGAATGAGGTAAAGGTAAGCTGGAAAAACCCTGGGAAAGTGGAGAAGGTGCTGGAGGTGCCCTGCTGAGCAGGGGAACCTTTCCAAGTGGGTACCAGGCTTGTACCTGGCTTCGTAATTCTCCAGTGCAGAGTTTTCCTGTGAAAGCTTCATCTCTTTTGTGGTCCTTTGCAGCCCCCTCAGTTTGTGGACATTCCTCTCGAGGAAGATGATTCATCCGATGAAGAATACCAGCCTGAAGACGAGGATGAGGACGAGACTGCGGAGGAGGTGAGCGGGGCCGCGGCGTCCTGCTCGGGGCCGCGTCCGCGCGCTGCTCCGAGGCAGCCTGACGGGATCGTGCTTCCCTGCGGCACTGCAGAGCCTCTTGGAGAGCGACGTGGAGAGCACGGCCTCTTCTCCCCGCGGAGCGAAGCGGTCCAGGACGCGGCGATCCTCTGATGAGGAGGGAGGGACCCACTGCGAGGTAAACTTCAAGCAGACCCTTTGCCTTCTTAGGAAACAACCTTAAATCACTGCTCTTAAATCGCTGACGAGGGGGGAAAATATAGTAATGTCACAGTGTTATGTGGATTTGGGACACTGCAATGGTCCCTGTATAAGCAATTAGGCACAACCTTGCCAGGAGGAGCTTAGTCTTAATTAAAAAGCAGTGCTAGGCTCAAGAAGAGGGTACTTTTGTTGAAAGCATAAAGATATTTGTGGTGTCTGGGCACACTGTCAGCTTGCTGCAAGGCGCATGGGCAATGCGATAAGAGCAGAAAGTGACTATCAGCAGAGAGGAATGAGAAAGTAACTGTGTGTTGTGCCAGAGTCGGGTCAAACAGAGAGAAAAAGCTTGTCTGCTTACCTTGTCCTTGGAAATTTATGTTCTAAATAAAACCTTTAACACAAAGGTGTTTTTAAATAGACAGAGAAGGTCCCTACACCTGTGGTTAGACATATCAGTGCTGAAGTGGTTCCCATGGGACCCCCGCCGCCTCCTAAACCCAAGCAGAGCAAGGACAGCACGTTCATGGAGAAGCTGCACGCCGTGGATGAGGAGCTGGCTTCAAGCCCAGTGTGCATGGATTCCTACCAGGTAACATGTTCAGGGTGCTGCAGTCAGGTTTGTTCAGTTCACGTGAAAATATTGCAGAAAGAAGGTAGCTCTCTAGTCGTTTCTGCTAGTAATGCTGCTGAATTTTGTTCTCATTTCATACATACGAGTTGAATATCATGACTTGAAGCTAGCTAGTGTGTTGGACGAAAGCTCAGAGAGTCAAAGGAATTGTCAGCAAAGAGTTATCAGTGATAAACACTTCCAATTTCTTGTATATTATCTGTACTTTAGTGTTATGGTCATACTTTTCTCAGTTCTGTTGTAACTGTTCCATGTAATCTTACAGCATTTACATAATTAAGCTATTTTTCCTCTTTAAAGACATCCTGTCAGCCCCAGTTGTGTTTTGCAAGCCAGTATGTTATTAATGCTTGAGGAAGTTTGGTTGTAAATAAAAGCACTATTCAATATTCATAATGAGAAAACTATGACTGATCCTTGTTACTACACAAGGGTAAGGAGTTATGAGGAAACAGTCCTGTGCTGCTGCTCAGGAATGCACCAAACTTCATGGTTTTTGCAGCAAGAATCTTTAGTCTTGGATTTTTGGCCAGACTGAAAACCCTCCTGTCAGGGAAACTGGAAGAATGGTGGAGGAATTGTAACTGTGTTGTGTTTTTCCTGGTTTTTCAGCCCCTGGAAGACAGCCTCATCGCCTTCCGGACGCGCTCCAAGAGGCCGCTCAAGGACGTTCCGCTCGGGCAGCTGGAGGCCGAGCTCCGGGCCCCGGATATCACCCCGGACATGTACGACCCCAACACGGCGGACGACGAGGAGTGGAAACGGTGGCTGGGAGGGCTCATGAACGACGACGTGGAGAATGAGGGTACGTGGGGCTTGTTGCTGTTCGCTGGGTTTGGGGGCTGTGTTGAAAGGCAGGGGCTTTCGAGCCTTTTCTGCATTTGTTAAGAACGTGTTTCTTATTAGATGAAGCAGATGATGATGATGACCCTGAGTACAACTTCCTGGAAGATCTGGATGAACCAGACACAGAAGACTTCAGAAATGACCGTGCTGTGAGAATTACCAGTAAGTTCTTCAGAATTAGTGATTCATTGTGCAGAGCAAAGAATGAAGAGTGGCACTTAGGGCTGTTCTCTGCCTTTCATAAAGATTCAGCCAAGTCAGAAATTGAATGCCTGCCTCCTGACTTGAGTATATTAAATTTTCTGTAATTCATTATAGTCTGAGTTAGCAGACTTATGATCATATCACTTATCACTCTTATAAAGTGTACTAATTTTAGATTTTATTATAGACTGACATAATTTATTTTTTTATGGGTTATATATTTGAAGCAAAACATTCTCTTTAAGTCTGTTAACTGGAATTTTCTGGGGCACAGCCATAGGGAGCAGTAACTCTCCTTCCTGGCCCTCTGTTTGGGCTACGTTTTGCAAGAGAGATTCTGTCAATAGCTTGGCATTATGATGGGATTGCTAAGTAGCTTTTGGAAAAAGGAAGCTTCATATGTCTTTTAAATTTTGCTTGCAGAAAAGGAAGTGAATGAACTGATGGAGGAGCTGTTTGAGACGGTGAGTGGTAAATTGGACGTAGCACCGAGGAATGGACCTGGCTCCAATCTGGTGTGAGATTTCTGCAGATGTAAAGGGGGGAGCTCTGTAAGACGTGCATTGGTGAACACACGAGAGGGGACCCTCCCAGCAAAGTGTAGTCCTAGGGGGAAGGAGCTCATCCAGGACCTGCTGTAAATGCTTAGAGATGATGAGGGTATTTGCTAAGATGGTTGGCAGTGCATCGGGGGGAGCTTTGAGCTAGGGACCGTGTTAAATCCCCTCTGAGTTTTCTGTTCTTGACGCCCACGGCCCATCTCTCCCCAGTTCCAGGATGAGATGGGTTTCTCTAACATGGAGGATGAGGGTCCGGAAGATGAAGATAACGTCACCGAGACACGGCCAAACTTCAACACGCCGCAGGCGCTTCGGTAGGATCCTTGGGTGACGTGGGCTGGTGTGGATGGTGCCTCCTTGTTTATGGGGCAGACCAGCTCAAGGTCCAGCTGCGTCTGTTTGGGAAAGGAGCTAAAGTGACAGCTGGGGTTTTTCTGTCACTCTCTCTAGATGAGCAGTACTAGAGATGAGTGCAGCAGTTATTTAACCAGCTACAGACTGAAAACGGAGAAACCTTTATGCTATCTGTAAAAGAGATCCCTGCTATGTTATAAATATTCTGTTTTATTTCTTCAAAGTTGAAGTATGCTGTCAAAGTGGTAGAGGGGGTTGATGGCTCTTCACCTGTGCAACACAGATATTAAAATGTTTTAATTGGTTGTAGCAATCGTTAAATCATACTTACCAGAATTCTGTCTGCTTAATACCAAACAGATTTGAAGAGCCTCTGGCCAATTTACTGAATGAACAGCACCGGACAGTGAAGGAGCAACTCGAGCAGTTGAGAATGAAGAAGTCTTCAACCAAGCCTGCACAAGAGATGGAGAAATCAAAACCTCAAAATGAGAAGCCGCTCCAAAGCCTTGTGCTGGACAGCGTGCAAAGAAAGAGGCTCCAGCAGCAAATGCAGCAGGTGATAAAATAGAATCTATCAAGTTTATTAACTTAATATTCGCTATATACTGCAGTAGGGGGAAGGCCAACGGTACAGCAAGCACTTCAGTGCTACGATACTACTTTGAGAATGTTCTAAGGCAGTTGATACCTTTTTGTTTGCTTTGATTTGAGGAACACTCAGAAGATTTCTTGTGCCTCTGCCTTTATGCTTTAGGCTGCTTTTGAGTTTCAAAGATTATTGATGAACTAAAGAGGAAAATAAAAAAGTATGTCTGATTTTATTCTTTCAGCATGTTCAACTTCTGACTCAAATCCATCTTCTTGCGAGTTCCAACCCTGCTTTAAATTCTGAGGCCAGTACCACCAGGATGTTTTTGGTAAGGATATGTCTAAAAGAAGAGCTACATCAATTTTAATGATCAGCAGATATATTTATAGATTTTTTTTCTTAAAGAATGGGACCAATTAAAACCCAACATCTTTATCTGTGTTTGCAGAGTGAGCTGGGTAACTTTGCTCGCAGTTCTACGCTCCTTCGCCAGTCCTTCAGCCCCAAGTTTCAGACCATGTTCCAGCCCTGTAACTTGAAGGGAGCCCTGCAGCTCGTTGAAGACTTCCATGCCCAAGTCCAGGTTGACTGGAGCCCTCGCAAATCCGTGAAAAAGAGTGGTGTGTATGGGAAGGGAAGGGAAGCACTGCTACATTTTGATAGGCCAATTTGGAGAGGGAAAATAAGAGATTGCATATTCTGAGGACGAAGTTGAAAGCAGTAGAGGAAATAATTTTTACAAATTGCTAGTAAACGACAGCATTTGTCCAATTCTTTTTGCAGCCAATGAATTCCCATGTTTACCAAAGCAAGTGGCATGGATTTTGGCAACAAGGAGAATCTTCATGTATCCTGAGTTACTGCCAATATGTTCCTTGAAAGCAAACCCTCCTCGGGACAAGATTATCTTCACCAAGGCAGAGGACAAGTAGGTGTTTAGACCTAGTGAATAAAACACGTACAAATGAGTGGGTGTTGGAGAATGACTAGGGTGAAGCTCTGGGGGCATCGGTGTATTGTGGAACAAGACATCCAAACAGCAATCTGGAGGACTCTAAAAGACTCTTTTTTCACTCCTCTGCCCCTCTCTCCCTTCAGTTTATTAGCTCTAGGTTTGAAACATTTTGAAGGGACAGATTTCCCAAAGCCTTTGATCAGCAAGTATCTTTTGCCAACAAAAACTGCCCACCAGTTGACAGTGCGGATAAAGAACCTCAATATGAATCGAGCCCCTGATAACATCATCAGGGTGAGTGACACTTTCAGATTATGTTTTGATATTTCTTGGATGTATTTGTCTCTTTGGTCATACAAAGAGAGGTGTGCTTTTTATTCCAAGGAGCTCTCTTTTCGTTTGTATCCATGCTGAACCTTTCCTCATGTAATCCCTCTATTAGGGACGAGAACTTTAAAAAGCCTTTTTTTGTCTTGCGTTCCCTCCCCTCCTTTTCCATGCAGTACTATAAAAAGACAAAGCAGTTGCCCATCCTGTTCAAGTGCTGCGAGGAGATCCAGCCTAACGAGTGGAAACCACCCGTGGAGAGAGAAGAACATCGCCTGCCCTTTTGGCTGAAGGTACCGTTTCTGGTGTTTCTTCATGCAGCATGAGAGCTTTCTGCCTTACTCCCAGAAGCAAGGTGCTGTCTGCCTTTAGCAGTGCCGTGTGAGCGCCTGTGCCCTGGGCTAATGAGCTCTTGTTTCCTTTAGGCAAGCTTGCCCTCCATTCAGGGGGAATTGAAGCAATTAGCCCAAGATGCCCGGGAGATGCCGGCTTCGCCTGGCGCAGAATCTGTCTTTTTGGGGGCAGAGAAGGAAACTTCAGACACGGAATGCGATGAAAAATACCCTCTGCTCATGCCCAAGGGACTAGTACTGACCTTGAAGCCTCTTGCCAATCGGTTTTCCAGGAGAGCCTGGAGGAGGCAAAGGTCTTCAGCTCTGAAACCTGTCCTCATTCGGCCAAATCCTTGTCTGCAGCCCAGTTCCAACACTTTGAACATGCCGAAAACTGTGAAGTTGTCCCAGTCGGAAGCTCCTCCCAGCAAAGTCATGGTTCAGATTCCTCGGCTAATCCAGCCGGCTGCGGTGGTGCAGGCTGTCCCGGGAATGCAGCCCTTGAACATGCCGGCAGTGGTGGGAAGCGGGGAGGCCCTGGAGCTCCCGAACGTGCTCTCTGCTTCCCAGCCTGACTCCAGAGCGTCTCTTCCAGCCGCTGTCCCTCAAGCCCTGGTGTCCTCGAGCCCTGTAACTCTTCAGCCCAAACTGATACTGCCGGCCTTGGCCGGACCGAAAACCCGCAGGCCTGGCGTGCGCAAGGTCTACCAGAAGAAAAAGGGAGCCAAAGCTGCGCCCGTGATCAAGACGTCGCCCTTGATCCAGCCATCTCCCGTCATTCTCACGGTACCTGCCACCACCGTGAAAGTGCTCAATATTGGCAATGGCTGCAATATGATTCAGCCCATAAATACGACAGTCGGTAGAGGCACTCAGGCTATTCCAGTTACAACCTTATTGGTAAATCCATCCACTTTCCCCTGTCCATTAAACCAGCCTCTAGTGACTTCCTCAATCCCTTCGTTAATAGTCTCTCCTAACCCTGTTGGTCTTTCTGCATCATCTGTTGTTGAAAGTGAAGAACAGCTGAATCTGGCTCCTTCCTGCCCTGCCATAACTAACAAAAACATCTATCCCATGGTAGAGCCCAAGGTGGAACCCCAAGAGCTGCACGTTTCCTGCTCGGCCGTCTCCCCCAAGAAGGACCGTGGCACCAATCCTGCGGCTGCAAATAGTGGCAGCCAGGAAAAGGGGAATAAGAGCGACTGCTGTGGCTGGGCAGGGGTGGAGACAGGGGAGGAAAACGCCTCGGAGCCGCTGCCTGTGGACCTGCTGCCTCGGTTGGAAGATCCGGATGAAGCGGTGAAAACGGAACGCGAAGATTCCGTCGATGCCCTGAAGGAAATAAATCCCCTACCGAAGAGGGATCTTCTGCGTGCTGAGGTGAAGGAGGAATTCCTGCTGGATCTGGGCCAGGAGCTGAACGTGGAGGCTGCCTGTTCGTGTCCCAGCGAGCTGAAAGAAGTAAAGAAAGAGGGAACCTCGGGTGAAGAGAAAGGAGAGGAGGAAAGACGGGATCTGCAGTCCCCCCGCCACGACGAACCGCACGTGGATGCGGGAGCTGTCGCTGGAGCCCAGGGGAGCAGCGAGTCTCCCAGGAACCCTTCGTACGCGACGGATGTCGAGGCAGAATTCAGCAGCCCGCTGGGAAAACCGGAGGATTCCTCCAGCATGGACGGGCAGTCCGTCGGAACGCCAGCGGGCCCGGAGGCTGCGGGGGATAAGGAAGGACCGGAGGAGGAGGAGGAGGAGGACTTCGACGATTTTACACAAGATGAGGATGAGGAGATGTCATCAGCCTCAGAAGAGTCTATTCTGTCGGTGCCAGAACTTCAGGTAAAAACAATCACAACCTTACTTTTATATATATATATAAAAGTAACTGGCTCTCTCTCTATATATATGTATATATAACCAGTTACTTTTTCTTCTTAGAAGCCCAAGTTAAGGAATATTTTGCAAATATCAGACCTAAATTCTGCTAGGGGCTTCCCCAGTTGAGGCTGTTGTTTAATTTAACTGAGAATTGTTCTCTGAAACAGTTGTTGAAAGACAATAAAAGAAACACTAAAAACGTGGTGGTGGTGGTGGTTGTTGTTGCTTTTTAAGGAGACAATGGAAAAACTCACTTGGCTGGCAACAGAGAGACGTTTAAGCCAGGAAGGAGATTCCGAAGAGGAGAATTCTCAGGAGGAGAACTCTGAGCCAGAGGAGGAAGAGGAGGAGGAAGGGGAAGGAATGGAGAGTTCACAGAAAGATGATGAAACCTCTGGAGACCCCTCGGAGGAACCCAAATCTGCCTTCCTGTTGGCCAAGGCAGCCCCGCAGGTCGAGGCCAGCAGAACGCCCCCAGGTAGGTTCCTTGTGCTGCTTTTGTCTTGAAGGGGACACAGACCCGATACCCTCCTCGGATTCAGACCGGGCACGAACTGCGTCCAGGTTTGATTTTGCTGAGCATGTCTGAGCTTAGTGATGCTCTGCACCTGGAAAAGAACAACTGTGCAACATGATTTCAGTTCTGTAAAAGTGGTTTTTGGCGTGGTGGCCTTTGTGGGTGTGAACAGAGTATCCTTGCTCCGTTGTGATGCATTTACCCTTGGAAAGTTTGGAGCTGCACAGATGAGATCAGTGCTTTGTGTCAGCTAACCCTGAGGCTCTCATCAGCTGCTGCAATAATAAACAGCTAATTAGATTTCATTAGTCAGCCTGACTAATCAGGTATTTTATATATGTACAAGAGGGTATAAACAGTTAACTCGTCACTAACTCTGAAACCCTAATTTCCTATTGTAATTTAATCCTAGAAAAGTAGTTGCTTGTCAGCACAGTGCAATATTCCTGTGCAACCCGTGTTGTGCTTCACAGGAGAGAACCTGAAAGCCCCTGGGAAGAGCAGGAACTCCCACAGGACCAGGAATAAGAGGGGGAGGACCCGTGCTAGCAAAGACACCTCCAAGCTGCTGCTCCTGTACGACGAGGACATCCTGGAGCGGGATCCGCTGCGGGAGCAGAAGGACCTGGCGTTTGCACAGGCCTATCTGAGCAGGGTGAGCCTGGGGACAGGAGCTCCTCGGCGCAGCCCAAGCCGCAGTCATGGGGCTACCAAGGCCCTCCTTAATTTCACAATATTATAATATTCTGGAATATTCTAGTCTTATAAAAGCCCGTTGCTCCTTGCAGGTGCGGGAAGCCTTGCAGAACGTTCCTGGGAAGTACGAGGACTTCCTTCGCGTTATCTATGAGTTTGAGATCAGCACCGACAAGCGAACAGCCGTGGACCTCTATTCCACTTTGCAGAAACTGTTGCACGAGTGGCCACAGTTGCTTACAGATTTTGCTGCCTTTCTTTTGCCAGAACAAGCGCTGGAATGTGGCCTGGTAAGTGGAAGGGAAGGAGGACCCAGCACTGAAGCAGACAAATGTCAATGCTGTGAGAGGGGAAGGGCAAGGAGAAAGGTGGTAAATCGTTTGCTTACTCTCCTGTACACAGCTTAAGTTAACTAGAGATGCTGGTAAATGCGTTCTTGGAGCTGCGATGTGACTGTTTTCTCTTGGTCAGTTCGAGGAGCAGCAAGCCTTTGAGAAAAGCCGCAAGTTCCTCAGGCAGCTGGAGATCTGCTTCGCGGAGAACCCTGCCCACCACCAGAAGATCATCAAGGTGCTGCAGGGCTGCGCGGACTGCGTCCCCCAGGAGATCGCAGAGGTACCGAGCGCTTCCCCCGGGGCTCCTTGGAGCTGCCTCTTCCCGAGGCTCCGCAGTTATCTGGCCTTTGTGCATCTCTGTTTTTTTCCTGCTTTTATCACCTGACATTCCAGCTTCTGCTAAGGAAATTGATGGATCTCAAAACAGCTGTGAAATGGTAGCAATGCACTTCCACATGGGTGTTGTAACAAGCCTTGGTGTTCCGTTTGCCTTGAGTAATCCTCCCTAAAAGAGTATGACAGCATGCAATGAAACACTGGTATTTTATTTTATTTATTTTTCCCCCTCTTTCAGCTGAAGACCCAGATGTGGCAGCTGCTGAAAGGACACGACCACTTGCAGGACGAGTTCTCCGTTTTCTTCGATCACTTGCGCCCCTCAGCCAGCCGCATGGGAGACTTTGAGGAGATCAACTGGACAGAAGAGAAGGAGTATGAGGTGGAGCAATCTCTTCCCCACAGCAGGAAAGAGCAGAGCAGGGATGCTAGAAATAGTTGAATTTAGAGGATTTGTGGGGAGGCTGCATTTCTAGAGTGAGGAAAGCAGCAGGATGGGATGGCTGTGTGTGGGCTGGGGCAGATGTCTCTTTTTTTTTTTTTTTTTTTTACATTTATTCTCCCGAGATGGGACTCGTGGTGCCCTGGACCTGCACCTCATTCTCCCTGCAGATTTTCGGATGCCTCCTGAAGAGCCATCCTCATAAAAAGCCTGTTTGTTTTCTTTCAGTTTGATGGGTTTGAAGAAGTGTCTCTGCCAGATGTGGAAGAGGAGGAGGAGCCACCCAAGATGCATGCGGCCCCAAAAAATAAGAAGAGGAAAGAGATTGGAGGCCAGAACACTGACAAGGTGGGCCTGGGATATCTCACTAGTCCGCATGTGAGGACTCCAAATTCCTATCTGGGAGGATAAATGTGTATGTGCAGAGAGACATGAGTACAGTCTGAGAGGATTTGAAGAAAGGGATTAAAACGTTTCGGCTGTGCTTTGCTTGCAAGCAGCCCAGTTGCTGTAGTTGTGGCTGGGCGCCCGAGTGTCGTGTGGCAGTGAGTGTCCCCTGGGTGTGCAGTGCACAGGTGGCAGCTGGAGTGTGTCTGTTCGCAGGAGGTCGAGTGGGTAGATGGGATGAAGGACTGTTCTTGTTCCTGCCACGAAGGGAGCAGCGAGCTCAAGCTCAAGAAGAGCAAGAGGAGGAGCTGCGGCCACTGCAGCAGTAAGGTGAGCGGGGAGGTGACGTCGGTGGCCTGGTGAATCGCGCCGCGGAGTCCCAATGTTGGGATGATCTGTGCAGCCTTGGGCCTCCTGTCCTCAAACCACCACGTGTTGGGGAGGAAAATGTATCAAAAGGCAACGCAGGTGCTGCCAAAGGCATCTCCCTCTTTGAAGCTTGGACCGCTCTACCTGGCCTTCCTCCTCCCTTTCCCTCTCGCTTTCTGTTCTCCCTCCTTTCTCTGCTAAGTAGTATTAATTTTGTTACTCCTTTGAGTTAGGAATAATGTTTTTCGTGTGGCCACTGTACAAAACGAATTGTGCCTGTTAATTGCAAAAAAAAATCAGTCCCATAAACACAAGTAAATTGGCAAATTGAAGCATTGGTTAGGGTCCAGGGATACCTTTGCTGCAAAGGCTGAGGTGTAACGTCTGGACAGAGGCACCACGTCTGTCATTGCCTGTATTTTGATTTGCAGGTCTGCGATGGCAAATTTTACAAAAACAAAGATTCTCAAGAGCTGCCTGTTAGCCTCGCCCAGCAAGAGTCAAGTCTGCAGCCCGAAGGGAAGAGTTCCGGAATGTCCAAGGAAGTTGTAGAAGAGAGTCCGGAGAACAGAGAGGAGGGAGAGGATGTGCAGAGCCGGGCAAAAACCGTGTCGCGGAGAGCGGAGCCTCCGGCCTCAGGTGTGTGGAAGTCTCCCAGCTGCATCGTTCCTGTCCAGCCTGGCTTGTAGGGAGGAAGGCAAAGCAGGACTCTCCAGTCTTCCTCACTAGCCGCTAGTCTAAACTTGTTTGGTTTTCTTAGCAGGATCTCCCTTGGAAGGAAGGATCGTCTCCTGCAGCCTCCCACCTGGAAAAGCTGCGGTGCCCGATAACCACGTTCGGGAAGGAGGTGCCGGTGCTGGGAATGCTGCCAAGGAGCTTCCTTCTTGCACCACTGGCCCTGGGTGGACAGAGCTACGAAAAGCTACCCTAAAACTACCTCAGGAAACCAAAGACAGCTCTTGCGCTGCAGGAAGGGACGGCGAGGGGCTAACCCAGCAGCATCAGGGAAATGCAAGTGCATCCCTGGGGCTGAGGGGGGACCCACTGCCGTCTTGCGCTGCAGTAAGAGCTTCAACAGGACCTAGCTCACCTCCTGCACGCAGTTTGGATCAGACTGAAGGGCTTCACTCGGGCTCCGCAGAGGAGCCTCCTGTCTTAGGCCACGCTCCTGGGTCAGGCGGGAGAGCGGCCGAGCAAGGAAAACGCTCCGCGCAGCAGAGCTGGGGCCCCCCGGGTGGAAAAGCAGCCGCGGGCGAGAGCTGCTGCTCCCAGCGCCCTGCTGCTCCCAACGCGCTGTCGGGAGCGGGTCCCGGAGCCTCTCCCGGGAGCAGAGCCGCGCCGGACACGAGGGACGAGCGGCAGGTCCGCGGGCGCTCCGAGGAGCCGGAGCACGGAGCACCGGCTGCCTCCTCGGGGCACAGGGAAGAGGAGCAGCAGCAGCAGCGCGTCACCGAGGCCACCGTGTGCGCCAAGAACAGCAAAGTCAGCTCCACGGGGGAGAAGGTTGTGCTCTGGACCAGGTTTGTGGAGCTCCCTGTGGCTTTGCGTGGTGTTTGGCATTGCCTCGGGTGGCAGAGAGCTTCCTGCCGGCAGAGTAATCGTTGTAATACCTCCCACGGGGGAGGAAACACCTTTATTTCCTCCAGAAAGGACAAATTGCAGAGTAACTGCAGCTCTGCCTAGAGCTGCCTGCTGGGAGCAGCAGTGGGACAAGGCAGCGGGGCCGCTCCGGGCTGGGGTCACCTTTTCCCTGGAGCAGGCTGGTGGAGCGGGCGTTTTCCCTATTCTGATGAGCGCTGCTTTGCTTGCAGGGAGGCTGACAGGGTCATCCTCACGAGCTGCCAGGAGAAGGGCGCCCACGGGGACACCTTCCACGCCATCTCGCAGAAACTGGGCAACAAGACGGCCAGCGAGGTAGGGCTGCAGCTCCGGCCTGGGCCGCGTCCAGCACAGCGCTGGCTCCTGCGTTCCCTTATGATGGAGACTTAACAAAAGTCACTGTGCTTGGCCTTAAGAAAAAATGTGTGTGTGTGTGTGTGTGTGTGTATATATATATATATATACATTGCGCATATATATTGCGCAAATTTCCTTTTGTGACACCTTTTGGGCCACAACTCATCTCAGACTTGCTCTGTCCTCAGGTGTCCCACAGGTTCCGAGAGCTCATGAAGCTGTTCCACACGTCCTGCGATGGCAGCTCTGAGGATGAGGAAGATGCCACGAGCACCAGTAACACGGACCAGCTCTCAGATAAAGACCTCCTGCTCTCCGAGGAAGAGCCAGATGACTAAGGTCCTTCTGCCATAAGCTATTGACTCCATCAGCCAAACTGTTGGCCAGCTTGCTGCTAGGCAGGTGCTGTGGTTAAGGGAAAAGTATTTGCACAGGTACTTCATACAGCACCTTTTCTGCTTCCCTTTCCTGAAACACTCGTGGCAAGCTGCAGTTCTACATCTGTTTGCAACTAGATTGAAGAAAGTTGTGAGGGTTTAACGTGCTCTCTGGAGAATTTTCAGTTACATTACTGAGACTTTGAACCCTGACCAAGCAGCCTTTTGCAGTGCATGCAATGGAGAACATGTAAATATTGTATAATAAGATGTCTGTTTTCAGGTGGAGCCAATATGTGTTTTTCGCAAATTTCTCATGTTGTGTGTGGGGAAAAGTTGCAGCCTGAAACCTGTATTTATTGTGCAGTCTCCTTCTAGCACTGTAAAGCAAGTTCAGCTTGTTGCAAAGTTAAAACATTAAGACAGACTTGAAGATCTTTGAGGAGAAGCTTTCTTCCTTTATAACAGCTACAACTACCTGGCTGACTTGAGCCACTCTTTTAGTAGGATTGTGTTGAAATGAAAGTAGCAGCGGGCCCCCTCTTCGAGACCATTCCCTTTATTCCAAAAGGGAGCTCCATCTTGCTCCCCCTCACTCCAGTAATAAAGATGAGTTAGTCTGAATCTGTTTCATCTTCAGATTCATCGGCCTCCAGATGTGTTTTATAGCAGTCTGCCAGGGCTCGGAGCGCGTGCAGGGCCTCCCGAAAATCCTCCTCCTCGAGCCCCGCGGCGAAGAAGCCGGCCCAGCGCCGCGTGTCCAGCGCCCGCAGCTCCCGGTGCAGCCCCTGCAGCAGCGCGTGCAGGACGGGCCCCGACTGCAGCGCCGCCGCCACCGGGACGCTCCGCACGGCTGCGGGAGAGACCCTCGTCAGACCCTCCCGGAGCGGCTCCGTGGGCCACGGTACCCGGAGAGCAGCACGGTACCTGGCGAGGAGGAGCCGAGGGGTTTGTCCAAAAGGAGGCCTTGTTTGGTGAGGAGAGGGGAAAAGAACTGCGGGTAGGGAGGTAAGGTAGGACAGGGCTGCTCAAGCACGTGAGATGTGCTGCAAGGAAGACACAGAGGGGAATTTAGATTATTGCATCTTCTGCAGCTGTATAGTTGCAAAAAAAATATATATATATATATATTGTTAGCAACCTGAACGCGCCAGGAAACAATGTTTGTAGGTAACGCTGCAGAATCTCCTCCTCGCTCTCATACGCCTGGAGTGCGGAATGGGGCCGCTTTCCTGGGAAGCTGCTGCAAAGAGAAGCAGGAGCTGCATGAGGAGGATGCTGGTAACTCGGCTGTTGGGCTGTTTTGCTGTAAAACTGGGAGCATGTAAATTTTTTTTTTTTTTAAATACTCAACTGACTTCAAAAACGAATGTTAAGAAATCATTATTGTTAGAAGAGCCAGAGCTCCGAAGGGAAAGTAGAGTTCAAAGGCTGATTACCTGCTAGGCTTTTCTTTGCAAATTCCTCTTAGCACAACAGACTGAGCAAAACAGCGGCTGACCTGTTGCTCTCCGCCTGACGACAGGAGTTTCCAGGGCAGGCCCTGCTGCCGGGTGCGCAGAGTGTCCCGGAGCGAGTGGCCGTGTACAACGGGAAGGGGCACAGCCGCCAGCGCAGCCACCACCTGCAGCCACGCGGGGAGTCACGGCCGGAATTGCAACCCCGGCTGCTCCCTGGAGCCGCAGGACGGGGCCGGCCCTTCCCCTCGGCCCTACCTTGCGCCCGGAGAAGCCGAGCGCCTCGGCGAGGTGCAGCATGGAGCACGGGGAGCCGGAGAGGCGGTAGGGAACGGTGACGGTGTCCAGGGCGGCCGCCAGCACCGCGCTGCTGTGGTAGTCGAGCGCTGCCTACGGGGACAGCAGGGCTGTTAAATCCGTCTCTTCCTTAAATAACTGCCCCTCTGTCTTAGTTAATGCAAACACAACCTCCTTAAGCACACAGCTCACAGCAGCCTGAACCATTATTTCAGGTTTTGGATGAACAAGCGTGCTGTTAGCCGGTTCAACTGAAAACTTTGAGAGGAGCAAACCCCACAAACGAGGCTGAAACCTTCTAGTCTAGGGTACCTACATCATAGTTTAGATAGGGAAAGGTAACAGGAGGCTCGGGCTTGAGGCCGAGGCTGCTGTTGAGTGACAAGGGGCAGAAGAGCGAGCTGTGAGTGGAGAGATGGACGATGCCCAGGGCCGTGTTCAGCAGCCTGTAGACATCCTTCTCCAGCTGCTGTAACGGAAAACACATCCAACTACTCAAATCTGAGCTGCAAACAAGAACCGCTCTAGCTTAGGAGGCAAGAGCGTGGCCCATTCCTTTTTTTTTTTTTTTTTTTTTTTCTTTTTTACTTACTTCTGTTTTATGAATGACTGGAGTCAAGCCGAAGGTCAGGATTCCCTTGCGAGAATACTCGTCATGGAGCAGTTCTGTCACCTTGGCTCCCACGCCGGAAAAGCCATCGTGCAGATCACACAGCACTTGAAATCCCTGCAGAAACGGGGCGGCACCTGGAGCTGCAGCCTGAACCAGCAGCTTTCTCGAAAGAAAACAGCAGCTGCCCGACCTGCAAATAATCACACTCCTCCACGAAGAAATGCAGCCGATCGTCCAGCTCCTCCAGGCAGGCCGGGTCCCGCATGAGCCCGTCGCCGTGGCCGAAGGCCCTCAGCCGCCCCTCGTCCCTGCGGAGCGGCGCGGAGCGTCACCCCGGGGCCCGCGCGGCGGCCGCCCCGCGCGCCCGTCGTGGTTGACCCCGCGCACCCGTCGTGGTTGAACTGCGGCAGCACCAGGAGGCTGCGCGGGTGCAGCGGCACCGCCAGGAACTCGGACCAGAGCTGCGGGGCCGCGGCGCCGCGAGCAGCATCTGCAAGAGACGGTCAGCGCGGAGCGGCGGATCCCGGGGATCCCGGGAGCGGCCGATCCCGGGGATCCCGGGGATCCCGCAGGGCCCTCCCCGCCGTTCCCCGTTACGGCCGCTCCGGCCCCGGGGCGCCCCGCGCTCACGCACCTCCGCCGGCCGCTCCGCCGCCTCCCGCCGCGTCCCGCGCAGCGTCGCCCTAGGGCAGAGAGGGGCCCCGTGAGGCGGCGCGGGCGGCCGGGGGCGCCGCGGCCGCGGGGGCCCCGCGCTCACCCGCTGGCACCCGCCGTCCTCGTAGGTGGCCACGTCCCCGCGCCTGCAACGCAGAGCGGCCGCGGTCACCGGCGGTCCCCGGGGCCGCCTCCCCCGCCGCTTCCCGCCGCCACTCACCACGTCGCCACCTCCGGGGCCGCCGCCCGGCGCCCGCCGCCGCCCAGGGCGCCCACGCCGCCTGCAAGGGAGCGGGTCAGCGCGGCCCGGCCCGCCCGGCCCCGCCGCCGCCGCCGCCCGTTACCTTTGAGCGCGAGCGCCACGAGGCGCGGGGCTCCGGCGGGCCCCGGTTCCGGCGGGTCCCGGCGCAGCGCGGCCGCGCGCAGCCCCGCGGCGCCGGGCCCGGCCTGCAGCCCCCACCAGTGCGCGCCCACGCAGCCCGCGTAGTGCCCGAGCTGCAGCGTCACGGCCGCCATGACCCGCCACCCCCCCCGCCCCCGCCGGACGCGCGTCACGGGGCGGGACACACGCAGCGACACGGGGGCTCCAAGGCGTTTATTGCGTCACGCGGGCGCTGCTGACGTCACAGCGGCGCGGCCAGGCGCTGCAGCTGCCGCGGGTTGGCGCCGCTCAGGAAGCGGAGCTCGGCGCGGCCGGCGCGCGTGCGCGCTGCGGGGGGGGGGGCGTCAGCGCGGCCCCGAGACCCCCGAACAGCCCCCGAGACCCCCGACTGCCCCCGAACAGGCCCCCGGGGCTCCCAACTGCCCCCGAACAACCTAACGGGGCTCCCAACTGCCCCCCTGAGATCCCCAACAGCCCCCGAACAACTCCCGAGCCCTCCGGGGCTCCCAACTGCTCCAAGACCTCCAACTGCCCCCCAACTGCCCCCAGAGCCCCCCAACTGCTCCCCAGCTGCCCCCCAACAGCTCCCCGGGGCCCCCAACTGTCCCCGAGCCCCCCCAAACTGCCCCGCAGCCCCCATCACCCCCCAAATCCCCCACTTTGCAGGGCTCCCAATACACCCCTGGCCTCCTGCGCCCCCACGGGCTCCCCAGGCCTCTTCTTGCCCCCCCAGCACCCCCCCCGGGGCCTCCCAATGCCCCCCCAAACCTGGAGCTCCTGAGACCCCCCCCCGCCCCCCAACTCTCTCCCAGGGCCCCCACTGTCCCCTTAGGCTCCCCCCCCCCACCAACATCCCCCCCCCCTGGCTTCCCGAGCCCTCCCGGGGCTCCGCGGGGCCCGGCAGCGCCGACTCCAGCTCCGGCTCCATTCAGCACCGGCTCCAACACCGGCACCGGCTCCGCCAAGCACCCACCTTGCTCGTGCTGCAGCCACCGCCGCTCCAGGTAGTACTCGTAGCAGCTCTCGAACTCCCGCGGGCTGTAGTTGGGCACGCGGACCGGGACGAAGGGGTCCAGGGCGTCGAAGCCCTCCTGGAAAGGAAGGGAGCCCTGGGGGGGCGGCAGCGGCCGCGGGCGCGAGGGGAGAGCCCCAAGCCCGGTCAGGTCAAGGGAGAAGTCGGGGGGGCCACGGAAATGGAGCCATAGGAACACAGGGAAAACCAGGAACCATCTCCCGGGAACGCGGTTCACGGAACAGGGGGTTTATTTCGTGCATCTCTGCTCCCCAGCGTGGCGGAGGGGAGATGAGGATGGCGCTCACCTTCCCCAGCAACTCGTGGGGCAGATACGCGGAGCTCGGCTTGAAGAGGGAGCCCGTCTGGCTCAGCGTTGTCACGACAGCACCTCCGTTCTGAAACACACGGAGCAGAGCGCGTCTGGGAACGGGATACGCCGGGAGCAGCTACGGACCCTGCTCCTCCTTCGCCTCGGAGTCACTTTCGTGCCAGTTCCCCAGGCAGCTTCTGAGCGGGGAAAATCAGCTGCTCTGAGGATTCCCCACCCCGAGTCACGGAGAAAGGAGGAGGACGGTGCCTGCTAGTGCCACAGGCAAGATCCCGGCTCCGGGGCCGCTGCAGGATCCCTTCATCCCCTCCTTCACCAAGGAAATGCTGCAGCCCTTAGGCTTTCTCTGCTTCAAACGAGAAACACCCCTGCGGCGTGTGGGCACCCAGCGACACGCGTGGGACTGCGCTGCTGGAAACGCTGCAAATGAGGATGCAGCGGGAGCTCACCCAGTCGTTCACCATCATTTTCCTCAGATTGTGCACAAGCGTCAGCTCCTCCGGAGAAACCTGATGAAAACAGGTTGCTATGACTTTTTTGCCATCACTTTCCACTTGGGATCCATATGGCCCTTTTCCCGCGCTTTAAATCCCTTTGAAAATAGCATTTCCATGCCCCGGAGCGGGTAGTTTCTTACAGGGCTTTTGTCTTCCTTCCTCAGGGTCGTCCTTCCCCAGAGCGCGTTGACTCCATCCACTGCCACGAGCAGCCGGAAGGCGCCGAGGCCGCTCTGCAGCTTCAGCTCCCTCAGCACCACCCCGACGGCGTCGCTGGCGTCCCGCACGCGCGCCAAACCCTGGCAGCACGACGAGACCCCGAGCTCAGCGCTGCCAGGCCCTCCGCTTCCCAGCACAACACCTATGAGTGCTTCAGAAGCAAAATCCTCCTTCGTTTGCACTTGTTTTGGGGGCATTTATTATCCCTTACCTGCTCCACTACTTCCCCCAAGGGTCTGCCCTCCTCAGTGCATTCTCGTTTGCCCCACATGTATTTTCGTTGTGTTTTTATCTGCGGTAAGAGAGGGCAACACATGCAGCTTCTGAAAAATGGTCTTAGCTACCCAGACACCTTGATGCCCTCTACAGACCTCTTTTAAGAAATGCTCATTTGTGATTTTGAAGTTCTTTAGCCAGGAAGATGCTTGCAAAGGCTGGTCGAGCCGGTCTTTCTTATAGGATGACTGCATGAGCTGCCTGCAGTTTTTCACCCAGAGATGAGCTGTGAGTTAAAAAAACAATAATAATCACTTTGTTTAATAAACGTAGTTAATAAGTTGGATGGTGGGGGAAGAGGTCTGTTCAGGTCTATCCTTATTCTACTCTATTTTAATGGCAGAACGACAGTCTGGACACTTGCATGTGGGTGCTCTTCTACTTTATAGCTACGCTCTGCTGTGTTTGGGGGCTCCTCGCTATGGGGCAGCAAGGCCGGCGCGCCGGGCCCTGCGCGGGGTCGTTACCGTCGGGGACGTGCAGCACCAGCCAGCCCTGCCGCGCGCAGTAGTGAACCACGTGGCACAGGGTCATCGTCTTCCCGGTGCCTTTCTCACCATCTTCAACGCAGACCGTCAAGGAAAGCCTCCAAAAAACAACCCCGCCGCAGACAGCAGCGTTACGGGACTGCTGCTCCTTCCCGAGAGCACAGAGGGAACGCAGAGGTGCTGAAGGAGCAGGGGGTTTTCCAGCACGTGCTTTGGGCAGCAGCCTGGGACGCCGCCTCCTGCGCCCAGCCCCACCAGAGCTGTTAATCCCCCTTCCTGGTGGCCCAGCTGCTGTAACCGGGTTCAAAGCAAAGCAGCAGCTCCAGCAGCTCCAGCACCCGCGGGGCTGCCCCAAGCCGCAGTGCTCGGCACCACCCTCATCCCGGGAAACCCTGCGTGTGTTTAGCCCGCAATCTGCATCAGCGAGTGATAAAGGATACAGATAACGTATCTGATCACCGGGTTGGCAAAGCTGGAGCTTTTCAGGTAAGTGAGAACTTCCAGAGCTGGTTTTCGCACCATCACGGAAGCCTCGTTGAAGGTCTTAATCTGAGAAAAGGAACAGAATGTGAAAAAGCAGCCCTGGCCCTAGGAGTCAGGGATGACATTTTTTGGATGGCCTGTTGCTAAGGGTGGAATGTTCTCCTCCTCCTGCCACTACTTTGGTCACGTGGACCCATGACTTTCAAGCTAGCAGCAAGTATTCCTAAGGGTCAGGAACAATCAACGCTCCTGTCAACTTAAGAATCATCACGTATCTCCCTGTTTTTAGCAGGAAAGCACCATAGTTCCCTGGATGATCCAGTTCTTCCCAGCCACGAGCCCGCCCCTTGCAGGACAGCTTGGACACGACGTACCTGCTGCTGGAAAGGGCTGGGCAGCCCGTGTGGAAACACGGCTCTCACCTCCTGAAGTGCAATGTTGTAGTGGCGGCCCTCGTGGAGCTCTCCATGGTTGGCCTGGGAAGGTAAAAGCAAATTCCATCAGATTTTCTCTGAATCCAGAAAGTCCAGGAGAGCTGGAGCTAAGAGCAGCCCTGTTCGCCGTGGATGGGAGCAGAAAAGCAGCCTCCAGGGAGCCCTGATGTTGTGTTTCACCCCTGGGCAAACCCCTTCCCTTGTCTGCTCCCACCTCTGCAAAGTGGGTCAGGATCCTCATCTGAAGTCACTCTGAGATTTGCCAATGGAGAGGTAGGTAGAAGCCAGCTCTTATTAAAAATTTACTTTCCATCTGGCCTCGTTGGTTCATTTTTAACAGGGCTTTCCCGTGCCCAAGCGCCGGTGCAGCAGCCGCCGCGGGGTCCGCGCTCTGCACCGCGGCGAGGCCAAGGACACCGCTCCGATAAATTAACGGGCAAGGGCGGTTGTCACCAAAAACACCAGGCACGTGAGGCCCGGGGCCGGAGTGGGTTGCTTGGCAACGCAAACCGCAGGCACAGGACGGAGGAGACAATTCCTGCCATCTGGAGCCTCCCGCGCTCCGCAGAGACGCTCCGCTCACGTGGCAGGATCATCCGCACGCTGCCGTTTCCATAGATACCCCAGAGGAATCGCGCTGAAAGGCTCCAATTACAGAGGCAGCAGCAAAGCACCTCAAAGGCTTTTTCCCTTCATTTATTCCACTTCATTTTGTGCTTGAGCAGAGCACAGGGCTGGAATTACGACGCTGGAGAGCTGTGCTGCATTGAGGCCGTTGCGGGGTGTTTTCTATCACCCCTTTCTGGCAATTTAGGGAGGTTAGCAAGGGAAGAATAACTGGAGTTGAAATTAATAGTGTGTGATGAGGAGCAAAGCCGCACGCGAGCTGCTACAATGCACAGCCTGCTCCATCCTTGCAAACAGGGAGAAGGAATCGCTCCTGGTTCCCAGAGGAGCAGCCCTGCACAACCAGGGCCTGTTTTCCTCTTGGCTGGGGATGGCAATGGAGACGCCTGTTCCTAGGCCCATGTGTCCCGTCCCCTCCTGCTCCCCGGACACCCGCGATCCCGGGAAGGAATGGAATGGAGCTCCGGGCACGGAGCGCGGCAGGAACTCACCGGGTCGCTCTCGGCCGTTCGGAACACGGCTCTGGTTCCCTCTGCCGAGGTCTGCGCGTCCCGGCCGGCCCCGGCGGCGGCGGCGGAGCCGAGAGCGCGGCCCAGCTGAGGGGGAGAGAAGGGAACGTGAGCGCCGGTCCCTCGCGGGCAGAGGCACCGTTGGGAGCGCAGACGTCTCCGCTCCGTCCAGCCCCTGCGCCCGCGCTGCGCCCGCCCGACGGAACGTGCGCTGCAACACAGAAGGCTCTGCAATTAGCGTAAACTAATCACGAAGAAGCACGTGTTGGATACCCACATTTTTTCACATTTAGATACCTGCTCCTGCGCTATTTCCAGTCACTGAAGTTATCTCCTACCACTCACGACCCAAGCCCTGTCCCTAAATGAGTTACCCCATTAAAGACTGCTTAAGTGCACAGCGCAGCCATTAAGGGCTCGTTGCTGGGAAGCCCCCGTAACGTTTCTGCCTACGCTGATGAATGCAGCTAGTACCTTGGAAATGCAAGCTCTCTAGTAATCCATAATCACCACAATTATTGAGGGATTAGTGCGGCGCTGCCCACTATTTGATATTGATAATTACACTCCCTGCATTGATTTTCGCTAACAGTGTCCCAGCACACAGGCTCTTTCATTACAACACAGGCATGGTCGAGCAAGGAAACAGCCAGCTAAGCTGATTAATCTTTTTTCTCTGCAGACAGCCGGCAAAGCTCAGCCAAAACGGGCGAGTTTTGGGCGGAAAGGACGAGTGTTTTGTGCTGCAGGAAAGGACGACGCTGAAGCGTGTGTGGGAGCCGTGAGTAAGCAATTCCCGTGCTGCAAACGGGCTGCCCCCAACGCAGCGGAACGGGAGGCCTCCGGCATCAGCGACGGGAGCAGCTGCTGGTCGCTCCCGATCCCGATCCCGTCCGTGCGCCCGCGGGAAACGCGGGAAACGCGCACGGAGGCAGGAGCAGCTGCTCCCGGCACCTCCTCGGGGGCCCACAAAGGCTCCAAAGGAGGGGTAAGGTCAGCTTAGCCCCCCGTGCTGCCTTAAATACGGAGGGGACTCCTGAATCAGCAGATTAGGCCTCATCCACGTAAGGAAGGAGTTAAACCCATTTCTATTGCACACCCTGTACCTATATAACGAACTAGAGTGGTGCAAATACGGAAGATAACTAAGCATTCCTTTTTGTTCTGTTTTAGCATCCTCTTCCCTTATTCCAACGGCGCTCTTTTCCAGACAGTTAGTATGCCTTATTTGCCTGTTTTTAATTTTAAGTCCACGGAAGTGGCTTCATTTCTTGCTAAGAGTGAGGCACTAAGATGATAATTTAACCCAAGAATAGCTAGAAGATGCAAGGATTGTCACCTCTTCACCTAAAACATCTCAGCCTTAAGCAATTGCTTGTGTCTTCACCTCCTCAACTCTTGAATGTTTCAGTAAGGACTGAGCTCTTGGCCTCATCATGCTCATTTTTAATGTGCGTGTATGCAAAAATCCCTTGGGCTGCTCAAAAATTGAGTGGAATGATCCTTAGACTGAGTGATGTTACCAATTCCACCTTTTTCAAGGCAAAAATCTCAAGAGATCAGCACAAGCTGGATGTTGTATGGTACAAAAGCCAGTTTCTAGTAGAAGGAAAATAAGCAGGAAGTGGAATGCAGAGATACAGACTTGCGTTTTATGAATGAGTACATCTCCCTTTACAAAAACTGTGCATAGATGCATCTGTAGAAGGAAACTTCTGTGTCCAGAAACCCCTGTTAATGCACTATACACCTTGACTTTACACAGTAACAACATGCTATTTGGTCCCTCATCCTGGACAGAAAAATAAGAGAAAAAAGTGGCTCCTTGCTGATCCTCTTGGCTTCACAGGGAATGCAGAGCCAGGAACAGCCTTCTGCGTGGATTCCGTGCAGTAAATCCTGCAAACACGCAGAGCTCCTGCACGCTGCGTCGTGTCTGAGCACGGTTCATCCTCACCACGGAGGGGATTTCATAGCAGCTTCCCATTGCCGAGGACAGGAGCGCGAGCCGGATCCCTGAAATGGCAGCAGATCCCACGTGGTAGCGAGATGCAGCCGGAAACGTGCCGTAAGGTGGAGCTGTTTGGACACGAATCCGCACGGAGAGGCCTCCGGAAGGGCAGGGCATTCCCGAGGGGCTCCCGGACAACCCGGGGAACCGAGCAGTTCTGCAGCCTTCCTCTTCAAAGGCTGCGTGACCACTAGGTGCTATTGAGAACAGCATTTAAAAGACAGCAGCAAACGGGACTAAAACTCCTCAGCGTTGGGACGTTGTTCCAGATTTGTGCCGTTAATTCACAGTGTGATTCCGGCCTTTGGCGCATGCTTACATTTCAGTCTTCCAATAGACGCCCTGGCTCTCAGGTGAGCAGACTCTCACTATCTACAGTTGTAAGCGGTAATTCCAGGCACCGGGAGCGCTCGGACAGCCGGGATCCGGGAAGCAGCAGGACTTACCTCGGCCGCGCGGCACAGCAGCCCTCGCCCCCTGCGCAGCATTTCGTCCTGTGGGGACACAAAGGGAATTGTGTTTCATGTTTGTTAATGACACCCTTTATTATTGCATATAGGACACTGGAGGGGAATTGCAATCGCGATACAAGAATTAGGGCAAAGAAGACGCCAGTGGCTTAGTCAGACCTGCCCTCTCTGCTGCCGTTCAGGGCCCTCATGCCACTTTTCCAGGAGAAAAGCAAGACCCCAGGAGAGTTGAAAAGCTCTTGGTTAAATTACGTAAAATATTGGAAATAAACGACCACGCGGCGCTGCCGGCGGGAGGGCCCCGCCGCGCCCCGGGTTCTCGGGCCCGCCTGCACCGCCCGGTTTGCAGCAGGGGATTCTGAAGGACACGAGGGGATTCACGGGACCGAACGGGCGCTGGGGCCGCGGGACCCGCAAAGCGCCCCGATCCCGGGGGCTTTTCCCTGGGGTTTGTCTCTCCGGGACGGCGAAGCGCAGCGGAACGTTATCGTTCACGTTTTATGCTAAAGCCAATCGTGTCCTTTGATGTTTGTTAAAAACGCTCCCGCCGCGGGAGGGAACCGGAACCGCGCGGCTCTGCTTCCGGGACGCTCCTCCCTCTGGCCACGCCCGGGGGGGAACGGGACAGAACGAGGGTCCCTCGGGACGGCGGCCCCGTTACCGCCGCGGGCCCCGGCACTCACCGCGCTCCCGCGCCGCCGACGGAAGCCGGCGCGCTCCAAACCGCGCCGCCCCTACGGGTGCCGCCGAGGGCCGCGCGCGGCGGGGCGGGGAGCAGCGCTAGCCCCGCCCCGGTCCCGGCGGAGCGGCCGGCGGCGGGGGCGGGGCCGGCGGGGGGGCGGGGCCGCGCAGGGGCGGGGCCGCGGGGGGCGGGGCGGGGCGCTCGCTCGCGGCGGAGCAGGAGCCGCCGCCATTTTGGTGTCGCTGCCTGGGCGCCGCGCAGGGCCGCAGCGGGGCGGCTCGGAGCGGCTCCCGCCCTGGCGCCGTCCGCGCGGGCGGCCGGGACGATGCGGCGCGGGGGAGCCCGCCCCCGGGCCCGGCCGTGCTGCCGCTGACACGGTGAGGAGCGGCCGGGCGGGCGGGCGGCGACCGGGAGCGCCTCAGGCCCGGGGCCCGGGGGGAGGGGAGCGGGGCCGCCGCCGCCTCCCGCTCCGCAGCGCGGGGGGGATCCCCGGCGGGGGGCGGCGCGGGGATCCCGGCGGGCCGCGGCGGCGCGGGGCGGGGCGGGGGATCCCCGGCGGGGGCCGCGGCGGGGCGGGGGCTCCGTGACAGCGGCGGGGGGGGCCCGTGACAGCGGCCCCGGCGCGGGGGGGCCCGCGCGGCGGCGGTTGCGACCGGGGGGCGGGGGGGGCGCTGTCAGCTGACACCCCCCGCGGCGGCGGCGGGGCGGGCGGGGGGGGGCGCGGCCTGCCGGGAAGTTGTCGCCGCGGGGCCCCGGGGTCCCCGCGAGGCTCCGCCGGGGGCGGCGCTGCCCGGGGGCGCCGGGCGCTGCGGCGGGGCCGGGGGCGGCCCCCGGGTGGTCCCCGCGGCGGGAGATGGAGGCGCCGAAACCTCCCCAAAACCGGAGCGGCGGAACCGCCGCCGCCTCCCGCCCCGCTGCCTTTGGCCGGCGTTTGGAGCCCGGCGTTTCGCGGCCGTTTCCCCGTCGCCAGCCCCACGCCCGGACGCGGTGCCGGCCCTTTTCCCTCCTCGCGGCTCTGCAGCTCCTCTTGGCATCCTCGCGCTCCGCCCGGGTTTGCGGTCCCGCCGCCCGGGTTAGGCCGGGGAGCCGCTGGAATGCGGGATGGCCGCGGGACACGCGTTGGCGCTCCCGGGCGAGCGGGAAACCCGAGCTCCTGGCGCTCGGCCTGGGGCCACGGGCAGCGACACTTGGGTCTTTGGACAGCACGGCCTGCGTTTAAATAGACCTTCTCGAGAGCGTGCACCTTCTCCCCACCTTATTTGCTGTCTAATCTGCTTTTTGGGGTTTGTTTTGCCTTGCCTTGGTGTAGGCTGTGCTTGCAAGAGTGATTTTCTTTTCCAGGAGTTGGGGAGCTCGTAGCTTTGGGGGTGAAGCCGGGAAGACTTTTGGAGCCGTCGTCCTGCCTTTGTGCGAATGGGGAGCCCTGCGGTCCCCGCGCTCATCTCTGCCCCTGCGTAGCTCCAGAAACCTCCCCTGCCACCTCCGTAGCTCTTCCAAGCTGTACAGATCGGTTCCTTTTCCTGTAATATTTCCTGGGTTTAAAGATAAAACCACTTCCAATTCCATTTTTGCACTCTGCGTTTGATTGCTAAAGGCAATCGAGTCACCTGAGAAACGCTCCGTGTTGCAGCGGTAGCAAAATGATTTAGTCACGACTTGCCGAAAGGAGAAGTCTAAAGCAGCCAGGAGGGCGCAGAGAGGGCTCGGGGTCGTGGCTGTCGATCGCAGTGTTGTTATTGCGGGAGGAAGGCAGCGGTACCACGTAGGGCTGCTGTTCAGGTGGCTTCATTGCCAGACGAGGTGCAGGTTTTGGGCTGTAACCTCCTCCCGCCGCTTTCCTCCTTCCTCCTGCCATTGTGGCCCCATCCCTTCCACCGCAGAGATTGTGCTGCTTATCTCATAGTTTTTGAACAAAATGTAAAGAGAGATGCTGGTTTGCTGTTGTCTTTGTGCTTTCTGTTGTTGGTTGGGTGTAAATAACAGAGTTGGAGGTCAGGAAAAGCCATTGAGAGCTGTCGAGGGTGAGGATTTGTCCCTCAGGAAGGCCCTGGATCGTGGCTGGAGAGGCTGGGAGAGCTTCAGGGGAGTTATCACTGCATCCTTTAGGTGCCTTTCCTTATTTCTTTTTGTATAATGAGCCTTTAGTCCTACCAAATGCAGTCATTATTGTGCCACATTTGGCCTTTGCTTGTGAATGTGTAGGAGAAGTTAGAGCGATGATCCAGGGAGTCCAAATTGAGTGTTGTGTTTGCAAACTCTCGGGTTAGGGTGAGAGATGAGAAGATTCGAAGGAAACGTGGCGGGACGTGCGGGTACCAGTTACGTTCTGGGACGTCAGACACTGCTCGTTTTGTTTTCAATGACCCCTGAACATGGAGCTATGGGGAAAACTTCATTATAAGTCAAAGATACCATATTGTTGCAGAGAGACTCTTCTTTTTACAACTGAAAAATGCTTAACTTCAAAATGCAGAATTGCAGGATTCAGCGCAAGTAGTAGCAGAAATGAGGCGCTCATAGTGAACTGGATAGAGGGAAAAAAACCTCATTTAATACTGCTAATGGGGGGAAAAATCATATATCTGGGAGTTGACAGCATAGGTCAACCCCTGGCATTTATTCTGGAAAAGCAGGGAATCTGGAGAGCAGAAATCATAGCTGATGATGGGCAAATGGGGCTTTGGATGTGTCAACGGGGGAATAAGAATGAATAATAGGAGTTAAAACACTGTGCATGGCACTAGAATAACCATTAACGCACGCCATTGAGCTCGAGGTAGCGCTGGTAAAGTGCTCCCTGCTTTTTCTCTTCCTAAATCTTACAGGAGTAATTCCAGGCCTCCTGAACCTACCGGAGAGAGGCTGGAGTTTCTGTGTGTTCGGTTATCGGGGCGGGCGTTCGGATGCGTCCTGCTCGTAACTTGTACGATTCTGGAGAGACCTGGTACTAGAGAGTGCCTAATCTAGCGGAACTGAAGGTAGCGTGAGATCTGGTGGGTGAAAGTCGTTGGAAAAGGGGGATTAGCCCCTGGAACAGGTTCTCGAGGGAAAGGGCAGTTTCTTTTCCACCGCTTTTGACTTCAAGATTGAGCGAGGCCCTTGGACAGACCCGCCGGGGCCCGCGGAGCGGTTAGCGGAGCAAGCGCAGGAACGCAGGTCACATCGACACGTGGACACAGCGGTTGTGGGCCCTGACAGGAGCAGGGCTCGGGCTGTTCCGAGCACGTTGGTTGAGCCCCCGACAACATCGTCCAGCAGCAGCACGAGGACGAGGCCGAGGAGGAAGACCTGGGCTTTGCTTTGCAAAGAGTAGCGAGAAAAAGCAGTGGAAAAGAAAACCACGGAGAAGCCGGTGCCGGTGAAACAAAGCCCCAGGGTGCAGGAGCGCCTGGAGAGCCAGGGGGCCGCTCTGTGAGCCCGAGCGGAACGGCTGCAGGTTGGACATGGGGAAGCATCCCGGCTGCAGGTTGGACATGGGGAAGCATCCCGGCTGCAGGTTGGACACGGGAAGCATCCCGGCTGCAGGTTGGACATGGGGAAGCATCCCAGCTGCGGGTTGGGCACGGGAAGCATCCCGGCTGCAGGTTGGACACGGGAAGCATCCCGGCTGCGGGTTGGACACGGGAAGCATCCCGGCTGCAGGTTGGACATGGGGAAGCATCCCGGCTGCAGGTTGGACACGGGAAGCATCCCGGCTGCAGGTTGGACATGGGGAAGCATCCCAGCTGCGGGTTGGGCACGGGAAGCATCCCGGCTGCAGGTTGGACACGGGAAGCATCCCGGCTGCAGGTTGGACATGGGAAGCATCCCGGCTGCAAGTTGGGCACGGGAAGCATCCCGGCTGCAGGTTGGACATGGGAAGCATCCCGGCTGCAGGTTGGACATGGGGAAGCATCCCGGCTGCAGGTTGGACATGGGGAAGCATCCCGGCTGCAGGTTGGGCACGGGAAGCATCCCGGCTGCAGGGTGGACATGGGGAAGCATCCTGGCTGCGGGTTGGGCACGGGAAGCATCCCGGCTGCGGGTTGGACATGGGGAAGCATCCCGGCTGCAGGTTGGACATGGGGAAGCATCCCGGCTGCGGGTTGGACACGGGAAGCATCCCGGCTGCAGGTTGGACACGGGAAGCATCCCGGCTGCAGGTTGGACATGGGGAAGCATCCCGGCTGCAGGTTGGGCCCGGGAAGCATCCCGGCTGCGGGTTGGACACGGGAAGCATCCCGGCTGCAGGTTGGACACGGGAAGCATCCCGGCTGCGGGTTGGACATGGGGAAGCATCCCGGCTGCGGGTTGGACACGGGAAGCATCCCGGCTGCGGGTTGGACACGGGAAGCATCCCGGCTGCAGGTTGGACATGGGGAAGCATCCCGGCTGCGGGTTGGACACGGGAAGCATCCCGGCTGCAGGTTGGGCACGGGAAGCATCCCGGCTGCAGGTTGGACATGGGGAAGCATCCCGGCTGCAGGTTGGACATGGGGAAGCATCCCGGCTGCGGGTTGGACACGGGAAGCATCCCGGCTGCAGGTTGGGCACGGGAAGCATCCCGGCTGCAGGTTGGGCACGGGAAGCATCCCGGCTGCAGGTTGGACATGGGGAAGCATCCCGGCTGCAGGTTGGGCACGGGAAGCATCCCGGCTGCAGGGTGGACATGGGGAAGCATCCCGGCTGCAGGTTGGACATGGGGAAGCATCCCGGCTGCAGGTTGGACACGGGAAGCATCCCGGCTGCAGGGTGGACATGGGGAAGCATCCTGGCTGCGGGTTGGACACGGGAAGCATCCCGGCTGCAGGTTGGACACGGGAAGCATCCCGGCTGCAGGTTGGGCCCGGGAAGCATCCCGGCTGCGGGTTGGACACGGGAAGCATCCCGGCTGCGGGTTGGACATGGGGAAGCATCCCGGCTGCGGGTTGGACATGGGGAAGCATCCCGGCTGCGGGTTGGACACGGGAAGCATCCCGGCTGCGGGTTGGACACGGGAAGCATCCCGGCTGCGGGTTGGACATGGGGAAGCATCCCGGCTGCGGGTTGGACACGGGAAGCATCCCGGCTGCAGGTTGGACATGGGGAAGCATCCCGGCTGCAGGTTGGACACGGGAAGCATCCCGGCTGCGGGTTGGACACGGGAAGCATCCCGGCTGCAGGTTGGACATGGGAAGCATCCCGGCTGCAGGGTGGACACGGGAAGCATCCCGGCTGCGGGTTGGACACGGGAAGCATCCCGGCTGCAGGGTGGACACGGGAAGCATCCCGGCTGCGGGTTGGACACGGGAAGCATCCCGGCTGCAGGGTGGACACGGGAAGCATCCCGGCTGCAGGGTGGACACGGGAAGCATCCCGGCTGCAGGGTGGACACGGGAAGCATCCCGGCTGCAGCGAGAGGAGCCCTCAGCAGCTCCGGCTGTGAAATGATCCATTTGGCAGGCACGTGCTCTGTGAATTGGAGTGGGGTAATTGGAGAGCCAGAGAGAAGAAGATTACAGTAATTGAGGCAAAACGATGATTAGTTTCAGGATTAGCATTTTTGTTGTCTGTCTAGAGAGGAATTAATGGATAAATAAAATGACCTGGTGCATGTTCATGAGAGCCCCGATTTGGTGACTTGGCTGCCAGGATGGCTCCTAGTCCCACGTTGGCGCAGGGGGAGGTTTTCGTGCACTCTCCTTTAGCCTCGCCTCGCAGTCTGTGTGCACGTGCAGCCCTTCCCTTCCCAAAACGCCCCCGCCGCGGCCCCTGGTGCCGCCCGGAGGGTTCGCTCCTCTCCTTGGATTTGGGTTGTCAAACTGATTCCGCCGCGTAACAACCCCCCTCTGCGGTTCTGCAGGGTGTTCTTGGTTGAAAAGTCCCAACTGCAGCTACAAATCCCTGGGGCTCCCGCGGCCGCGGGGCCGGCGCGTGGGTGCCCTGAGCTGCCTGCCGGAGCTCCCGGCTCCCTTCCCTTCCGGGAGGATGGGAACGCGGATCTCGGCTTCATGTGAGCCACCGATTCTCCTGAACCCCGTCTGCTCCGAGCGCCTGCATCCACCTCTGCAAAATTGGGTCGAAACCGGCTGAGGAGCTCCTAATAATTGATGGTTGGCATGCAAGAGCGAGTAGTCTTACTCCTTAAAAATGCAGCGTGCTGTGGCTTTCCTCATGGTTATTTATAAGGATCCCGTATGCAAACCTGCAAGCAGCGGCCTCAGGATGGCTTGTTTGGCCGTTAGCGCAGGAGGGCAGATTTCTGTTGAGCAGATGTGTGCGTGAGGGAACCGAAACGCAGCTGGCTGGGGCCTTTCAGCACCCTGCCCGTCATGTAGCCTTATCAGAAGATAAGAGCAGGAGCCTGCGCTGAGGGGGCTGCGGTGACGTCCCGGTGGCCCTGCTGGGGTTTTGGGACCTGCTTCTCATGTATTTGCGTGCAGAGAGGGCTCTGCTCCACCCGGCGCGACTGGGTCGCTCCTGCAGGGCACCTGGGCCGGGTGTCACCGCCGCGGTGACAAAAGCGGTGACTCCGGCTCCCTCCTCGTGGCGCGAGGACCATGTGCTGCAGCTCCCGCGTTCCGCCAGGCCGTCCTGGGCACGAAGCCCTTCGAGCGTCGCTGCCTTCTGTAGATATTTCTGGTCCTTTCTCCTCCATCGTGCTCTGGTATCCACCCATTCACCTCGTGCCTTGTACAGCAACCTGTCCCCTGTCCCCTTCGGCAGGTGCAGGACGCCCTGTCTTTATCTTCCGCACATTTCTGGGGTGTTTGTGGTTTTCTTCCAAGTCGCTGCTGAAAATGCACGGGGGAAATTGGGTTTCGTGCCCTCTGGCATTGGAGGGTCCAGGAGAGTGGCAGCGCTCAGAGCTGCTGGGCTCCGACTCGAGCAAAAATGTTCCTTCAGGATTATATTAAAAATTCACATCAGTGTTTAAGAGTCCAATTTTAACATTTATCTCTGCTGTAAATTTGCAGCTGACTTTTGTTTTTCTTTTCCTTCCACAGAGTAGAAGATGCTGGCTGCCAGTACCAGAACAGATCGAGTGTGGAACGCATCTCTGTGAAATCTTCCTCAGAATTCCCCGAAGGCCTGTGATGGACCCTCGGAATACTGCTATGTTAGGCTTGGGTTCTGATTCTGAAGGGTTTTCTGGGAAGAGCCCCTCTGTAGCAAACGTTGGCCCGTTGGTGGGAAAAGGAGAAGCAGAGCTGGAAAGTTGCGCCCAGGAAGACGACGACGGTAAGAAGAAGAATCGGGAGGGCAACGGTGCGGAGAACGGGAAGAATGAGGCCCTAAGTGATGCGCAGCAGCAGTTCTCCGTGAAGGAAACAAACTTTTCAGAGGGAAACCTGAAACTCAAGATTGGGCTTCAAGCCAAGAGAACGAAGAAGCCCCCGAAGAACCTTGAGAACTATGTGTGCCGGCCTGCCATAAAAACCAGCATCAAGCAACCCCGCAGGGCACCCAAGAGCGGGAAGATGACGGACGAGAAGAGCGACCATGGTCCTTCCAAGCAAGTGAGTAGCGCGTTCCCAACCCATCCGGCCCCTCCAAACTCCAGCCTAAAAGAATCTGACCTCCTGCACGGGCGTATTCCACTGGCTGCTTTTCATGTAACTTCTAACACTGCAGATGCCAAAGTTAGAAATGATTTCAGCTTGAGCAGCAAAAAAAACAAACCCCAAAAGCTCTCTCATGTCTTAGCGACTTTTTTTTCCAGCAATGAGGGAGGAATCGTTTCTGTGTTGATGTCGATTGAATATTTGTGTAAAGGCTTGAAAAGTAATAGTGCAATTTTTAGTCTCCTGTGCAGAAGAAAGGTGTTTTCCACATGTAAGGAGATAGCCCTGCCCTTGAGGATGTCTCGTTTATGATATGCATGATGTGACAAGTAAGAGCAGCTATTACAGATAGGGAAAATAGGATAAATGGAAGAACCCTTTTTCTTTTGCAATGAAGTTAATAGTCTTCTGCAGAGAAAATTACAGCACAGAGACCTAGAAATGGCTAAGGTTCCCAGGTGCTTAGAGAAACAGAATTAGAAATTACTGTACTAGCAAAACAGCGTTGAATTTGTTCCTTAACACTGAGTGTTAAATTGGTTTTTCTTTTCTTTTTTTTTTTTTTTTTCCTCCCAGAAGTGTGTCCAAACAGACAGTACCCCACGGCCCTTGTGCATCTTTCTAGGCTTGAAAGTGCCTAGATAATAAATTAATACATAAAATAAATAAATAAATACAAATGCTCTGTTAGCACCAGAGGTGTGCGTGTGGTCCAGCTCTGCGTGCGTGGTAAATACAGCCCCTGGCAGTGGCACTACTGAAGCTTTAGCAGATAGGGCAAGAAGTGATAGTAACAGTCTGTGCCGTAATTCCAAAAGATTCCCGGGCAAACCGTGCGGCAGGAAGGAACCTGCTCTTTTGCTCCATCTCCTGATTCCTGGGTAAAACTGCTGAGTTCTGATTTTCTGTAGTCCTTTCCGTCGCCCCCGGTTATGCAGGCGAGCCGTGCAGGAAAGTCTGCTCATGGAATCCGAGCTGCTAATTGAAAAATTTCAAGCAAAACAGTGCCAAAGCTACAGAAGTCTCTTTATGTATTGATTTCTCTTTCTAGCTAAGCTGAACATGTCGCAAACAGGAGCGTTCTGTGCAGGTCCGGGGCCATGGTCCTTATTTTGCCGTTCTGCCTCGGGCTGCTTGCACAGCCGTTCCTGGCAGGTAGTGCTTGCTGTGAGGAGAACCTTGCAGGTGCTGGGGTTGGAGGGACGTTTCCACCCGTTGTTTGGCAGGACGCGCTGCCAGCAGCACCGCACGGACACGGGGAGGCTGCTTCGTGCTGCTCGTTTGTCTTAGACACTGCACGGGGTGGAAAACAGCAGCTAAAATAAGAAGGGGTGAATGTATTTAAAAATATCACTTAGTCCACACATCCACACGCGTTTTCATCACATCCTGGAAAGTTAGAAAGCTAAGGAAATGCGAAGGAAATCCCCTGGGATTTGGCGTGGTGGCTCCATGGCGAACGCACTGTCCAATGGAAATACCCGCTTTGTCAGAGGAACACGAGGGAGGTTTAAATAAAGCCCAAAGTCTGACCCGATGCTGCAGTGTAACAGCCAGTGCCTCTTTGCAGCAGACAATTCCTGTTGTTGGCTTCTGTGGTGTTTCCGGAATGATTTAGTGTAACCTGCTGATAGAAACATCCAAGTACCTTGGAGTTTTTATTCCCCGGGATTGAGGTGCGTTTGGAAAGAGCACGTTCCCCTGCGCGTCCCAGTGAAGGCTGCCGAGCCCTGCCTGTCCCCAGCCCCATGGGGCGGCTCCAGGGCCCGTCGTGACCCTCTCCCCGGGCAGAAGGAGGGCGGCTGCGGGGGGAGGCTCCCGAAACGGGAAGCTCCGGCATCATTTACATCAGGTTGCAGCTGCCCTGGAAAAGCTGGGCTGAATGCCAAGCTCTTCTGCCTCCGCCACGGCGGCTCCGGAGCCGGGAACGCTCCGAGCTGCAGCTTTCCTGGTGCTGCGCAGCGAGGCCGTGGCCACCGTCCCCCGAGGCCGGGGCCTCCGCGCCGTGAAACCTCCCGGTCCTGGGAAATCCGGCTCGCAGCCTCCTGCGTGAGCTGTGCTCCTGCTCCCGCGTTCCCCAGCAGCGCCAAAGTTTGCCGTTTATCCAGGAATTTCAAGCGAATCCCCAGTTAGTTGTATCGTTCTGCAGCATGATTGAATATTCGCCAACCCTCCTTGCATTTTTGTAAGACATAATGAACATAATGCTGGCTGTAATTAATTGCAGCAAGTGCTGTGCACTTATTTGCCTTCATTGCACAGGGCTGCCTGGGTTTGGCAAGGATGCCTTTCACTCCACACTGTTTGCAGCCTCAGACAGGACCTGCCACAAGGTTTCCCAGCTCCGTGCACGCGTTATCGTATCCTGAGGACTCTCCCATTCCCTCCAGCCGGGGGCTAAGGACAGTTCCAACGCGTATCCGAAACAGTCTGGTGGGAGTTGGGTTTTCTTAGCATTTTAAAAAGCTCCTTAACAAGTCGATTGAAATATAGTTGCTTTAAAATTACCAGGTTGATGCCATATGTGTTTATATAGGCACCTTATTAGCAAAAGCAGGTATAATAACCTCAGCATATGAAGATACTACGTTATTTGTTATCTCTCCTCTATTCCTGAAGATCTTTTCTTTTCATTAACTTCTAGGACCCTTCAAAGTTTTACAAGAAAGCCGGAGACGTCGCAGCAGTTGAATTCCGTGTGGAGGAAGGCGTGCAAATAGAAACCAGCCCTTTACCCAAGAAACTTTCTCCGCTTCAGTCTGAAATGACAGATTATATAAAGTCACCGCCTCCGACTCTAATCGGGAGCCATAATTCTGATTTAAAGGATAGAACACAAATTAACGGAGCGACAACTGTCACGGAAAAATTGGCTCAACTCATTGCAACTTGCCCTCCTTCCAAGTCTTCCAAAACAAAGCAGAAGAAGCCGGGGAGTGGAGCTGCAGCTGGTTTGGTTAAAGACTCCGGGAAGAAGCTCCCCGGAAGCGTAACCGCAAGCGGGTTAGTGAATAAAGAGCTGGTCAAGAAGCTGCCCGGGTCGGTGATTGCCGTTGGGTTGGTGAACAAGGACTCGGGGAAGAAGCCGCTGGGGCTGGGGAGCGCAGCCGTCCTGGTGAACAAGGACTCGGGGAAGAAGCCACCCGGGATGGGCCCGTTGGTCGGGCTGGTCAACAAGGACTCCGGGAGGAGGCCGCCCGCGCTCAGCGCTCCGCCGGGATTAGTTAGCAAGGACTCCGGGAAGAAGCAGCCGGTGGCCAGCTCTGCAGTTGGGTTGATCAGCAAAGACGTGGGGAGGAAACTGCCCGGGATCAGCACTCCGACCGGATTAACCAACAAGGAGCCTGTGAAGAAACCCGTAGGGGTTGGCGCTCCGGCAGGATTGGTGAGCAAGG